>NC_087201.1:171211144-171223644 GCF_015104395.2 Macrobrachium nipponense
AGTTACAGAACAAGAGATTAAGGAATGACCTAGAGGAGTGAAGGCGTTAAACTAAGCGTAAACAGAATAACATAAATAAGCAACACAAGTCAAGACAAATACAGAGGGGAGGAGGACGTATGGGTGTTTAACGATGGAACAAGTTGTTTAATGAAAAGTGATTCCATAATAACAAGGTCTTGAGGGTTGGTGGTATGGCCTTAAATGCAGAAGTCTTTATTATCGATATGTGTTTTACAGACTTTGGAGTGGTTTCTAATATTAGAATGTTCCGGGTTTGCAATTCTGCTGCCAGTACGGAAACTTACGCCACGATGAGAATCGATAGGCACCTTAAGGAGTCTGCTGGTGGATCCCACATAGGTCCCTGTTTGACATTCAGGGCAAGAATATTTATAAATACCACCAGAGGACATATAAGGTGATAATCACTGCTTCGAGGTAAAGAGGGAACCGATAGTGGAAGTGTTCTTAGGAATTAATTTAACGTCTATGGCATGAAAATGTTCCTGAATTATTTCTGTGAACTTTTTGTGAAATTTGAGCTGATTAAGTTGTGCATTTGTGATTGCAGATTTATTTTTAGTGGAGAATATTAGCAAATATTTGGTATGACCATGGTTTATCACCTCTCCTTTCAAACTTATATATGGAATTTTTTGAAAGACAACACCTCCCGAATATCACACTTGTCCTCTTAAAATGGTTCAGATATGAAGATGATATCTTACCTGTTGGTATCGATGTAAATGATTTATTGTCTAAATTAAATAATTTAGTCTCATCAATAAAATTCACTGATGAAATTGAAAATAACAATGCCATCCCTTTCCTAGATGTATTATTACATAGAGAATCTTTCCAATGTAAATTCAGTATTTATAGGAAACCCGCAAATAATTTAACATAAGTACATTTTTATCCTGGCCACCATCTTAAGATTAAAATTTCAATTTTTTCTTCTATGTTCTTGCATGCTTTGCGGATCACGAGTCCACAATATCTTGACCAAGAAATAGAATACATAAAAAATATAGGAAACGATCTCTGCTACCCACCTCATATAATTGATCTATGTTATCAAAAGATCACCAAAATTTTTATGGTGTTGCTAGTAATGAAAAAGAAACCCCTAAAAATTAATTAGCTTGCCTTACTCTCGTGGATTTGAAACATAAAATCAATATTTAAATCGTTTAATGTTAATGTTGTGTTCTCTTATAACAATACCATTAAATATATGCTAATTAAGAATAGTCCTGTAACAATTAACAACATCATTTACAAAATTCATTGTAAGGATTGCCCGTCTTTTTATGTCGCTCAGTCAAGTAAAAATTTAGTGTACGTATTATAGCAGCATATGTATTCAGTTAGAACAACCCAGACTTCAAATGCACTATTTATCCATCTGAGCGAAAAATCTCATTGTATAAATTGGGGCGAGAGCTGTGTAATTCCTAGGTCTAATAATGATATTTCAAGAAATTTACTGGAAACAGCAATTAGACAAATCACTAATAAAGACAACCTAAATCTTAGTCTGGGATTGTACTATTTGGACCCATATATGCGTAAAATGTTTATGAAATTTTAAGCCTACTTGCACTATGTTTTTGCTCTGCTAAGATCAGTTGTGCCTAAGTAAAGGGTCGTGTAGACCGAAAGATCTTTGCTTTCTCGTCTTTCAATTTTCCTCCATGGCATCACCTTTTATTTGTACATAGCTTCACGTTTTATATACTTCGTGATCATGTTATTCATTATATATATATATATATATATATATATATATATATATATATATATATATATATATATATATATGTGTGTGTGTGTGTGTGTGTGTGTATATATATATATATATATATATATATATATATATATAATATATATATATATATATATATATATATATATATATATATATTATATATATATATATATATATATATATTCTAAACACGGTACGTATTTGTTTGTTCATTGATTCTTATTAATGAGACTTACAGACAAAAGAAATTGCGAAAAGCTGAACTCGCTCTCTCTCTCTCTCTCTCTCTCTCTCTCTCTCTCGTTAGATCATTTTTAGTTAGACCAGTTCATCGTCTGAGAATCATGCCTTTAATTATACAAGGTTCCTGATTATTATTATATATTATTATTATTATTAATATTATTATCGATTTTATTTTTATTTTAGTAGTAGTAGTAGTAGTAGTAGTAGTAGTAGTAGTAGTAGTAGTATCGTAATGATAGTCTCGTTTTAAAGGTCAATGCCCCTCGGCTGCAATCTGAAGGACGTGTCAATCTCCGGTGTTTTTATAAGCACCTTTAATCTTGTGTCCAGAAGGAGAGAGAGAGAGAGAGAGAGAGAGAGAGAATTAGCTCTAAAGATTGAGCGTATTTATCCCACATAGCACGGGGCAAAAGTACTAATGGAAGTCTTGACCACGCCCCCTGACCTATTGCAGACATTACATTATCTTGATAACAACCGTTGAACGAAATGCATAGGGAAAGTGAACGTGAAAAATTAATGAAAACAGGGAGTCCATAAGGACGAATCTTGAGAAAATATATAACAATTTTTGGTATCGAATGGATACCTATATGTGTGTGTGTGTGTGTGTGTGTGTGTGTGTGTGTAGACACTGTCGAGACTCCAAGTGAATTGTGTACTTGAATAAAATTTTCTGAGTGCCCATAGACTAGAAAAAATTTCCTCTGAGTACCCATAGAAAGTTTACTGACTTATAGAATTATACAATGTGCATTTTAAGATAAAGACTCGGTTACTGCTTCATATTAGAGGTGGAAAAATTGTAAGCATTTTAAGACAAGAAAAAATGTATTTGGGAAACATGTTTCACAATCAGGATTTTATAACTCTGCATTTACAAGATAGCTGACATCTAAGTACGATAAGGCGAATGCAGAGACTATCGCACATCAAGCAAACTATTCCTACTAAGTGGATGGTCACAGTAAAGCAGATAGTATTATAATTTTTTCAAAGGAGAAGAAATAATCCCCCCTACAGCATATCAATAGTTGGATGGAGTACTTTGATATTGTTTACACTCGCTACTTTCCCTAAGGTACGACGATGTGTTTGTGCTGTACAAGTAAAACGTTTATTATTTGTACTATAAATTCTAATTCGAACCCACAAGGAACGTCTTTAAAAAGGACTTTAAATACATCCCGATTTATTACAGTGCATAATGTGTAATGACAGTTCATTATTGTTGATAAGATTTCCCCCTCGCCAAAGGGCCCATCAGGTGAGTTTAGCCTTTCCCTATTTTGGAAATAAGGAAGGAAACGAAAAAAACCCACTCCCTACCTGCTACTGATTTCCTTAAGAAGACAAGACACCATCCAAAAGGCGGGCAGAAATCCAGTTTCGATGACAGAGGGTAAGTAGCCTTTGTCTGGAGCTGGTATACCCAATGCAAAAGTGGACCTGACTACAACTGATTTCCTTAAGGAAATAGGCCACCATCAAAAAGGTGGGCAGAAATCCAGTTTATATGGCTGAGGCTAAGTAGCCTTTGTCTCGAGCTATTATACCCAACCCTGAGGTGGACCTGACTACAACTGATATCTTGAAGGACAGAGGCCACCATCCGAAAGGTGGGCAGAAATCCAGTTTCGATGACAGAGGCTAAGTAGCCTTTGTCTCGAGCTGGTATACCCAACCCTGAATTGGACCTGACTACAACTAATTTCCTTAAGGAAACAGGCCACCATCCAAAAGGTGGGCAGATATCTAGTTTCGATGGCAGAGGTTGAGTAGCCTTTGTTTCGAGCTAGTATACCCAACCCTGAAGTGGACCTGGCTACAACTGATTTCCTTAAGGAAACAGGCCACCATCCAAACGGTGGGCAGAAATCCAGTTTTGATGGCAGAGGCTAAGTAGCCTTTGTCTAGAGCTGGTATACCCAACCCTGAAGTGGACCTGACTACAACTGATTCCTTAAGGAAACAGCCCACCATCCAAAAGATGGGCAGAAATCCAGTTTCGATGGCAGAGGCTAAGTAGCCTTTGTCTCGAACTGGTATACCCAATCCTGAAGTGGACCTAACCACAACTGATTTCCTTAAGGAAACAGGCCAGCATCCAAAAGGTGGGCAGAAATCCAGTTTCAATAACAGAGGATATGTAGCCTTTGTCTGAACTGTATACCCAATCCTGAAGTAGACTTGACTACAACTGATTTCCTTAAGGAAACAGGCCACAATCCAAAAGGTGGGCAGATATCCAGTTTCGATGACAGATGCTAAGTATCCTTTGTCTCGACTAGTATACCCAACACTGAAGTGGACTTCATACAACTGATTTCTTTAAGGAAACAGGCCACCATCCAAAAGGTGGGCAGAAACCTAGTTTCGATGACAGAGGCTAAGTAGTCTTTGTCTCGAACTGGTATACCCAATCCTGAAGTGGACTTGACTACAACTGATTTCCTTAAGGAAACAGGCCACCACCCAAAAGGTGGGCAGAAATCCAGTTTCGATGACAGAGGCTAAGTAGCCTTTGTATCGAGCTGGTATACCCAACCCTGAAGTGGACCTGCCTACAACTAATTTCCTTTAGGACACAGGTCACCATACAAAAGGTGGGGAGAAATCCAGTTTTGATGACAGAGGCTAAGTAGCCTTTGTCTCGAGCTGGTATACCCAACCCTGAAGTAGACCTGCCTATATCTAAGTTCCTTAAGGACACAGGCCACCATCCGACAGGTGGGCAGTAATCCAGTTTCGGTGACAGAGGCTAAATAGCCTTTCTCTCGAACTGGTATACACAATCCTGAAGTGGACCTGACAACAACTGATTTCTTTAAGGAAAGCAGCCACCATGCTAAAGGTGGGCAGAAATCCAGTTTCGATGGCAGAGGGTAAGTAGCCTTTGTCTCGAGCTTTATACCCAACCCTGAGGTGGAACTGACTAAAACTGATTCCTTAAGGAAACAGGCCACCATCCAAACAGTGGGCAGAAATCCAGTTTTGATGGCAGAGGCTAAGTAGCCTTTGTCTAGAGCAGGTATACCCAACCCTGAAGTGGACCTGACTACAACTGATTCCTTAAGGAAACAGGCCACCATCCAAAAGATGGGCAGAAATCCAGTTTCGATGGCAAAGGCTAAGTAGCCTTTGTCTAGAGCTGGTATACCCAACCCTGAAGTGGACCTGACTACAACTGATTTCTGAAGGAAACAGGCCACCATCCAAAAGGCGGGCAGAAACCCAGTTTCGATGGTAGAGGCTAAGTAGCAGCATTTGTCTCGAGCTGGTATACCTAACTGTAAAGTGGACCTGAATACAACTGATTTCCTTAATGAAACAGGCCTCCATCCAAAAGGTGGGCAGAAATAGAGTTTTGATGACAGAGGCTAAGTAGCCTTTGTCTTGCACTAGTATATCCAACCCTGAAGTGGACCTGACTACAACTGATTTCTTTAAGGAAAGAGACCACCATCCTAAAGGTGGGCAGAAATCCAATCTCGATGGCAAAGGCTAAGTAGCCTTTGTCTTGAACTGGTATACCCAACCCTGAAGTGGACCTGAATACAACTGATTTCGTTAAGCAAACAGACCACCATCCAAAAGGTGGGCAGAAATCCAGTTTCAATGAGAAAGGCTAAGTAGCCTTTTTCCTGAGACGGTATACCCAACCCTGTAGTGGCCCTGACTACAACTGATTACTTAAGGAAACAGGTCACCATCCAAAAGGTGGGCAGAAATCCAGTTTCAATGGTAGAGGCAAAGTAGCCTGTCTCAAGCTGGAATACCCAAACCTGAAGTGGGCCTGACTACAACTAATTTCCTTAAGGAAACAGACCACCATCCAAAAGGTGGGCAGATATCCAGTTTCAATGGCAGAGGCTAAGTTGCCTTTGTCTCGAACTGGTAAACACAACCTGTGAGTGTACCTGACTGAGAATGATTTCCTTAAAGAAACAGGCCATCATCCAAAAGGTGGGCAGAAACCCAGTTTTGATGACAGAGGCTAAGTAGCCTTTGTCTCGAGCTAGTATACATAAACCTGCAGTGGACCTGACTACAACTGATTCCTTTAGGAAACAGGCCAACATTCAAAAGGTAGTCTGACATCCAGTTTCGATGACAGAGGTTAATTATAATTAGCTTTTGTCTCGAGCTGGTATACCCAAACCCGAAGTGGACCTTACTACAACAGATTTCCTTAAGGAAACAGGCCACCATCCAGAAGGTGGGCAGAAATCCAGTTTCGATGGCAGAGGCTAAGTAGCCTTTGTCTCGAGCTGGTATACCCAACCCTGAAGTGGACCTGACTACAGCAGATTTCCTTAAGGAAAGAGACCACCATCCGACAGGTGGGCAGAAATCCAGTACACTTCGTCTCAGACTGGTATACCCAACCCTGAAGTGGACCTGACTACAACTGATTTCTTTAAGAGAAGCAGCCACCATGCAAAAGGT
Source organism: Macrobrachium nipponense (assembly GCF_015104395.2). NCBI lineage: Eukaryota > Metazoa > Arthropoda > Malacostraca > Decapoda > Palaemonidae > Macrobrachium > Macrobrachium nipponense. The sequence goes on from NC_087201.1 coordinate 171,217,614, forward strand.
GGGTAGAAGTCCAATTTTGATGGCAGAGGTTAAGTAGCCTTTGTCTCGAGCTGGTATACCCAACCCTGAAGTGGACCTGAATACAACTGATTTCCTTAAGGAAAGAGGCCATTATCCAAAAGGTGGGCAGAAATCCAATTTCGATGGCAGAGGCTAAGTAGCTTTTGTCTCAAACTGGTATACCCAACCCTGAAGCGGACCTGACTACAACTGATTTCTTTAAGGGAAGCAGCCACCATGCAAAAGGTGGGCAGAAATCCAATTTCGATGGCAGAGGCTAAGTAGCCTTTGTATCGAGCTGGTATACCCAACCCTGAAGTGGACCTGCCTACAACTAATTTCCTTTAGGACACAGGTTTCACCATACAAAAACAAAGGGTGGGGAGAAATCCAGTTTTGATGACAGAGGCTAAGTAGCCCTTTGTCTCGAGCTGTATACCCAAACCCCTGAGTAGACCTGCCTATATCTAAGTTCCTTAAGGAAACAGGCCACCATCCAGAAGGTGGGCAGAAATCCAATTTCGATGGCAGAGGCTAAGTAGCCTTTTTCTCGAGGTGGTATACCCAACCCTGAAGTGTCCCTGACTACAACTGATTAATTAAGAAAACAGGTCACCATCCAAAAGGTGGCCAGAAATCCAGTTTCAATGGCAGAGGCAAAGTAGCCTGTCTCGTGCTGGAATACCCAACCGTGCAGTGGACCTGACTACAACAGATTTCCTTAAGGAAACAGGCCACCATCCAGAAGGTGGGCAGAAATCCAGTTTCGATGGCAGAGGCTAAGTAGCCTTTGTCTCGAACTGGTATACCCGACCCCGAAGTGGAGGACCTGACTACAACTGATTTCCTTAAGGAAAGAGACCACCATCCAAAAGGTGGGCAGAAATCCAGTACACTTCGTCTCAGACTGGTATACCCAACCCTGAAGTGGACCTGACTACAACTGATTTCTTTAAGAGAAGCAGCCACCATGCAAAAGGTGGGTAGAAGTCCAATTTTGATGGCAGAGGTTAAGTAGCCTTTGTCTCAAACTGGTATACCCAACCCTGAAGCGGACCTGACTACAACTGATTTCTTTAAGGGAAGCAGCCACCATGCAAAAGGTGGGCAGAAATCCAATTTCGATGGCAGAGGCTAAGTAGCCTTTTTCTCGAGGTGGTATACCCAACCCTGAAGTGTCCCTGACTACAACTGATTAATTAAGAAAACAGGTCACCATCCAAAAGGTGGGCAGAAATCCAGTTTCAATGGCGGAGGCAAAGTAGCCTGTCTCGTGCTGGAATACCCAACCGTGAAGTGGACCTGACTACAACAGATTTCCTTAAGGAAACAGGCCACCATCCAAAAGGTGGGCAGAAATCCAGTTTCGATGGCAGAGGCTAAGTAGCCTTTGTCTCGAACTGGTATACCCAACCCCGAAGTGGAGGACCTGACTACAACTGATTTCCTTAAGGAAAGAGACCACCATCCAAAAGGTGGGCAGAAATCCAGTTTCGATGACAGAGGCTAAGTAGCCTTCGTCTCGAGCTTGTATACCCAACACTGATGTGGACCTGACTACAACTGATTTCCTTAAGGAAAGCAGCCACCATGCTAAAGGTGGGCAGAAATTCAGTTTATATGGCAGAGGCCAAGTAGCCTTTGTCTCAAGCTTGTATACCCAACCCTGAAGTGGACCTGACTACAACTGATTTCTTTAAGGAAGAGCCCATTATTCCAAAAGGTGGGCAGAAAATCCAATTTCGATGGCAGAGGCTAAGTAGCTTTTGTCTCAACTGTATACCCAACCCTGAAGCGGACCTGACTACAACAATGATTTCTTTAAAGGGAAGCAGCCACCCCATGCCAAAAGTGGCAGAAATCCAGTTTTCGATGGCAGAGGCTAAGTAGCCTTTGTATCGAGCTGGTATACCCAACCCTGAAGTGGACCTGCCCTACAACAATTTCCTTTTAGGACACAGGTCACCATACAAAAGGTGGGGAGAAATCCAGTTTTGATGACAGAGGCTAAGTAGCCTTTGTCTCGAGCTGGTATACCCAACCCTGAAGTAGACCTGCCTATATCTAAGTTCCTTAAGGAAACAGGCCACCATCCAGAAGGTGGGCAGAAATCCAATTTCGATGGCAGAGGCTAAGTAGCCTTTTTCTCGAGGTGGTATACCCAACCCTGAAGTGTCCCTGACTACAACTGATTAATTAAGAAAACAGGTCACCATCCAAAAGGTGGCCAGAAATCCAGTTTCAATGGCAGAGGCAAAGTAGCCTGTCTCGTGCTGGAATACCCAACCGTGCAGTGGACCTGACTACAACTGATTTCTTTAAGGAAAGAGACCACCATCCAAAAGGTGGGCAGAAATCCAGTTTCGATGGCAGAGGCTAAGTAGTCTTTGTCTCGAGCTGGTATACCCAACCCTGAAGTGGACTTAGATATAAATGATTTCCTTAAGGAAACAGGCCACCATGCAAAAGGTGGGCAGAAATCCAGTTTCTATGACAGAGGCTAAGTAGCCTTTGTCTCAAGGTGGTATACCCAACCCTGAATTTGGGTATACCTGATGTCCATCGTTTACGCCTGCTGGAGGCGCTTCACATCCAGCAAGTAAAACCTATTTTAAATATGCCGCTAAGGAGGTCCAGGCGGCTGCAGGACTTACAGCATCGCAACCATCAACGCAGGGAAAGTGGCTTGAGACCTGGTTCAAGCCACCAATGAAAACGGAGACCTACCGCCACCAGCTAATAGTAGATCAGCATGGAGCAAACCCCCTGCTGTCAACCCCAAATATAAACGAGGAAGAACACTGCTCCAAGATTAGTCCACCCTCAGCTTCCCAGCCCGAGGATGTCTGGCAGCTCCAGACGAAAGCTCACTTGCTTTAAGAAAGAGAGAGAGAGAGAGAGAGAGAGAGAGAGAGAGAGAGAGAGAGAGAGATACATATACGTACATATATATCGTTAATGACTTTGATAACTATGGCATCATAGTTTATCTTTAAAATTCAAATATATACACCAATTTTGACTGTATTTGATCATGACCTCCATTGGCGCTCTACTAGCCTGTCTAAGTAGCACGGAAAAAGCCACTATTCGGAAAATAGAGAAGAATCTCTACAAGTGTAACGCTGCTGGAGTAGCCATTACCTTTAATAAAGTATTATTATTATTATTATTATTATTATTATTATTATTATTATTATTCTTATTATATATGTATTATTATTATTTTTTTTTTCTCTATCACAGTCCTCCAATTCGACTTGGTGGTATTTATAGTGTGGGGTTCTGGGTTGCATCCTGCCTCCTTAGGAGTCCATCACTTTTCTTACTATGTGCGCCGTTTCTAGGATCATACTCTTCTGCATGAGTCCTGGAGCTACTTCAGCGTCTAGTTTTTCTAGATTCCTTTTCAGGGATCTTGGGATCGTGCCTAGTGCTCCTATGATTATGGGTACGATTTCCACTGGCATATCCCATATTCTTATTATTTCTCTTTTTAGATCTTGATACTTATCCATTTTTTCCCTCTCTTTCTCTTCAGCTCTGGTGTCCCATGGTATTGCGACATCAATGAGTGATACTTTCTTCTTGACTTTGTCAATCAATGCCACGTCTGGTCTATTTGCACATTATCACCCTATGCGTTCTGATACCATAGTCCCAGAGGATCTTTGCCTGATCGTTTTCTAGAACTCCCTCTGGTTGGTGTTCGTACCACATATTACTGCAAGGTAGCTGATGTTTCTTGCACAGGCTCCAGTGGCGCCGTGGCAGAGTGGGTTAGGTCGTCAATGGACTGATTAAGTTAAGTTAAGCAACATTGGGGCTGGTCAGTCGTTGGATGGGTGACCGCTCTCCTCGGCGATGATTCCTTGGGAAAGGATCTTTACCATAATTTCCTCAGTCTACTCAGCTGTAAATGAGTACCTATCCCTGATGGGGTAGGGTCCAGCTATGGGTTAAATAGCAAAACTCAGCAACGATGGAAAGAAATGAAGGAATAAACGACAACAACGTAAATGGAACCTCTGGCAACAGAGGAGCTTCGTCCGGCAACCAGTTTTCAACCCAATTGAAGGGGAAGACGGTCAGGTACTTGGAGGTCGTCATCCAGCAACTGGCCACCACAACGACAGTAATCAACAGCCTGAGATTGGAGCTACAGAATTATTATTATTATTATTATTATTATTTATTATTATTATTAATTATTATTATATTATTATTTTATTATTTTTATTTTTCATTTATTTATTTTTTTTTTTTTGCTCTATCACAGTCCTCCAATTCGACTGGGTGGTATTTATAGTGTGGGGTTCCGGTTGCATCCTGCCTCCCCCTTAGGAGTCCATCACTTTTCTTACTATGTGTGCCGTTTCTAGGATCACACTCTTCTGCATGAGTCCTGGAGCTACTTCAGCATCTAGTTTTTCTAGATTCCTTTTCAGGGATCTTGGGATCGTTCCTAGTGCTCCTATGATTATGGGTACGATTTCCACTGGCATATCCCATATCCTTCTTATTTCTATTTTCAGATCTGATACTTATCATTTTTTCCCTCTCTTTCTCTTCAACTCTGGTGTCCCATGGTATTGCGACATCAATGAGTGATACTTTCATCTTGACTTTGTCAATCAACGTCACGTCTGGTATGTTTGCACGTATCACCCTAATCCGTTCTGATACCATAGTCTCAGAGGATCTTTGCCTGATCGTTTTCTATCACTCCTCAGGTTGGTGCTCGTTCCACCCTTATTACTGCAGGTAGCTGATGTTTCTTGCACAGGCTCCAGTGGAGGGCTTTTGCCACTGAATCATGCTCTTTTTGTACTGGTTCTGTGCAAGTGCCGGGCATTCGCTTGCTATGTGGTTTATGGTTTCATTTTTCGTATTGCACTTCCTACATATGGGAGAGATGTTATTTCCGTCTATCGTTCTTTGAACATGTCTGGTTCTTAAGGCCTGATCTTGTGCCGCTGTTATCATTCCTTCAGTTTTCTTCTTTAGCTCTCCCTCTGTAGCCATTGCCAATTGTCATCGCTGGCTATTCTTTAGTCTGTCTCCTGTATTGTCCGTGCATTGGTTTGTTGTGCCAGTCCTCTGTTCTGTCTGTCATTCTCCTGTCTGTATATTTGTGGGTCTTCGTCTACTTTTATTAGTTCCTTCTTCCCATGCACTCCCTTTAGCGCCACTCGTCTTCACTGGTTTTCAAGATATTGCCCCAGTGCTCTGTTCTCGATGTTGACGCAGTCCTCTATACTTAGTAGTCCTCTCCCTCCTTCCTTTCGTGTTATGTATAGTCTGTCTGTATTTGCTCTTGGGCGTAGTGCTTTGTGCATTGTCATATGTTTCCTGCCGGTTTTCTGATCTATGCTGCGGAGTTCTGCCTTCGTCCATTCCACTATTCCTGCGCTGTATCTGATTACTGGCACTGCCCATGTGTTTATGGCTTTTATCATATTTCCGGCGTTGAGTTTTGACTTGAGTATCGCCTTGAGTCTCTGCATATATTCATTCCTGATCGTGTCCTCATCTCTTGGTGTTTTATATCCCCTCCTTCCATTATTCCCAGGTATTTGTATCCTGTCTCATCTATGTGTTTGATGTTGCTCACATCTGGTAGCTTATCCCTTCAGTTCTGTTACTTTGCCTATTTGTATGTTGACTAAGGCGCATTTTTCTATTCCAAACTCCATCCTGATGTCCCCAGATACAATCCTTACAGTCTGGATTAGGGTATCTATTTCCTTGATGCTCTTACCATACAGTTTGATGTCGTCCATGAACATCAGATGGTTGATTCTGTTGCCTCTTTTCTTGAGTTGGTACCCGGCATCCATCTTCTGTAGTAATTTTGTCATGGGAATCATGGCTACTACGAAGAGTAGTGGGGTACGGTGAGTCGCCTGAAGATCTCCTCTGCTATTATTATTATTATTAATTATTTATTTATTATTAATTAGATTATTATTATTATTATTATTATTATTATTTATTATTATTATTATTATTATTATTATATTATTATTAA
>NC_087201.1:171226144-171243644 GCF_015104395.2 Macrobrachium nipponense
AAGGTCAAGCCTCAGGCCTTTGTCCTGGTATAACAGAAGCCAAATTTATGTCTTTGTACCCAAATGGTATCTGAGTGTCAGCCGCCATCAAACACCTTATTGCTTGGGGTTACATGTGTCCATATTGTTGAAAATTGCCCTCTTTTTTTCGTCATTTGTACAGGATTTCAAATGGTGGCGTTGATGTTTGTCATGTACCCTTTTTGACTTGGCTGGTCAGTTTTACATTTTGGGAAAACGGATTATTCATTTTTTAAACAGCGATGCTTGATAAATAACGATCTGAAAAAGCCATGAAATGGAATTTAAGTCATCAACTAAGTGTAGAATTTTAGTACACAGCATAATGAATCGCATACATTCTCTCTCTCTCTCTCTCAGTTACTTTTTACATATATACACGGATTTTCCGCTTCGAAGAATATTTTATTGATATAGATTTTGCTTGCAAATTTGTTTGGCAGTCGAACGTCATCTTCATTTCCTGAAAAATACATTTCATATTTGTGCATATCTTGTATCATTTCTATTTCCTGAATGCGATAGCACATGTCGGCAGAAAACCTGGAGATTTTAAGCTGGATGATAAATTAATATTTTAAAGAATTGCATATCGTTAAAGCGCTTATGTGATACGTTTCGTCATTATCATTCTATTAGCTAAATTACGGAAGTTTGGTATCTGTACCCAGTTTGTGAGTTACTGAATGCCATATGGGACTCGTAAATAATACGCCATTCTCCCAAGAAAAATGCTAAATGCTTAAACGAATGTATGTTGACACAACTAAGGAAGATCCCTTTCAGATACTGTCTCGATTTGAGCGATGCAAAAATTCACCTGTCTTCTGATGCTTGTAAATCTTGGTGTTATTATCTATTGCCATTGATAAGCGAAGGCCTTTTGATATTAAGTTTATTACATTATAGAGTAATAAATGAAACGGAAGCTTGTCGTTTTATATGATAATAATAATAGTAATAATAATAATAATAATAATAATAATAATAATATAATAATAATAATAATAATAATAATAATATTTTTGTTAAAGATGATGGCAGCATCAGTGGAATTGATTTTATATATGGTCTTTTCAATTCTTCTTATTATTCTCTTCTCATCAGGGCTGATATTTGCTATAGCTGGCCGATGTTCATAATCTTGGTTAAAGAAATGTTTTCTAAAAATACTAATTTATTGTTATGATAACAAAAGTGATTAACAAATCTTAGTAATGGAATTCCAACGTTTCCAACCGTATCATCGGTTCATTTTCAAGGAAAGGTGAGCGTGAACTGATTGGAATGGGTCGTTCGGCGGTATTTATTGTGTCCCAGGTGCTCTGTCTGATGGGCGCTGCATTTTCATTGGCCTGAACAGAGGTTAAGTCCCTGAGTCAAGCCGTCTTGCAGAGGTGGAAGCTCGCACTGCTCTTCGCGTGCGGACGCTGGAGGCTGGGAGCATAGTATTGGGCAGGGGCACCTGATTGGTCCGTTCGATCGGCTCTATGGTGCCGGCGGGCAACGCCCTACGTGCCACCGTCGGGAGGAGTGAAGTCTCTTGAGTGGTGTTAAGGCTGGGTCTCTCCTTCCCGATGTGTAGGGCCTCTAAGAGGCGGAGGCGACGGTGGTCTGCTGCCTTATCGATAATACCAATATTAGGAATAATGTCCTTCCGAGTTATCCTGGTATTGTGGACGTTTTTGCATGATTATGGATGGCGCCTTCCTGAGCGTGGCAGGATATCCTCTTGGAAAATTGCATCGTTGTCATACCAATGTAGGCGCCGGGGCATTCCCGGACAGGGCATTTGTATTGGTAGACAACGTTAGTCTCTTAAGAGGGTCCTGCATCACAGGGGCTGGGTTGTTTTTCATAATCAGGCCACTGGTCTTCTTGCTTTTATAGTAAATGATCAATTTTACTTTTTCGCAGGGTCCGTGGGGGAGACATTCCTTTCGATGATGTTACGAAGGGCTCGTTCATCCTCTTTGTATTTCTTGTGAAATACTCCCTTGTAAAAGAGAGTGACGTCTTCAAGGGCGACGGGGCGAGGCTCCTGCTGGTACCACTTATCGATGTTTCTGCGAATGGCTTTTTCGATGTCCCGGTTGGAATACCCGTTGTTAATTAGAACTTGGCCAACACGTTCTAATTCAGTGTGCGTGTCCTTCCACGAAGAGCAGTGTGAGAGAGCTCTCTTGATGAAGGCGCTGATTGCAGTGCGTTTGTATCTCTCTGGGACACTCGCTCTCAGCCGTTCAGGCACATAGCCCAGGTTCGTGGGTTTCGTATACACTTGTGTTTACGAAGCGTTCTTCTTGTTGCCCGACGAGAACGTCAAGGAAGGGGAGGCGACGGTCCACGGCAATGCTCCGATGGTGAAGTTGAGTCTGCTGTGGTCGTGGAAGGCTTGTCGCAGGCGCTCTATTTCTTCCACCGTGTTGGCACTGATGAAGGTGTCGTCAATATATCGGACGTACATAGACGGTTTCTCGATGGTGGCGAATACCCGACGTTCCACAGTACCCATGTAGAAGTTCGCGAAAGTACTCCGAGGGAGAACCCATCGCTACGCCGTCTTTTTGCGTGTACATATGGCCTCTGTGGGTGGAGAAAGGGGCCCTTTTCGTACATATTTCAGGAGTTTTTGGAGGGCATGCTCAGGGATGTTTAATGGGGGCGTGGAGTCGTCTCTGTATACACGATCCAGAATTATCTGATGTTTCATCCACGGGGACGTTCGTGAACAGGGACTCCACGTCCATCGATGCAATAACTCCTCCGGATGGTGTCGTTTTCAGGGCTTCTATAAACTCGGCAGAGGACTTCAAACTGTGGTCATCTGGAACGTAAGGAGTCAAAATAGCATTCAATTTCTTCGCAAGCTGGTATGTTTAGGAGCGGGAATTTGGCTAATGATGGGGCGTAACGGGTTCCCTGGTTTATGGGTTTTAACATTCCCGTATATATAGCCAAGGTCGTAGTCCCCTACGATCGGCAGCAAGTGAAGGGCATTGGAAGCTGCATTGACAGTCTCAATAATCCTATTGGCCTCACGTTTAATGTCATCTACCGGGTTCTTAGTAATTCTCTGGAATTTGCTGCTGTCTGACAGTATCTCATCCAACTTGTGGTGGTATTCCTCAGTGCGGATGAGTACAAATGCAGCGGTTTTATCGGCCCGACGGACGGTGACATCCTCTTTCGCTCGGAGTTCTTTGGCTGCTTCCCTCAGGCGCCTGTCGATCACATCACTCTTGTAATCACCGCGTTCCGTGAGGGCCTCGGCCAGAGGGGGAGGGTGCAGGCGTCCGTGGTTCGTATGGTGTCTTGATCTTCATGCTTGTGTATGGTGTCCAGCAGGTACTCGATCTCAAGTTTCGTTTCTCCATGGGCCTCGGTCGGGTAGAGAAATGGCAGTTGAGTCCCATACGCAGAATTCTGTCTTGTTCAGCGGTAGGTACATAGTCGGTCAATAATATATTCTTCTCTCTTCTGCGGGAGCCGTAGTTTTCCTCCGTTGAGGGCGACCAGCTTCTTCGTTATCGTCCTCATTCTCTTTTCGGCATCTTCTCATCCAGGCGGTGCAGACATTCCATGATGGCGGTGGGGTGAGCCCGTTCCTGGGGGAATCGTCGTCTCTGTTGGCCGTTCCATAATTAGCATCGCCTTCCCGGACACTCGGATGGGCTGCTACAGGGTTCCTGCTGTTACTGCGACGGAGGTTGTCCCACTCGTGTGCAAGTTCTTCATCTCATCCTGGAGTGCGACTCTGTCTCGTTCCTTCGCCGAAAGTTGACGTTGAAGCAGGGTCCTCCTGAAGCTCCTAGTGCCCGGGTCTTCCTGTGCAGATGGGTCATGTAGCCGTAGAGTAGTATATGAAGGTAGGAGACCCTCTCTTAACATGTTTTGTTAAAGATGATGGCAGCATCAGTGGAATTGATTTTATATATGGTCTTTTCAATTCTTCTTATTATTCTCTTCTCATCAGGGCTGATATTTGCTAATAGCTGGCCGATGTTCATATCTTGGTTAAAGAAATGTTTTCTAAAAATACTAATTTATTGTTATGATAACAAAAGTGATTAACAAATCTTAGTAATGGAATTCCAACGTTTCCAACCGTATCATCGGTTCATTTTCAGGAAAGGTGAGCGAACTGATTGGAATGGGTCGTTCGGCGGTATTTATTGTGTCCCAGGTGCTCTGTCTGATGGGCGCTGCGTTTTCATTGGCTGAACAGAGGATTAAGTCCCTGAGTCAAGCCGTCTTGCAGAGGTGGAAGCTCGCACTGCTCTTCGCGTGCGGACGCTGGAGGCTGGGAGCATAGTATTGGCAGGGGCACCTGATTGGTCCGTTCGATCGGCTCTATGGTGCCGGCGGGCAACGCCCTACGTGCCACCGTCGGGAGGAGTGAAGTCTCTTGAGTGGTGTTAAGGCTGGTCTCTCCTTCCCGATGTGTAGGGCCTCTAAGAGGCGGAGGCGACGGTGGTCTGCTGCCTTATCGATAATACCAATATTAGGATAATGTCCTTCCGAGTTATCCTGGTATTGTGGACGTTTTTTCATGATTATGGATGGCGCCTTCCAAGAGACTTCACTCCTCCCGACGGTGGCACGTAGGGCGCTGCCCCGCCGGCACCATAGAGCCGATGATCGACGGACCAATCAGGTGCCCCTGCCCAATACTATGCTCCCAGCCTCCAGCGTCCGCACGCGAAGAGCAGTGCGAGCTTCCACCTCTGCAAGACGGCTTGACTCAGGGACTTAATCCTCTGTTCAGCCAATGAAAACGCAGCGCCATCAGACAGAGCACCTGGGACACAATAAATACCGCCGAACGCCCCACCCCATTCCAATCAGTTCACGCTCACCTTTCCTTGAAAATGAACGATGATACGGTTGGAAACGTTGGAATTCCATTACTAAGATTTGTTAATCACTTTTGTTATCATAACAATAAATTAGTATTTTTAGAAAACATTTCTTTAACCAAGATATGAACATCGGCCAGCTATTAGCAAATATCAGCCCTGATGAGAAGAGAATAATAAGAAGAATTGAAAAGACCATATATAAAATCAATTCCACTGATGCTGCCATCATCTTTAACAAAACATGTTTAAGAGAGGTCTCCTACCTTCATATACTACTCTACAGCTACATGACCCATCTGCACAGGAAGACCCGGGCACTAGGAGCTTCAGGAGGACCCTGCTTCAACGTCAACTTTCGGCGAAGGAACGAGACAGAGTCGCACTCCAGGATGAGATGAAGAACTTGCACACCGAGTGGGACAACCTCCGTCGCAGTAACAGCAGGAATCCTGTAGCAGCCCATCCGAGTGTCCGGGAAGGCGATGCTAATTATGGAACGGCCAACAGAGACGATGATTCCCCCCAGGAACGGGCTCACCCCACCGCCATCATGGAAGTCTGCACCGCCTGGATGAGAAGGATGCCGAAAAGAGAATGAGGACGATAACGAAGAAGCTGGTCGCCCTCAACGGAGGAAAACTACGGCTCCCGCAGAAGAGAGAAGAATATATTAATTTGACCGACTATGTACCTACCGCCGAACAAGACAGAATTCTGCGTATGGGACTCAACTGCCATTTCTCTACCCGACCGAGGCCCCATGGAGAAACGCCTTGAGATCGAGTACCTGCTGGACACCATACACAAGCATGAAGATCAAGACACCATACGAAACCACGGACGCCCTGCAGCCCCTCCTCTTGGCCGAGGCCCTCACGGAACGTGTGATTACAAGAGTGATGTGATCGACAGGCGCCTGAGGGAAGCAGCCAAAGAACTCCGAGCGAAAGAGGATGTCACCGTCCGTCGGGCCGATAAAACCGCTGCATTTGTACTCATCCGCACTGAGGAATACCACCACAAGTTGGATGAGATACTGTCAGACAGCAGCAAATTCCAGAGAATTACTAAGAACCCGGTAGATGACATTAAACGTGAGGCCAATAGGATTATTGAGACTGTCAATGCAGCTTCCAATGCCCTTCACTTGCTGCCGATCGTAGGGGACTACGACCTTGGCTATATATACGGAATGTTAAAACCCATAAACCAGGGAACCCGTTACGCCCCATCATTAGCCAAATTCCCGCTCCTACATACCAGCTTGCGAAGAAATTGAATGCTATTTTGACTCCTTACGTTCCAAAATGACCACAGTTTGAAGTCCTCTGCGAGTTTATAGAAGCCCTGAAAACGAACACCATCCGGAGGAGTTATTGCATAGATGGACCGTGAGTCCCCTGTTCACCGAACGTCCCCGTGGATGAAACAATCCAGATAATTCTGGATCGTGTATACAGAGACGACTCCACGCCCCCATTAAACATCCCTGAGCATGCCCTCCAAAAACTCCTTGAAATATGTTACGAAAAGGGCCCCTTTCTCCACCCACAGAGGCCATATGTACACGCAAAAAGACGGCGTAGAGATGGGTTCTCCCCGCGGAGTACTTTTCGCGAACTTCTACATGGGTACTGTGGAACGTCGGGTATTCGCCACCATCGAGAAACCGTCTATGTACGTCCGATATATTGACGACACCTTCATCAGTGCCAACACGGTGGAAGAAATAGAGCGCCTGCGACAAGCCTTCCACGACCACAGCAGAACTCAACTTCACCATCGAGCATTGCCGTGACCGTCGCCTCCCCTTCCTTGACGTTCTCGTCGTGGGCAACAAGAAGAACGCTTCGTAACACAAGTGTATACGAAACTCACGAACCTGGGCATGTGCCTGAACGGCGAGAGCGAGTGTCCAGAGAGATACAAACGCACTGCAATCAGCGCCTTCATCAAGAGAGCTCTCTCACACTGCTCTTCGTGGAAGGACACGCACATGAATTAGAACGTGTTGGCCAAGTTCTAATTAACAACGGGTATTCCAACCGGGACATCGAAAAAGCCATTCGCAGAAACATCGATAAGTGGTACCAGCAGGAGCCTCGCCCCGTCGCCCTTGAAGACGTCAACTCTCTTTTACAAGGGAGTATTTCCACAAGAAATACAAAGAGGATGAACGAGCCCTTCTAACATCATCGTAAGGAATGTCTCCCCCACGGACCCTGCGAAAAAAGTAAAATTGATCATTTACTATAAAAGCAAGAAGACCATGGCCTGATTATGAAAACAACCCGCCCCTGTGATGCAGGACCCTCTTAAGAAAACTAACGTTGTCTACAATACAAATGCCCTGTCCGGGAATGCCCCGCGCCTACATTGGTATGACAACGATGCGATTTTTCCAAGAGATATCCTGCCACGCTTAGGAAGGCGCCATCCATAATCATGCAAAAACGTCCACAATACCAGGATAACTCGAAGGACATTATTCCTAATATTGGTATTATCGATAAGGCAGCAGACCACCGTCGCCTCCGCCTCTTAGAGGCCCTACACATCGGGAAGGAGAGACCCAGCCTTAACACCACTCAAGAGACTTCACTCCTCCCGACGGTGGCACGTAGGGCGCTGCCCGCCGGCACCATAGAGCCGATCGAACGGACCAATCAGTGCCCCTGCCCAATACTATGCTCCCAGCCTCCAGCGTCCGCACGCGAAGAGCAGTGCGAGCTTCCACCTCTGCAAGACGGCTTGACTCAGGGACTTATCCTCTGTTCAGCCAATGAAACCGCAGCGCCCATCAGACAGAGCACCTGGGACACATAAATACCGCCGAACGACCCCATTCCGGAACTAGCCAGTCCAGCAGCAATACTACAATCAGTAGTAAGGAAGGGAGTCCAAGGACACTTACTAGCCTGGACAAAAACTACGTGCTGAGAAGGCAGGCCAGAGTAAAATTCCAAGGAGTGATGTCTACATTCCACGACTTGGAAAATGGCACCCCTCAGGGAGGAATTCTGAGTCCATTTTATTTAATATACTAATGGAGAATATAGCCTCCCTGCAGCTTCCAGAAGGCGTAGAAATCTTCATCTATGCCGATGATGTGTGTAATAGCAAGGGGAGCTGTTAGAGTACCCAGAATGCAAAGGGCACTCAATGACATCAACAATAAATCAAATGAGCTAGGCCTAAAAATAAACATAAATAAAACAAAGGCCATGACAATAAAAGCAAGCACAGACCGCTGCAACCACTAACAATAGGAGCTGAGCCCATGAATGGGTAGACAGCTACATGTACCTAGGAGTTGTCATAGATCAGCAGCTAACTTTCAAGGGGGGGGAAGAAAATCAAGTACTTGAGAGAAAGAAGCAAATGCAAGACTTGCTGCCATGAGATACATGTCATCCCTGAAGGAGGGAGCAAATGAACACATACAAAGGAAGTACTACCTAGCCTGCACCAGAACATTGTGGACTATGCTGCCCCCATCTGATAAGGCTGACAGAGGCTCAGAAAGATCACTGGAGGTCATTCAAAAACAATGCAATGAGACTCATGCTAGGAGCACCTTACATGGACAGAAGGCTGTGCAACCTCAGGCTTGAAACTAACCTGCCAAAGCTAGAGGATAGGATTGCACAGCGAAATGTAAGCACAATGGCCAAGATGTTCCTCTCAGAAAGAGACTCCATCTCTAAGAAAAGAGCAAGAGAGGAACTTGCCAAACACCCACAGATTCAAACTTCGAGTTCCTATGGTAAGGACCAAAGTGACAACATCAAAAGTCTAGGCATGGCAGAAAACACTGCTGCAACTAGGTCCAGACACAACACAGGGCACACAACAACTACCACCCTGGAAGAAGGACACTACAATATACAAATACACAAGCCTGCAAGAGCAAAAGAGGACTGCACAGGAGAAGAGCTAAGAGTGGCAGCCTATGAAGCAATCAGCACTGAGACCATAGGGGCACAAACATACTACACTGATGGCACTGTAGATCCTGAGAATCAAACTACGGGAGCTGCAGTTATATTCAAGAAACTTCACAGCCTGCTGGAGGACCTCCAACCACGCCTCCACTATGCAGACAGAGTTAACAGCAATAAGACAGGCACTGCTGTACTCAATGGAGAATGAAGTAGGGCCTGTAATAATCCACACAGACTCAAAGTCCTCAATGCAAGCCCTGCAACAACAGAAAATTAAAGAAAATAAGGCACTGCTGGCTGGAATTAAAACACTGCTACTCCAGCACAGCGAAAGAGAAGACCTGTCACCTTAAACTGGATACCGTCACATAGGAATTCCAGGCAATGAGAGGGCTGATGAGCTAGCCAAAAGTACAAAAACACATTGACAGAGTGCAAGTACATATACAACCTGCACTGCAACAAGTCAAAAATGCAATGAAACCACTCTGCAAAGAAAAATTGATAAATGACCATCGTGAGTGGGTAGAAAAGAACTCACCGTCTGCAGATGGTATAAGAAATCGACTGGTCTAGTTGCCTCCTCCCATAGACAGGCACACACCAAGAAAACTTGCTGTGATCATCCACAGACTCAGGCTAGGATATAAAGCCTGCTGGGAAATTGTGGAAACAGTGTCAGACCATGTGAACACTGTCAAGAAGAAAACACAAGCAACCACTCCTTCACTACCTGCTGGAATGCAGAGAAACAGCACAGCTAAGAGGTGCAGCACAAATGCAATACCTGCACAAGATGCTGAGCATGCAGCTGCCACAGTCACAAAGACAATCATTGAAAACTTAGAAGAGCATGCCCAGGTGCTCTACAACCTACCTCCACCCAAGGTAATAACCAAACTAATAAAATCAATCAACCCTCATCACATCCCCTCATTGTAAGGCTCCTATCCACATCATCCACTATCATTCTTTTAAACAACTTTACCTACAACTAAAATCCTCCCGCAGGGACCCAAGGGAGTAAAGGGTTGACAACCCCACCTGCACCGCTTCTCCGATTTTCGAAAGCCTTACACTCATTCAAACTTCTTCTATAATATGACATGATGGCCCTCTCTTACTGACACCATCATCCTTCCCCTGTCCACTCCTATCTCTACAACTAAAGATATTTCCAATTTCAAAACAACTAACCATGTACCTAAAGAATCTTTTCAGATCACCTACGGGCCGAACAAGGGAAAGGCCCGTGCCAACAAGAAGTGTTGGCTTAATACAACAACAACAACAACCCTTCCAATCAGTTTCACGCTCACCTTTCCTTGAAAATGAACCGATGATACGGTTGGAAACGTTGGAATTCCATTACTAAGATTTGTTAATCACTTTTGTTATCATAACAATAAATTAGTATTAGTATTTTTAGAAAACATTTCTTTAACCAAGATATGAACATCGGCCAGCTATTAGCAAATATCAGCCCTGATGAGAAGAGAATAATAAGAATTGAAAACGACCATATATAAAATCATTCCACTGATGCTGCCATCATCTTTAAACAAAACATGTTTAAGAGAGGGTCTCCTACCTTCAATAATAATAATAATAATAATAATAATAATAATAATAATAATAATAATAATAACAATATCAATAACAATAATAATAATAATAATAATAATAATAAAATAATAATATATGAAGGTAGGAGACCCTCTCTCAAACAGTTTTGTTAAAGATGATGGCAGCATCAGTGAATTGATTTTATATATGGTCTTTTCAATTCTTCTTATTATTCTCTTCTCATCAGGGCTGATATTTGCTAATAGCTGGCCGATGTTCATATCTCGGTGAAAGAAAAGTTTTCTAAAAATAATAATTTATTGATATGATAACAAAAGTGGTTAACAAATCTTAGTCTAAGGGTGTAACGAAGGGCGCCGCCCGCCAGCACCATAGAGCCGATCGAACCGGGGCCAATCAGGTGCCCCTGTCTATCGCAATGACCTTCCCAATACTACGCTCCCAGTCTCCAGCGTCCGCACGAGAAGAGCAGTGGCGAGCTTCCACCTCTGCAAGACGGCTTGACTCAGGGACTTAATCCTCTGTTCAGCCAATGAAAAATGCAGCGCCCATCAGACAGAGCACCTGGGACACAATAAATACCGCCGAACGACCCCATTTCACAATCAGTTCAAGCTCACCTTTCCTTGAAAATGAACGATGATACGGTTGGAAACGTTGGAATTCCGTTACACCCTTAGACTAAGATTTGTTAACCACTTTTGTTATCATATCAATAAATTATTATTTTTAGAAAACATTTCTTTCACCGAGATATGAACATCGGCCAGCTATTAGCAAATATCAGCCCTGATGAGAAGAGAATAATAAGAAGAATTGAAAAGACCTATATACAAAAATCAATTCCACTGATGCTGCCATCATCTTAATAATAATAATAATAATAATAATAATGATGATGATAAAAGGAATCTAGAAAAAACTAGAGGCTGAAGTAGCTCCAAGAGTCATGCAGAAGGGTGTGATCCTAGAAACGGCGCACATAGTAAGAAAAGTGATGGACTCCTAAGGAGGTAGGATGCAACCCGAACCCCACACTTTAAATGCCACCCAGTCGAACTGGAGGACTGTGATAAGCAATAAAAAAAAAATATAATAATGATAATAATAATAATGGAATCTTCGACGAGGGCCATCTTTGAGGAATAATAATAATAATAATAATAATATTTTGGTAGAAGACCCTCATATTAGGAATTTTCAAAAATTATAGATGCTGAAGGAATCTTTTATTAGAACAAGATATCAGGTCATGTCAAGCAGGGTCGCCGTCAGTGCTGGTGTTATTCCTTAGGCGTAGTTCAGTTTCGGCATGGGTCGTCTTAGGTTTAAGGCTGGTATTGGTGCTGGTATAGCTGGTATCACGTGACGTTTCGACCTTATCGTAAGTCATCTTCTGACGACTCAGCGCCCCTGCAGGATCCCTTGAAGAAGACGAGTGTGGTCTACCGTTACACATGCCCGTCCGAGGATGCCTCGGCAAATACGTCGGTATGACCTCCATGCGTTTCTCCAAGCGAATCTCCTGCCATGCCCAAGAAGGAGCCATATTCAACCACGCCAGGACTGCTCATAACAAACGGATAAGAAGAAACGATATTATCCCTAATATCACCATAATAGATCAAACAACGGATCCCCGACGTCTGCGCCTCCTAGAAGCCCTCCATATAGGCAAGGAGAAACCAAACTTAAATATCACTCAAGAAACGTTTCTCCTTCCTTCCCACTGCCACCCGGAGAGCAGCGAGCGACCCCCCGACGATGCCAGATAACCAGGAACCCCCACAGGATGATACGATTCCTGCTACAGACGGAATTCCTGACGTTCATCCCCAGGCACGCCACTGTGGCGCTCGCACGAGAGAATCCCCGAGACCTTCGAGGCGAGATCAACGGCTTTGCCCAAGACCGGCCCGACCAATGAGAATGCAACTCTAGGTCCGTGCCGCTATAAATACCGTTCCGCAAACTTTCTTGCTACAGTCACTTCAAGCGACTCGTCAGAAGAAGACCTGCGAGAAGGTCGAAACGTCACGTGATACCAGCTATACCAGCACCAATACCAGCCCTTAAACCTAACCGAACTACGCCTACGGAATAATACCAGCACTGACGACGACCCCTGCTTGACCTGGACCTGATATCTTGTTCTAATAAAAGATTCCTTCAGCATCTATAATTTTTGAAAATTCCTAATATGAATATTGGCCAGTTACTCAGAAACATCGCTGAGCCTGAGAAGCGAATTGTAAGGAAAATAGAAAAAAAAAATATATAAAATCACTCGCTTAATTCTGCCATCCTTTTTAACAGCATTTGCCTAAAAGAGGGTCTTCTACCAAATACACATTCTTTCGGCTACATGACCCTACCGCCCAGCAAGAACCAGGCACGAGGAGCTTCAGGAAGACCCTGCTGCAACTGCACGCCAAGGAACAAGAGAGGGCCGCACTCGTCGAGGAAAAGGACAGCTTATACTCCGAGTGGGAGGGCCTCCGCCGTCGTAGCGACCCTGTTGCAGCTCCCCCTCGTGCCTCAGACGAAGAAAATGGCGCAATAGACTACCCCCAAGGGCGTGGACAACATGAATACATCACCGACTGCCTTCGCCGCCTGGAGGAAAAAGATGCTGAGAAGAACAGGACCATAACCAAGAAACTCGTCAGCCACAACGGAGGTAAGATACGCCTCCCACAAGGGCGCGACGAGTACATGAACCTTACAAGTCACGTCCCAACACCTGACGAAGACAAGATCCTTCGGATGGGCCTCAACTGCCACTTCATCACGCAGCCGAGGCCGATGGATAAACACTTGGAAATTGAATATCTCCTCGATGGTATCCAGAAGCAAGAGGACCTTGGGAACTTGCGGACGACTGACGCCCTTCAACCCCTCCTGCTAGCCGAGGCCCTCACCGACCGTGGAGACTACTGCAGTGGTATCATCAGCTGTGACCTGAGGGAAGCAGCGAAGCAGTTAAGGAAGCGCGAGGACGTCACTGTACGCAGGCCGATAAAACTGCTGCTTTCGTTTTTATCCAGACTGAGGAATACCGCCGGAAGATTGAGAATCCTGGCGGACTCCACGAAATTCCGCAGAATCACCAAGAACCCCGTCGACGACATCAAGCGAGAGGCCCAACCACGGATTATTGAAATGGTCAATGCCGCCTCGAACGCCCTGCATTTGCCACCCATAATGGGTGACCATGATTTAGGCTACATCTATGGGAATGTTAAGACCCATAAACAAGGGAACCCCCTTCGCCCTATAATCAGTCAGATCCCTGCCCCTACGTACCTGTTGGCCAAGAAACTCACACCATCTTAACCCCGTACGTCCCAGATAGGCACAGCCTGAAGTCGCCGGCCGAGTTCTTGGACGCCCTACGAGCAACGCCCCCCGGAGGATGCATCGCTTCGATGGATGTAGAGTCCCTGTTCACCACGTCCCCGTTGATGAGACCATACAAATGATCTTGGACAGAGTTTACAGGGACCCCGACACTCCATCCTTAAACATCCCAGAGCATGCCCTTCGAGCCCTGCTGGAAATCTGTACTAAGAAGGCCCATTTTGCTGATCACCGTAACTACATGTTCACACCCAGAATCGACGGCGTGGCGATGGGATCTCCCCGGGGCCTTGGGGTCCTTTTCGCCAATTTCTATATGGGTACCGTCGAAGAGAGGGTCTTCCAGATTTCCAGGTAAACCGAGGATGTATGTGCGCTACATTGATGACACCTTCGTCTGGGCCGACTCCCAGGATGAGATAGAGCAGCTGCGACGTGCATTCCATGACCACAGCTGCCTCACGTTCATGATTGAACATTGCCAAGATCGCCGCCTCCCCTTCCTTGACGTCCTTGTCGAACTGCGAGATTCCGGATTCAGCACGAGGGTGTACACAAAGCCGACGAACCTGGGAATGTGCATGAACGGTGAGAGTGGGTTGCCCTGAGAGGTATAAGCGTTCCACCATACGCGCCTTCGTCAGGAGGGCCCTCTCACACAGCTCCTCCTGGAATGACACACACAGTGAGTTGGAGCGCGCCGCCCACCCAGGTCCTCGTCGACAACGGACACACCAATCGTGCTGTTGATGAGTCAATAAGGAAAGGTATGGAAGCCTGGTACACCGGGAACCCCGCCCCAACATTGCAGAGCCCATCAAGCTTTTCTACAAGGGGCACTTCCACCGGAGGTACAAGGAGGATGAACAAGCCCTCAAAAAGATCATCGAGGAAAACGTCAGCCCCGCCGACCCAGACAGAATATTAAGATGATTATATATTGATAAAACGAAGAAGACGAGCAGCCTGGTGATGATGAAACAATCCTTCGGCGCCCTGCAGGATCCCTTGAAGAAACGAGGTGTGGTCTACCGTTACACATGCCCCGTCCGAGGATGCCTCGGCAAATACGTCGGTATGACCTCCATGCGTTTCTCCAAGCGAATCTCCTGCCAGCCAAGAAGGAGCCATATCAACCACGCCAGGACTGCTCATAACAAACGGATAAGAGAAACGATATTATCCCTAATATCACCATAATAGATCAAACAACGGATCCCCGACGTCTGCGCCTCCTAGAAGCCCTCCATATAGGCAAGGAGAAACCAAACTTAAATATCACTCAAGAAACGTTTCTCCTTCCCACCGCCACCCGGAGAGCAGCGAGCGACCCCCCGACGATGCCAGATAACCAGGAACCCCCACAGGATGATACGATTCCTGCTACAGACGGAATTCCTGACGTTCATCCCCAGGCACGCCACTGTGGCGCTCGCACGAGAGAATCCCCGAGACCTTCGAGGCGAGATCCACGGCTTCGCCCAAGACCGGCCCGACCAATGAGAATGCAACTCTAGGTCCGTGCCGCTATAAATACCGTTCCACAAACTTTCTTGCTACAGTCACTTCAACCGACTCGTCAGAAGATGACCTACGAGAAGGTCGAAACGTCACGTGATACCAGCTATACCAGCACCAATAACAGCCCTTAAACCTAAGACGACCCCTGCCCGAACTGAACTTCGCCTACGGAATAATACCAGCACTGACGACGACCCCTGCTTGACCTGGACCTGATATCTTGTTCTAATAAAAGATTCCTTCAGCATCTATAATTTTTGAAAATTCCTAATATGAATATTGGCCAGTTAATCAGAAACATCGCTGAGCCTGAGAAGCGAATTGTAAGGAAAATAGAAAAAACAATATATAAAATCAACTCGCTTAATTCTGCCATCCTTTTTAACAGAATAATAATAATAATAATAATAATAATAATAATAATAATAATAATAATGCTAAACGCAAAAACAAAGATAAAACAAATGTCTTTCATTTGAAAGGCTGTCCAGATTTCTCCTGCATCTTTTTTTATTTTCATAAATATTTCTCTGCCTTGTCAGACTTGCCATATTGCAACCTTCTTTATTTCCTTTCGTGAAACCACATGACTTCCTCGCATATCTGACACCCAAAACGCGCCTTTTGCAAAACCCCTAATCAATAAAACAACACGAAAAACCAATAAAACTGATCGACTTCCAAGAAGAGTGTTGTGTGACCTGATAAAAAGGACTCGAGTCGAAACTTTCCTTCGGTCCTTTTTTTTTTTATGCGCCAAATGGTCTGAGAACCGATTAGCCAAGGATGGTGGGGGGTGGGAGTCACCCACCCACGGATGGTGGGGGAATTACCCATTTATGGTGGAAAGAATGGGCTAGTATAGGGTCATCAGGAGGTTGTAGTGGGAGAACTTAGATAGGATGAGAAGTGTGTTAGAAGAGGAGGCTAAGAAATGGGATCCGTTTTTGTCCGTGTGGTCTGAGTTGTGAGTTATAAGTTCTACATTTGTCTCTGTAGTAGAAATAACATATTATTCCGATGTCTATAAGTTACTTACGGAAAATTATAAACCTAAAGGTCGTAAACCTTCGTATCATTAATCAATTCGTTATCATATTATTATTATTATTATTATTATATTATTATTATTTATTTTTTTTATTTTTTTTTGCTCTATCACAGTCCTCCAATTCGACTGGGTGGTGGTATTTATAGTGTGGGGTTCCGGGTTGCATCTGCCTCCTTAGAGTCCTCCACTTTTCTTACTATGTGCGCCGTTTCTAGGATCACACTCTTCTGCATGAGTCCTGGAGCTACTTTAGCGTCTAGTTTTTCTAGATTCCTTATCAGGGATCTTGGGATCGTTCCTAGTGCTCCTATGATTATGGGTACAATTTCCACTGGCATATCCCATATCCTTCTTATTTCTATTTTCAGGTCTTGATACTTATCCATTTTTTCCCTCTCTTTCTCTTCAACTCTGGTGTCCCATGGTATTGCGACATCAATGAGTGATACTTTCTTCTTGACTTTGTCAATCAACGTCACGTCTGGTCTATTTGCACGTATCACCCTATCCGTTCTGACACCATAGTCCCAGAGGATCTTTACCTAATCGTTTTCTATCACTCCCTCTGGTTGGTGCTCGTACCACTTATTACAGCAAGGTATTATTATTATTATTATTATTATTATTATTATTATTATTATTATTATTATTATTATTATTAAAAACGAAACTGTTCCGTGTCATGTATTATTTTTTAAAGTTATTAATCTGATATCTTGAAATTGCTGATAGTAAGATTGGGTGATAACTAAGAAGTTTCCAGATTCCGCAGAAAATCAGTGGACATTATTATTATTATTATTATTATTATTATTATTATTATTATTATTATTATTATTATTATATTATTATTATTATTATTGCGTAATAAAAATCGACAAGTATGTAATAAACTATATTACTACATAATATAGTTTACTCTACAATTTTGGATTTTTATCACATAGATTGTTGTTCACGAGATTGTGAATTTCTTAGCTTTATTATTATAGCTATTATCATTATTAATTACATGCTGTACACCTACACATAACACGCTGTGGGAAATAGGACCACCTATTAAAGATAGCTGTTCATTCTCTCAAATTCTAAGCTGCAAAATAATGTTATTCTGGTGTTGGTCAAAATTCCAGGATATTATTAATCAGTATCAT
>NC_087201.1:171251144-171263644 GCF_015104395.2 Macrobrachium nipponense
ATATATATATATATATATATATATATATATACTATATATATATACATACTACATATATATATATATATATATATATATATATATATATATATATATATATATATATATATATAATACATATTATATATAAACTACGTTTGTTAGCAACGGGGGGATTTCTTTAATACCCAAAGGGAATGCTTAGTTAATACTATCTTTTTTACTGGAATGCGGGATATGAAGTCTGCGCTAAAATATCTTACAAATAATGAATAGAAAAAAAAAACTCTGGATAAAACTTCGAAATATTCCTGAACTCAATAGAATTTTAATACGTTCGAATATTTCTCCCCCAAAAAAGCAAATGAAGAATTCGCAAACTTTTTCTTAATCTTTTACTCACATACTAATGATTTGAAAAGGCAAAAGTGATTGCATTCGTTTACTGAAAACGAATATGTGCGTTGATTTGAAGTTTAAATAGAAATTAAAGGAACTCTGAAGTCGAGAAGTTTTATCGGGCGAGAATTTAGTGAATCGTATTTGAGAACTAGAGGAATTTTTTTTTCTGTAAATGGTTGAATTACGTAAAAAAGATTCCATTATTATTTCTAATAATCTTTATGATTTATTACCCTTCCGTACCTGACCGGTAAAAGTGATTACCACAAATATCATATCCTTTTAAAATATACCTGAGATTTACAATTATATTCAATACATTATGTGAATTATTTATCAATAAGGAATGGTGACTTTATTTTTTATACATATTCAAAATATACTTGGGATTTACAATCATATTCAATACATTTTGAATTATTTATTACTAAAATAAGGTATGGCGACTTTATTCCTTATACATTTTCAAAATATACCTGGGATTTGTAGATATATTTACCACTCTTGGGAATAATCTGGGATTTTTAGACATATTTACCACTCTTGAGAATTACCTGGGACTTGTAGACATATTTACAACTCTTGGGAATTACCTGGGATTTGTAGACATATTTACAACTCTTGGGAATTTTCTGTGATTTTTAGACATATTTACCACCCTTGGTAATTACCTGTGATATGTAGACATATTTACCACTTTTGGGAATTACCTGGGATTTGTAGACATATTTGCAACTCTTGGGAATTACCTGGGATTTGTTAGAACATAATTTAACTACCTCATTGAGGGAATTTATCTGGGATTTGAAGACATATTTACCAACACTCTTGGGAATTACCTGGGATTTGTAGACATATTTGCAACTCTTAGGAATTACCTGGGATTTGTAGACATATTTACTACTCTTGGGAATTATATGGGATTTGAAGACATATTTACGACTCTTGGGAATTACTTGGAATTTGTAGACATATTTACTACTCTTGGGAATTATCTGGAATTTGTAGACATATTTACCACTCTTTGGAATAATCTGGGATTTACAGACATATTTACTACTTTTGGGAATCACCTGGGATTTTAGACATATTTACCACTCTTGGGAATTACATGGGATTTCTAGAAATATTTACCACTCTTGGGAATTACCTGGGATTTGAAGACAAATTCATAACTCTTGGGAATTATCTGCGATTTTTAGACATATTTACGACTCTTGGGAATTACTTGGAATTTGTAGACATATTTACAACTTTTGAGAATTACCTGGGATTTTAGACATATTTACCACTTTTGGGAATTACCTGGGATTTGTAGACATTTTACAACTTTTGGTAACTTACCTATCACTTACAAGGAATATGTAGTATGTTTATTACTATTGGAAATACATTAGTTATTTTGGAGATATAAAAAAAAATAGTTCTTAGAGAGATCTTTGAAGGAAACTGAAGCTCAAGATCTACTTGAAGTGCTCACGATTGGTTGACTTCTTACAACCACTGGTTGGTACTTTGTTCTCCCAGGTTGTAGTACACTTGTGTTTCGGTTGTCTGTCCAAGGGCGTCAGAGATAAATATTTTTTCTAGTCTCTAATCGAACTACAGTTATTGGATTAACCTTTGGTGATAGAGGTCCCATGCCGAGCAGTTTTTGGCCATCGACTCTCACCAACTGAACACAACCATGTGTCAAACGATAAGCATCCTATAGGCCAATTATCTTGTCGTTTACACCTGTACCTAATGTTACTCCCTTCCGGTCTTATTCGTTCTTTTACGAGTTATCTCTTATTTATTAATATGAATGTAAATTCATACATTTTCATTTTCGGATTAACTCTTCCACTTCACTAAATTGAACCGTTTTTATACATTCTATTATAAACTTGTTTTTCTTAACCCGTATTCTAAGGTAATATGTTGAGATTTTAAGATTTTTACTCGTACGTATGTATATCAAGTTGAAGACAATTTCAAACAATATATTTCGGCTTTAGTATTTCGTATTCTTGTGGGGTTGGAATTATAAATAACCATTTTTTTGGTTACCAGTATAGGTTTATGGACTGTATCATAGTCAGATTTATTCCTGAGAGGTTCTTTCAATAGCATGAAAGAACCAAATTTATTCTCAACAGGTTCTGTTCAATGGCAGGAAAGAATCAAATTTATTCCTAAAAGGTTCTTTCAATAGCATGAAAGAACCAAATTTATTCTCAACAGGTTCTGTTCAATGGCATGAAAGAACCAAATTTATTATTCACAAGTTATGTTCAATGGCATGAAAGAACCAAATTTATTTTGAACAGGTTCTTTCAATAGCATGAAAGAACCAAATTTATTATTCACAAGTTATGTTCAATGGCATGAAAGAATCGAATTTATTCTCAACAGGTTCTGTTCAGTGCTATTTTCTGGCAGCCATTAATTTTATTTATAATAAATGCTTTTACTTCAAATACGTTGCTATTGATGTCAAGTAATATCAATTGTTACTGGAGCAACCATTCACCCACTCCAAGTATAAATTATTCAGAATGTTTCGTCATTTATGCTCCTTTGTTTCGTTTTAACATTCCGGAAAGAAAAAATCAATATTTATTCAGCCCGACGTTTTTCCAGCCCAGCAAGTTTGTCCTACCCCGGAATTGGATATTTTTTGTTGGTTCTTACCTCAATCGATCATTCCCATTTGCATATCCCAAGTGGCCCTGCTCAGGCCTATACCGTCTCCCGATATGACATCTCTGCGTCGCTGCCTTCTGTCTCATTTGCATAGCTTAGGATTATTATTATTTTTTTTATTCACTATACCAACACAAATTCTTCAACCCGCTCCACACACACCGAGATCCAGGTAAAATCTGTGGCATTATTCGCATATGACTATCTTCTAATCTCGTAGATGGGGTGGGATTTTTAATTGTTTTTCAATATTGAAAGGTTCTCTCTCTCTCTCTCTCTCTCTCTCTCTCTCTCTCTCCTCTCTCTCTCTCTCTCTCTCTCTCTCTCTCACAAACTTGATTATGATTATATAGTAAAAAAATTAGGATATAGCAAAAAAACAATATGCATGTGTAATGCCGTCACAGCGATAGCTGAAATGATAAGTTATTGAAAGAATCCTACGATTACGTATCCAATAGATAATATTTAGAGTTAATGAAAAGTAAAATGACATCTGCTAATAACTTGAAGTAATGGGCAAAATAAGTAGGATCTTGAAAGCAAATTAGGTCAAGTTTGAAATTATATTTCGTTTTGAAAAAACAGTTTTTTTTCTAAAAAAAAAAAAAAAAAAAAAAAAAATCCCCCATGAGAGAAGAGGTTGTCGTGGTTACGGGTTAGCACAAAAATATTAAGGAATTGCTACTTCAGATTTATAATAACCACGAATTTATAGTCTCCAAAATTCCATTTAATATCTAAACAAATCAGTGGTTCCTAAACTGGGGGGCCATGTGGCAGAATGGCGGGGGTCACAATCTGAAGATGTGTGTATAAAACCAAAGGAGTTTAGTAGGTAGGTAACCATGGACAAGAATCCTGTAGGAAAGTGAGTAACGAATAAAAGAAATTCAGGAACCAGTATTCTAGATGATTATCCTATATTAAAATATATGGTATCCTAAAATTATTTTATCGTTAAATTCCCACTGAAGTCGAATTATTCATTTTCATATTCCTGTTTATATTGGATTCCATAAAGGCAATTTTAGTAAGATATCCCATGATTTTTTTAGCATAAATTTCCCATTAAATTCTAAATAATTATTTTCATATCCCTGTTTCTGTTGAATTCCATAAACGTAATTTTAAAAAAATATCCCATAATTTTTTAGCATAAATTTCCCACTGAAGTCTAATTAATCATTTTCATATCCCTGTTTCTATTGGATTGCATAAAAGTAATTTAAGTAAAATATCCCATAATTCCTCACAAAAGTCCACTTAATCATTTTCATATCCCTGTTTCTATTGGATTCCATAAAGGTAATTTTAGTAAAATATTCCATAATTTTTTAGTATAAGTTTCCCACTAAAGTCTAAATAATCATTTTCATATCCCTGTTTCTATTGGATTCCATAAAGGTAATTTTAGTAAAATATCCCATAATTTTTTGGCATAAATTTCCCACTAAAGTCTAAATAATCATATTCATATCCCTGTTTCTATCGGATTCCATAAAAGTAATTTTAGTAAAATTTCAGCAAAAATCCTTAAACGGAAATTGTCTTCGCCACAAAAGCTCATTTCTCTCTGCGATTTAGAAATCGGCAGAGACGTCGGGACCGGGTCCTTTCTTGCCAAGGTCCTCCTCCCATCCCAAAACGGATCAGTGTAAAGCAATCAGCAAGAAGAGGTAGGACTCTTATCGCTTCCGCCGTAAGGACCCTTACGAAAATATCACCCTCGACGGACAGATTATCATCTGGGTCGAATGCTGGCTCGTATTTCTGGTAGTAGATGCCTGCTTGCCTTACCTTGGTGGGGATGCTTTGGGAAGCAATCGTGAAATCCACGGTGTCTATTATAGGTCTGATTTCGTTGGAATGTTTCTTCCCATTACGTTTTAAATATGATAGTATTTGTAATCTTCTTAGGCACGAAGATATGGTAATTCAGTTGTATTCCACATAGGAAAATGAAAATGGTATATCTCAGAAAATTTCCAACAGTTTCGTCCTCCAATGGACCTCTTCTTGGAGCTTTTATTAAGGAAAGGAATATGATCTTCAAAAAAAACCCTCCCATAGCTCCTGCCCAAATACCTGATAAGCCTTCGTTCTTTGACAGCTCACTCGAACACCTGAACAATATTCTTCAAATATTCTTACACACGCCCTCGAAATAAGCCTCCCTCTCAACCACCCCATTCTTCGAATAAGGAATAATCCCAGAGGGGAAAAGCCATTAGGAGGAATATCCGTCTTCGGTTTCGTTGGAAGAAATTCGTAATTTTTTGGTATTATTCTTCTTGCAGCGCCAGCCACGAGAGACATGTCCATGTCACTTGTGTTTTTGTCTTGCTGAAAAAATGCAAAAGGAGGGAATTCAGAGAGAGAGAGATGAGAGAGAGAGAGAGAGAGAGAGAGAGCGAGAGAGAGAGAGAGAGAGCTACGAATTCTGATATACTGTATACAGACAACGTGAAGGTATCTTTAAAACCGGGGAATCTTGGTATAAATTAAATATATTCCGTATTCCTGCTCTCTTAATCGATAGCTTTATAAAGGACGAGTTCGTCATTTATTCTTTGAATCTGTAATTGATATTAGTGTGGGTAAATTTTTTTTAACATAAGGGTAATTTGTAATGTTATAATATATATATATATATATATATATATATATAATATATATATATATATATATATATATATATATATATACATATATATATATATGTATATATCTGCATATATATATATATATATATATATATATATATATATATATATATATATATATATATATATATATATATATATATATATATATATATATATATATATATATATATATAATATATATATATATATATATATATATATATATATATATATATATATATAAACGCACAAAGGGAAACAAAGTGAATCTTAACTCAGGTGAGTCTGGGAGATATTCTATTTTTCTTATTTCTTCATGAATCTCTTTTGTAAACAATGGGTTTTTTCATTAAACAAAGTTTATTTTGTGATTTGTATCAGTTTCTACCAATCTTAATAGCTCATAAATCTGTTTAAAAGCACTATAGTTTCATATTCTGTATTATATAGGACTTATGCATATGTGAAAATATTGTCATTTCTTCAGTATAAATAATCTTATATAATCAATATCTGCGGCAGTTATACAATAAAATGTTACTATCCCGTTGATAAGTTTTGTTACCAAAGTGTACCCCATTATTATTATTATTATTATTATTATTATTATTATTATTTTTTTTTTTTTTTTTTTTTTTTGCTCTATCACAGTCCTCCAATTCGACTGGGTGGTATTTATAGTGTGGGGTTCCGGGTTGCATCCTGCCTCCTTAGGAGTCCATCACTTTTCTTACTATGTGTGCCGTTTTCTAGGATCACACTCTTCTGCATTAGTCTGGAGCTACTTCAGCCTCTAGTTTTCTAGATTCCTTTTCAGGGATCTTGGGATCGTGCCTAGTGCTCCTATGATTATGGGTACGATTTCCACTGGCATATCCCATATCCTTCTTATTTCTATTTTCAGATCTGATACTTATCCATTTTTTCTCTTTCTCTTCAACTCTGGTGTCCCATGGTATTGCGACATCAATGAGTGATACTTTCTTCTTGACTTTGTCAATCAACGTCACGTCTGGTGTGTTTGCACGTATCACCCTATCCGTTCTGATACCATAGTCCCAGAGGATCTTTTTTTTTTGCCTGATCGTTTTCTATCACTCCTTCAGGTTGGTGCTCGTACCAACTTATTACTGCAAGGTAGCTGATGTTTCTTGCACAGGCTCCAGTGGAGGGCTTTTGCCCACTGAATCATGCCTCTTTTTGTACTGGTTCTGTGCAAGTGCCGGGCATTCACTTGCTATGTGGTTTATGGTTTCATTTTTCGTATTGCACTTCCTACATATGGGAGAGATTTTATTAATTTCCGTCTATCGTTCTTTGAACATATCTGGTTCTTAGGGCCTGATCTTGTGCCGCTGTTATCATTCCTTCAGTTTTCTTCTTTAGCTCTCCCTCTGTAGCCATTGCCAATTGTCATCGCTGGCTAGTTCTTTAGTCTGTCTCATGCATTGTCCGTGCATTGGTTTGTTATTATTATTATTATTATTATTATTATTATTATTATTATTATTATTATTATTATTATTATTATTATTATTTATGTATGGATAAACTTCATTTGTGACAAACCAAATAAATGAGAATAAGAAGAGAAAATATTTACATGTTGAGTTTAAATCATATCACACTGGAATGGAGAATCTTATACATTTCTTTTATGGATAGGATTATTTACTCAAGACATTTTATAATATAAACATGTCTTTTTATGATTTTTTGCTTTTCGCAAAACATTTTTGGTCTTTGAAAATAAATAACACAGTAGAAACTTCGGAGAATGGTGTGAAAATTTTTCTGAATTTTTAAAAAAATTAAAATGGTGTTCACATGTTTGTTTAGGGAAGCTGTTGAAGTCTTAAAGGCGATATTCCTGCAAATGTGAGTAATAGTTTTAGTTTTCTGAATATTTTGTTAAATCTAATGGCAACCCTTTTAAAATTGTTATAGAGTTAGCATGTCATCAAAATAGCACATCAAAAGTATTTAATTAATAATAGAAAATTTAGCGTTATTTTGCTAGATACGATCGCCTTTCTGATAAACTCTATATTCTTAGGAAGTTTGAATTTCAAGTCAATGGCCTTTGTAAGCTTGAATGGAGATCATCTTCTGTATAATAATAATACAGTATGTTCAAGAAAATTGAGAACAGCTTTAAGAAATTCGTAAATATAGAGTGCCAACCTAGGACAGAAAAAAAACAAGTATTTTTTGGTAGCTTGAATTTCAAGTCATTGACCTCTATATACTTGAATTTATAATAATGTTACAGTATGCTGAAGGAAATTGAGCACAGCTTTAAGAAATTCATAGATATATGAATGCTAACCTAGGACAGAAAAAAAAAGTATTCTAGGACAGAAACAATAAAAACAAGTAGAATCCTTTCACGATTTTACAGCCCGGGAAGCTCAAGATATATGATACAGGGCCTTGCAAAAACGTGGTACGTTAACAGAATAGGAAAGCTTGCCCACGGTCCAACGATGTCCCGAGACGCAGGCCTATACAAAGGTGCTGATAGAAAGCACCCTGTAGATGAAATCTTCTAAGGAAAAATAGGTGTTATGGCCATATTTCCTGCGGTGTTTTAAATCATAATCATCGCTGCTCCCTGTAGTAAAACCATTTCTTCATGCGAAGAAAGATGTTGAGATTCAGAGTGGAGGACGCTATTTTTGAATTGTTATAAGAAAGTATCTGAATCATAGTGTAGTGGACATTTAATATATTTTTGGTCGGCTTATAAGATTGAGGATAATATAACCTTTCTGGCATAGCAGGCGACGTGTTTTTTCTAGAGCTGTAGTATAAAAATATATAATACATATACATATATATGTGTGTATATTATATAATAACACTAAGAAACATATATATATATTCTAATAGCTAGCTGACTACCAATTATATCAGTACCAAAATCATTTACTGAATATCTTCTGAAAGGAATACATAACATTTTTACGATACTGGCCACTGCTAAAGATATCTACATTTCCATAAAGTAATAAAAGAATTTCGGGTATTTTGGTTCACCAAAAATATATATATATATTTATACTCAGTTTCCTTCCGAGAAAACGTTAGTTTTATAATCATATCAATAATCTTATTTCTATTTTTTTAAAAAGAGGCTCTTATATATTTGAGTTCTAATTTACTTTAATTTGTAGATATCTTCCATTCAGTAATGAACTCTCGTCCCTGCTTTTTAAATTTTTTTTTTTTTAGCAATTTATTTCTTACAGTCAGCTTCCAAGATATTACGGTTTATGTTTACGCAATTTCCGCTCCGACAAATTCGTAATGATTCTCGGGTATTACAACCCGGAGAGATTTTATATCCCTGTAATGTTGCTCCCAATTGCTCTTAATTACCTAAATTTGCCCAATAAATCCCCAACGGCTCCAAAATCCGAAGTCGGGAGCCTGAGTGAGGTCAATAATTCTTGAACGTCAGGAAAAGTCTGATATACGAAGAGAGGCTTATCAGTCGGTGTATATAAGTAATACTAACGGTTTGTCCACGCTATGGTGAAAGGCGTCGTGAACACATGTTGGGGACATGTTGCTGGCATATATATACAAGTTGAATACATGTCAACAAATTATAGTCCTAATCAGTGATTAACCCTTTGGTAAAAGTAATACTAACAGTGTATGTACACTATTGTAAAACACATAATGAAATAACATGTTGGAAACATATCACTGACAAATCATATATATACAATTTGAATACATGTCAGCAACTTATTGGCAGTCCTAACAAATGCTTAATCCGTTGGCACTTTATTACTAACAGTATATGTACACTCTTGTAAAACATGTTGGAAACATATTGCTGACATATATACAGGTTGAATACATGTCAGTAACTTAGTGGTAGTCCCAATCAGTGCTTGACCCTTTGGTATAAGTAATACTAACAGTGTATGCACACTTTTCTAAAACACATTATAAAATAACATGTTGGAAACATATCACTGACAAATCATATACATCATAAATACAAGTCAGAAACTTATTGTTAGTCCTAACCAATGCTTAATCATTTGGTACAAGTAATACTGATGGTGTATGTACACTGTTGTAAAACATGTTGGAAACATATTGCTGACATTACAGGTTGGATACATGTCAACAACTTATAGTTCTAATCAGTGATTAACCTTTTGGTAAAAGTAATCCTAATATGATGCATTTTACACTATTGTAAAATGCATCATAAATAAACAAGTTGCAAACATGTTGCTAACATATGTATTGGTTGAATACATGTCAGCAACTTATAAATAGTCCTAACAAGTGCATAACACTTTGGTAAAAGTAAAATTAACAGTGTACGCACACTATTGTTAAATGTATCATAAAAAAAATGCTGGCAACATATTGCTGACATATATACGGTTGTAATACATGTTAACACTCACAAATAGTCCTACCAGTACATAACCCTTTGGTACAAGTAATACTAATGGTGTTACGTACACTAATGTAAAATGTATGAAATAATGTTGGAAACATATCGCTGACAAATCATAAACATGATAATTACATGTCAACAACTTAATGATGGTCTCAACCAGTGCTTAACTCATTGGTACAAGTGATACTAATAGTGTATGAACAATATTGGAAAATGCATCATAAAAAAACATATTAAAAACATATCACAGAATCATAAATAGGTTGATTACATGTTACAACTTACTGGTATTACCAATCAGTGCTTAACCATTTGGTACAAGTAATAGTAATAGTGTATGTACACTATTGTAAAATGCATCATACAAAAAATGTTGGCAACATATTGCTGACATATATACAGGTTTAATACATGTCAGCAACTTACTGGTTGTCCTAACCAGTGCTTACCCTTTGGTACAAGTAATACTAATGGTGTATGTACACTATTGTAAAATGCATCATAATAAACATGTTGGCAACAATGTTTTGCTAACCATATATATAGGCTGAATACATGTCAACAACTTATAGTCCTAACCAGTGCATAACACTTTGGTAAAAGTAATATTAACAGTGTATGTACACTACTGCAAAACACATTATAAAATAACATGTTGGAAACATCGCTGACAAATCATTTACATCCTGAATACATGTCAACAACTTATTGGTAGTCCTAACCTGTGCTTAATCCGTTGGTACAAGTATTACTAATGGTCTGTGTACACTATTGTAAAATGTATAATAAAAAAAATGTTGGAAAAATTTTGCTGACAAATCATTAACATGTTGATTACATGCCAACAACTTATAGTCCTAACCAGTGCATAACACTTTGGTAAAAGTGATATTAACAGTGTACATACACTATTGTAAAACGCATTATAAAAAAAATGTTGGAAACATATTGCTGACATATCATATACAGCCTGGATACATGTCAGCAACTTATTGGTAGTCCTGATCAATGCTTAACCCTTTGGTAAAAGTAATACTAACGGTGTGTACACTGTGGTAAAACGTATCATAAAAAGAATGTTTTCGAACATATTGATGACAATCATTTGACATGTTGATTACATGTCACACTATTGTAGTCCCCTAACCAATGCATTAACAACCCTTTGGTAATAGAAAAAGTAACTACTAAAACGAGTGTACGTACCACTATTGTAAAATGCATTCCATAAATACAAACAAGTTGCAACATGGTTGCTAACATATATATATAGGTTGAATACATGTCAGCAACTTATAAATAGTCCTAACCAGTGCATAACACTTTGGTAAAAGTAAAATCAACAGTGTACGCACACTATTGTAAAATGTATCATAAAAAAATACTGACAACATATTGCTGACATATATACAGGTTGTATACTTGTTAACAACTTACAGATAGTCCTAACCAGTACATAACCCTTTGGTACAAGTAATACTAATGGTGTAATTACGCATTGTAAAATGTATAAGATAATGTTGGAAACATATCGCTGACAAATCATAAACATGTTGAATACATATCAACAACTTATTGACAGTCCTAACCATTGCTTAACTCATTGGTGCAAGTAATACTAATGGCGTATGTACAATATTGTAAAATGCATCATAAAAAACACGTTTAAAACATATCACAGAATCATAAATAGGTTGATTACATTTCAGCAACTTACTGGTAGTATCAATCAGTGCTTAACCATTTGGTACAAGTACTACTAATGGTGTATGTACACTATTGTAAAACGCATCATAAAGAAAAATGTTGGCAACATATTGCTGACACATCATGAACATGTTGAATGGACATCATCGCATTATGGGTATTCCAAACCGTTGATTATTTACGAATATCGTTCTCTACTTGCAGACACTTATTTGTTTTCAACCCAATCGAGGCTTGTATGAAGTAAGTTGCCCACATGTCATATACACAAACCAGTAAATAATCGCATACATATCACAACAAGTTGAAAACAAGTTAACAACCGTATGTTGAGGAAGGATCTTTGTCCAATGCTGGTTAATCATATCAACATTAGTTATGAATAGAGCTTAATACACGATGAATGAATAGAGCTTTATCCAAGAATGACTACAGTCAGCTGACTTGTGCTCAACATGTTTATAATGTGTGAGCGATAGGTTGCCGACATGTATACATGACATGTATTACTGTGGTGTAAACGTACCCTAGGTCTGTACTTTTATTCATACACATGACAATAAAAGTGGGTTATGGTAATTAAGCTGTCATGTGATGGTACAGTATTAATATTGTCTAAAGGCATATGAAAATCTTACGGGAAT
>NC_087201.1:171272050-171284550 GCF_015104395.2 Macrobrachium nipponense
GAAGATTGTATATCAAGAGCCAGCAGGAAAAATGAAAAGCAGCAGTACCTAGCGCTTTTGTGTATTCTTGATACACCTCATCAGGGTACATCATATAAAGAATGAAAAACAGCCTCGAAATATCAAAGGCAAACATATAAAAAAAAGTAAAATACAGAAAACAATCAAACAGCCTAGTCAAGAAGCAAATGATCCACAGCCTAGAATTACACTTAAAGGACAACTACAAACGGAAATGGAACTGCCAAGCATTCAATTACCTAGCTACGAAAGTTGTCAACAATACATCTCGAAAGCGCTAGGTACTGCTCATTTTCATTTTTCTCCTGCTGGGTTGATATATATATTATATATATATATATATATATATATATTATATATATATATATATATATATATATATATCCTATGCACGAAGAACAAGTAGTACTTGAGAATATCCTTAAATCAAAGTAGAAAGGCAAGTGAAACAGGGACTTCGAACAAGCAGTTTTGTAGTACATTCTATATTTTCAAGTTCACACTGAACTTGAAAATGTAGAACATATACTACGAAAGTACTTGTTCCAAATCTTTGTTTCACTTACCTTTCTACCGTGGATTTAAGGAGATATATATATATATTATATATATATATATATAATATATATATATAGTATATATATATATATATATATATATATATATATGTATGTATATATTGTATATAGTATATATATATATATATATATATATATATATATATCCTATACCTATATATATATATCTATATATATATATTAGAATATATATATATATCTCATATATATATATCTATATATATATATATATAATAGTATATATATATATATCAAAAACTACGTTTGTTAGCACGGGGGATTTTCTTTAATACCCAAAGGGAATGCTTAGTTAATACTATCTTTTTACTGGAATGCGGGATATGAAGTCTGCGCTAAAATATCTTACAAATAATGAATATAAAAAAAAACTCTGCATAAAACTTCGAAATATTCCTGAACTCAATAGAATTTTAATACGTTCGAATATTTCTCCCCCAAAAAAGCAAATGAAGAATTCGCAAACTTTTTCTTAATCTTTTACTCACATACTAATGATTTGAAAAGGCAAAAGTGATTGCATTCGTTTACTGAAAACGAATATGTGCGTTGATTTGAAGTTTAAATAGAAATTAAAGGAACTCTGAAAGTCGAGAAGTTTTATCGGGCGAGAATTTAGTGAATCGTATTTGAGAACTAGAGGAATTTTTTTTCTGTAAATGGTGAATTACGTAAAAAAAGATTCCATTATTATTTCTAATAATCTTTATGATTTATTACCCTTCCGTACCTGACCGGTAAAACGTGATTACCACAAATATCATATCCTTTTAAAATATACCTGAGATTTACAATTATATTCAATACATTATGTGAATTATTTATCAATAAGGAATGGTGACTTATTTTTTATACATATTCAAAATATACTTGGGATTTACAATCATTTTCAATACATTTTTGAATATTTATTACTAAAAATAAGGTATGGCGACTTTATTCCTTATACATTTTTTCAAAAAAAAAAAAAAATATCCCCTGGGATTTGTAGATATATTTTACCACTCTTGGGAATCATCTGGGATTTGTAGACATATTTACCACTCTTGGGAATCATCTGGGATTTTAGACATATTTACCACTCTTGAGAATTACCTGGGACTTGTAGACATATTTACAACTCTTGGGAATTACCTGGGATTTGTAGACATATTTACCACTCTTGGGAATCATCTGGGATTTGTAGACACATTTACCACACTTGGGAATCATCTGGAATTTGTAGACATATTTACAACTCTTGGGAATTACCTGGGATTTGTAGACATATTTATAACTCTTGGGAATTATCTGTGATTTTTAGACATATTTACCACCCTTGGTAATTATCTGTGAGATGTAGACATTTACCACTTTTGGGAATTACCTGGGATTTGTAGACATATTTACAACTCTTGGGAATTACCTGGGATTTGTTATGACATATTTACTACTCTTGGGAATTACCTATGATTTGTAGACATATTTACTACTCTTGGGAATTATCTGGGATTTGAAGACATATTTACCACCACTCTTGGGAATTACCTGGGATTTGTAGACATATTTACAACTCTTGGGGATTACCTGGGATTTGTAGACATATTTATTAGTCTTCGGAATTATCTGGGATTTGAAGACATATTTACCACTCTTGGGAATTACCTGGGATTTGTAGACATTTTTACAACTCTTGGGAATTACCTGGGATTTGTAGACATTTTTACAACTCTTGGGAATTACCTGGGATTGAAGACAAATTCACAACTCTTGGGAATTATCTGCGATTTTTAGACATATTTACGACTCTTGGGAATTACTTGGAATTTGTAGACATATTTACAACTCTTAGAGGTTACCTGGGATTTGTGGACATATTTACTACTCTTGGGAATTATTTGGGATTTGAAGACATATTTACCACTCATGGGAATTACCTGGGATTTGTAGATATTTTTACAACTCTTGGGAATTACCTGGGATTTGAAGACAAATTCATAACTCTTGGGAATTATCTGCGATTTTTAGACATATTTACGACTCTTGGGAATTACTTGGAATTTGTAGACATATTTACTACTCTTGGGAATTATCTGGAATTTGTAGACATATTTACCACTCTTTGGAATAATCTGGGATTTACAGATATATTTTACTACTTTTTGGGAATCACCCTGGGATTTTAGAACATATTTACCACTCTTGGGAATTACATGGGATTTCTAGAAATATTTACCACTCTTGGGAATTACCTGGGATTTGTAGACATATTTACAACTTTTGAGAATTACCTGGGATTTTTAGACATATTTACCACTTTTGGGAATTACCTGGGATTTGTAGACATTTTTACAACTTTTGGTAATTACCTGGGATTTTTAGACATATTTACATCTCTTGGAATTACCTATCACTTACAAGGAATATGTAGTATGTTTATTACTATTGGAAATACATTAGTTATTTTGGAGATATAAAAAAAAATAGTTCTTAGAGAGATCTTTGAAGGAAACTGAAGCTCAAGATCTACTTGAAGTGCTCACGATTGGTTGACTTCTTACAACCACTGGTTGGTACTTTGTTCTCCCAGGTTGTAGTACACTTGTGTTTCTGTTGTCTGTCCAGGGGCGTCAGAGATAAATATTTTTTCTAGTCTCTAATCGAACTACAGTTATTGGATTAGCCTTTGGTGATAGAGGTCCCTAGCCGAGCAGTTTTCGGCCATCGACTCTCACCAACTGAACACAACCATGTGTCAAACGATAAGCATCCAATAGGCCAATTATCTTGTCGTTTACACCTGTACCTAATGTTACTCCCTTCCGGTCTTATTCGTTCTTTTACGAGTTATCTCTTATTTTTTTTATTATGAATGTAAATTCATACATTTTCATTTTCGGATTAACTCTTCCACTTCACTAAATTGAACCGTTTTTATACATTCTATTATAAACTTGTTTTTCTTAACCCGTATTCTAAGGTAATATGTTGAGATTTTAAGATTTTTACTCGTACGTATGTATATCAAGTTGAAGACAATTTCAAACAATATATTTCGGCTTTAGTATTTCGTATTCTTGTGGGGTTGGAATTATAAATAACCATTTTTTTTGGTTACCAGTAAAGGTTTATGGACTGTAATCAATAGTCAGATTTTAATTCCTGGAAAGAGGTTTCTTTCAATAGCATGAAAAAGAACCAAAATTTATTCCTCAACAGGGTTTCTGGTTTCAAAATGGCAGGAAAGAATCAAATTTATTCCTAAAAGGTTCTTTCAATAGCATGAAAGAACCAAATTTATTCTCAATAGGTTCTGTTCAATGGCATGAAAGAACCAAATTTATTATTCACAAGTTATGTTCAATGGCATGAAAGAACCAAATTTATTTTGAACAGGTTCTTTCAATAGCATGAAAGTTCCAATTTATTATTTCATAAGTTATGTTCAATGGCATGAAAGAATCGAATTTATTCTCAACAGGTTCTGTTCAGTGCTATTTTCTGGCAGCCATTAATTTTATTTATAATAAATGCTTTTACTTCAAATACGTTGCTATTGATGTCAAGTAATATCAATTGTTACTGGAGCAACCATTCACCCACTCCAAGTATAAATTATTCAGAATGTTGCGTCATTTATGCTCCTGTTTCGTTTTAACATTCCGGAAAAGAAAAAATCAAATATTTATTCAGCTCGACGTTTTCCAGCCCAGCAAGTTCGTCCTACCCCGGAATTTATATTTTTTTGTTGGTTCTTACCTCAATCGATCATTCCCATTTGCATATCCCAAGTGGCCCTGCTCAGGCCTATACCGTCTCCCGATATGACATCTCTGCGTCGCTGCCTTCTGTCTCATTTGCATAGCTTAGGATTATTATTATATTCACTATACCAACACAAATTCTTCAACCCCGCCCCCACACACACCCGAGATCCAGGTAAAATCTGTGGCATTATTCGCATTTGACTGCCTTCTATTCTCGTAGATGGGGATTTTTAATGTTATTTAAATATTGAAAGGTTCTCTCTCTCTCTCTCTCTCTCTCTCTCTCTCTCTCTCTCTCTCTCTCTCTCTCTCTCTCTCTCTCTCACACACACACCACACTTGATTATGATTATATAGTAAAAAATTAGGATAAAGCAAAAAAAACAATATACATGTGTAATGCCGTCACAGCGATAGCTGAAATGATAAGTTATTGAAAGAATCCTACGATTACGTATCCAATAGATAATATTTACAGTTAATGAAAAGTAAAAGGACATCTGCTAATAACTGAAGTAATGGGCAAAATAAGTAGGATCTTGAAAGCAAATTAGGTCAAGTTTGAAATTATATTTCGTTTTGAAAAAACGTAGTGTTTTTCTAAAAAAAAATAAATAAATAAATAAATAAAAAATAAAAATTGAGATTGGGAGAGATATTTGAGGTTGTCTGGTTACGGGTTAGACAAAAATCTTATGGAATTGCTACTTCAGATTTATAATATCCACGAATTTATAGTCTCCAAAATTCCATTTAATATCTAAATTCAGTGGTTCCTAAACTGGGGGCCATGTGGCAGAATGCAGGGGGTCACAATCTGAAGATGTGTGTATAAAACCAAAGGAGTTTAGTAGGTAGGTAACCATGGACAAGAATCCTGTAGGAAGTGAGTAACGAATAAAAGAAATTCAGAACCAGTTTATTCTAGATGATTATCCTATATTAGAATATATGGTATCCTAAAATTATTTTATCGTTAAATTCCCACTGAAGTCGAATTATTCATTTTCCCATATCCCTGTTTATATTGGATTCCAAATAAAGGTCAATTTTAGTAAGATTATCCCCATGATTTTTTTGCATAAATTTCCCATTAAATTCTAAATAATATCCCATATCCCGGTTTTTTCTGTTGAATTCCATAAACGTAATTTTAAAAATAAAATACATAAATTTTTTAGCCCATAAATTTTCTGAAGTCTATGAATCATTTTCATATCCCCCCTGTTTCTATTGGGATTGCATAAAAGTAATTTAAGTAAAATATCCATAATTCCTCACAAAAGTCCACTTTAATCATTTTCATATCCCTGTTTCTATTGGATTCCATAAAGGTAATTTTAGTAAAATATTCCATAATTTTTTAGTATAAGTTTCCCACTAAAGTCTAATTAATCATTTTCATATCCCTGTTTCTATTGGATTCCATAAAGGTAATTTTAGTAAAATATCCCATAATTTTTTGGCATAAATTTCCCACTAAAGTCTAAATAATCATATTCA
The DNA here is from genome assembly GCF_015104395.2 of Macrobrachium nipponense. NCBI lineage: Eukaryota > Metazoa > Arthropoda > Malacostraca > Decapoda > Palaemonidae > Macrobrachium > Macrobrachium nipponense. The sequence continues at coordinate 171,277,917 of NC_087201.1, forward strand.
TATCCCTGTTTCTATCGGATTCCATAAAAGTAATTTTAGTAAAATTTCAGCAAAAATCCTTAAACGGAAATTGTCTTTGCCACAAAAAGCTCATTTCTCTCTGCGATTTAGAAAATCGGCAGAGACATCGGGACCGGGTCCTTTCTTGCCAAGGACCTCCTCCCATCCCAAAACGGATCAGTGTAAAGCAATCAGCAAGAAGAGGTAGGACTCTTATCGCTTCCGCCGTAAGGACCCTTACGAAAATATCACCCTCGACGGACAGATTATCATCTGGGTCGAAATGCTGGCCTTCGTAATTTCTGGTAGTAGATGCCTTGCTTGCCTTACCTTGGTGGGGATGCTTTGTGGGGGAAGCAATCGTGAAATCCACGGTGTCTTTATATATATAAAAAAGGTCTGATTTCGTTGGAATGTTCTTCCCAATTAACGTTTTGAATATGATAGTATTTGTAATCTTCTTAGGCACGAAGATATGGTAATTCAGTTGTATTCCACATAGGAAAATGAAAATGGTATCTCAGAAAATTTCCAACAGTTTCGTCCTCCAATGGACCTCTTCTTGGAGCTTTTATTAAGGAAAGAATATGATCTTCAAAAAGTCCCTATAGCTCCTGCCCAAATACCTGATAAGCCTTCGTTCTTTGACAGCTCACTCGAACACCTGAACAATATTCTTCAATATTCTTACACACGCCCTCGAAATAAGCCTCCCTCTCAACCACCCCATTCTTCGAATAAGGAATAATCCCAGAGGGGAAAAGCCATTAGGAGGAATATCCGTCTTCGGTTTCGTTGGAAGGAAAATTCGTAATTTTTTGGTATTATTTTTTTTCTTCTTCTTGCAGCGCCAGCCACGAGAGACATTGTCCATGTCACTTGTGTTTTTGTCTTGCTGAAAAATGCAAAAGGAGGGAATTCAAGAGAGAGAGAGAGAGAGAGAGAGAGAGAGAGAGAGAGAGAGAGAGAGAATACATTCTGATATACTGTATACAGACAACGGGAAGGTATCTTTAAACCGGGGAATCTTGGTATAAATTAAATATATTCCGTATTCCTGCTCTCTTAATCGATAGCTTTATAAAGGACGAGTTTGTCGTTTATTCTTTGAATCTGTAATTGATATTAGTGTGGATAAATTTTTTTAGCATAGGGAATTCGTAATTCGTTATGTTATAATATATATATATATATATGTATATATATATATATATAATATATATATATATATATATATATATATATACATATATATATATATATATTATATATCTATATATATATATATATATATATATATATCTTTATATATATATATACATATTATCTATATATATATATATATATCTTATATATATATATATAATATGTATATATATATATATATATATATATATATATATATATATATATATATATTATATATATATATATATATATATATCTATATACTATATTATATCTATATATATATAATATCTTATATATATATATATATATGATATATATATAAACGCACAAAGGGAAACAAGTGAATCTTAACTCAAGGTGAGTCTGGGAGATATTCTATTTTTCTTATTTCTTCATGAAATCTCTTTTTGTTAAACAATGGGTTTTTTCATTAAAAGTTTATTTTTGTGATTTGTATCAGTTTCTAAATAGCCTCATAAATCTGTTTAAAAGCACTAATAGCTTCATATAGTGTATTTTATAGGACTTATACCTGAAAATATTGTCATTTCTTCAGTATAAGTAATCTTCTTTTATAATCAATATCCGTCGCAGTTATACAATAAAATGTTACTATCCCGTTTGATAAGTTTTTGTTACCAAAGTGTACCCCATTATTATTATTATTATTATTATTATTATTATTGCTCTATCACAGTCCTCCAATTCGACTGGGTGGTATTTATAGTGTGGGGTTCCGGGTTGCATCCTGCCTCCTTAGGAGTCCATCACTTTTCTTACTATGTGTGCCGTTTCTAGGATCACACTCTTCTGCATTAGTCCTGGAGCTACTTCAGCCTCTAGTTTTTCTAGATTCCTTTTCAGGGATCTTGGGATCGTGCCTAGTGCTCCTATGATTATGGGTACGATTTCCACTGGCATATCCCATATCCTTCTTATTTCTATTTTCAGATCTTGATACTTATCCATTTTTTCCCTCTCTTTCTCTTCAACTCTGCTGTCCCATGGTATTGCGACATCAATGAGTGATACTTTCTTCTTGACTTTGTCAATCAACGTCACGTCTGGTGTGTTTGCACGTACGTATCACCCTATCCGTTCTGATACCATAGTCCCAGAGGATCTTTGCCTGATCGTTTTCTATCACTCCTTCAGGTTGGTGCTCGTACCACTTATTACTGCAAGGTAGCTGATGTTTCTTGCACAGGCTCCAGTGGAGGGCTTTTGCCACTGAATCATTGCCTCTTTTTGTACTGGTTCTGTGCAAGTGCCGGGCATTCACTTGCTATGTGGTTTATGGTTTCATTTTTCGTATTGCACTTCCTACATATGGGAGAGATGTTATTTCCGTCTATCGTTCTTTGAACATATCTGGTTCTTAGGGCCTGATCTTGTGCCGCTGTTATCATTCCTTCAGTTTCCTTCTGTAGCTCTCCCCTCTGTAGCCATTGCCAATTGTCATCGCTGGCTAGTTCTTTAGTCTGTCTCATGCATTGTACCGTGGCATTGGTTTGTGTTTTATTATTATTATTATTATTATATTATTATTATTATTATTGATATTATTATTATTTATGTATTGATAAACTTCATTTGTGACAAACCAAATAAATGAGAATAAGAAGAGAAAATATTTACATGTTGAGTTTAAATCATATCACACTGGAATGGAGAATCTTATACATTTCTTTTATGGATAGGATTATTTACTCAAGACATTTTATAATATAAACATGTCTTTTATGATTTTTGCTTTTCGCAAAACATTTTTGGTCTTTGAAAATAAATAATACAGTAGAAACTTCGGAGAATGGTGTGAAAATTTTTCTGAATTTTTAAAAAATTAAAATGGTGTTCACATGTTTGTTTTAGGGAAGCTGTTGAAGTCTTAAAGGCGATATTCCTGCAAATGTGAGTAATAGTTTTAGTTTTCTGAATATTTTGTTAAATCTAATGGCAAACCCTTTTAAAATTGTTATAGAGTTAGCATGTCATCAAAATAGCACATCAAAAGTATTTAATTAATAATAGAAAATTTAGCGTTATTTTGCTAGATACGATCGCCTTTCTGATAAACTCTATATTCTTAGGAAGTTTGAATTTCAAGTCAATGGCCTTTGTAAGCTTGAATGGAGATCATCTTCTGTATAATAATAATACAGTATGTTCAAGAAAATTGAGAACAGCTTTAAGAAATTCGTAAATATAGAATGTCAACCTAGGACAGAAAAAAAAACAAATATTCTTTGGTAGCTTGAATTTCAAGTCATTGACCTCTATATGCTTGAATTTATAATAATGTTACAGTATGCTGAAGGAAATTGAGCACAGCTTTAAGAAATTCATAGATATATGAATGCTAACCTAGGACAGAAAAAAAAAGTATTCTAGGACAGAAACAATAAAAACAAGTAGAATCCTTTCACGATTTTACAGCCCGGGAAGCTCAAGATATATGATACAGGGCCTTGCAAAAACGTGGTACGTTAAACAGAATAGGAAGCTGCCCACGGTCAACGATGTCCCGAGACGCCAGGCCTCTATACAAAGGTGCTGATGGAAAGCACCCTGTAGATGAAATCTTCTAAGGAAAAATAGGTGTTATGGCCATATTTCCTGCGGTGTTTTAAATCATAATCATCGCTGCTCCCTGTAGTAAAACCATTTCTTCATGCGAAGAAAGATGTTGAGATTCAGAGTGAGGACGCTATTTTTTGAATTGTAGGGTTAGAAGAAAGTATCTGAATCATAGTGTAGTGGACATTTAATATATTTTTGGTCGGCTTATAAGATTGAGGATAATATAACCTTTCTGGCAATAGCAGGCGACGTGTTTTTCTAGAGCTGTAGTATAAATATATAATACATATACATATATATGTGTGTATATTATATAATAACACTAAGAAACATATATATATATTCTAATAGCTAGCTGACTACCAATTATATCAGTACCAAAATCATTTACTGAATATCTTCTGAAAGGAATACATAACATTTTTACGATACTGGCCACTGCTAAAGATATCTACATTTCCATAAAGTAATAAAAGAATTTCGGGTATTTTGGTTCACCAAAAATATATATATATATTTATACTCAGTTTCCTTCCGAGAAAACGTTAGTTTTATAATCATATCAATAATCTTATTTCTATTTTTTTAAAAAGAGGCTCTTATATATTTGAGTTCTAATTTACTTTAATTTGTAGATATCTTCCACTTCAGTAATGAACTCTCGTCCCTGCTTTTTAAATTTTTTTTTTTTTTAGCAATTTATTTCTTACAGTCAGCTTCCAAGATATTACGGTTTATGTTTACGCAATTTCCGCTCCGACAAATTCGTAATGATTCTCGGGTATTACACCCGGAGAGATTTATATCCCCTGTAATGTTGCTCCATTGCTCTTAATTACCTAAATTTGCCCAATAAATCCCCAACGGCTCCAAAATCCGAAGTCGGGAGCCTGAGTGAGGTCAATAATTCTTGAACGTCAGGAAAAGTCTGATATACGAAGAGAGGCTTATCAGTCGGTGTATATAAGTAATACTAACGGTTTGTCCACGCTATGGTGAAAGGCGTCGTGAACACATGTTGGGACATGTTTGCTGGTCATATATATACAAGTTGAATACATGTCCAACAAATTATAGTCCTAATCAGTAATTAACCCTTTGGTAAAAGAATAATACTAACAGTGTATGTACACTATTTGTAAAACACATAATGAAATAACGTTGGAAACATATCAACTGACAAATCATATATATACCATTTGAATTTAAACATGTCAGCACTTATTGGCAGTCCTAACAATGCTTATCCGTTGGCAAACTATTACTAACAGTATATGTACACTCTTGTAAAAACATGTGAAACATATTGCTGACATATATACAGGTTGAATACATGTCAGCAACTTATTGGCAGTCCTAACAAATGCTTAATCCGTTGGCACTTTATTACTAACAGTATATGTACACTCTTGTAAAACATGTTGGAAACATATTGCTGACATATATACAGGTTGAATACATGTCAGTAACTTAGTGGTAGTCCCAATCAGTGCTTGACCCTTTGGTATAAGTAATACTAACAGTGTATGCACACTTTTCTAAAACACATTATAAAATAACATGTTGGAAACATATCACTGACAAATCATATACATCATAAATACAAGTCAGAAACTTATTGGTAGTCCTAACCAATGCTTAATCATTTGGTACAAGTAATACTGATGGTTTAAGTACACTCTTGTAAAACATGTTGGAAACATATTGCTGACATTACAGGTTGGATACATGTCAACAACTTATAGTTCTAATCAGTGATTAACCTTTTGGTAAAAGTAATACTAACAGTGTATGTACACTATTGTAAAATGCATCATAAATAAACAAGTTGGAAACATGTTGCTAACATATGTATTGGTTGAATACATGTCAGCAACTTATAAATAGTCCTAACAAGTGCATAACACTTTGGTAAAAGTAAAATTAACAGTGTACGCACACTATTGTTAAATGTATCATAAAAAAATGCTGGCAACATATTGCTGACATATATACAGGTTGTATACATGTTAACAACTCACAAATAGTCCTAACCAGTACATAACCCTTTGGTACAAGTAATACTAATGGTGTACGTACACTAATGTAAAATGTATGAAATAATGTTGGAAACATATCGCTGACAAATCATAAACATGATAATTACATGTCAACAACTTAATGATGGTCTCAACCAGTGCTTAACTCATTGGTACAAGTGATACTAATAGTGTATGAACAATATTGGAAAATGCATCATAAAAAAACATATTAAAAACATATCACAGTATCATAAATAGGTTGATTACATGTTACCAACTTACTGGTATTACCAATCAGTGCTTAACCATTTGGTACAAGTAATACTAATGGTGTATGTACACTATTGTAAAATGCATCATACAAAAAATGTTGGCAACATATTGCTGACATATATACAGGTTTAATACATGTCAGCAACTTACTGGTTGTCCTAACCAGTGCTTACCCTTTGGTACAAGTAATACTAATGGTGTATGTACACTATTGTAAAATGCATCATAAATAAACATGTTGGCAACATGTTGCTAACATATATATAGGCTGAATACATGTCAACAACTTATAGTCCTAACCAGTGCATAACACTTTGGTAAAAGTAATATTAACAGTGTATGTACACTACTGTAAAACACATTATAAAATAACATGTTGGAAACATTGCTGACAAATCGTATACATCCTGAATACATGTAAACAACTTATTGGTAGTCCTAACCTGTGCTTAATCCGTTGGTACAAGTATTACTAATGGTCTGTGTACACTATTGTAAAATGTATAATAAAAAAAATGTTGGAAAAATTTTGCTGACAAATCATTAACATGTTGATTACATGCCAACAA
>NC_087201.1:171289260-171294260 GCF_015104395.2 Macrobrachium nipponense
CGTGTAGAAAGAGAGAGAGAGAGAGAGAGAGAGAGAGAGAGAAAGAAACTGTTTGTAGCGGGCGGCAGAATGCCCGCTCAGTGGGTCATATTTTTCGTTTGTAGCTTAGAAAACTAGCAATATGTTTACATTTCTTCATTTATCTCACGTTTTACAAAAGATAGGAAAGTTTTGGTCATACCTAAGGATTCGGTATTAAATGTACAATTAATGAATCTTTTCCTGAAATCAATAAGTTAAAATACAAAGGAATTTCAACGAGTAGAAGTGAAGGGAGGGACATTTGATTCTTTATACCTGTTTTTATTCATCATTGGTTTTTGCATAATTCATGAGCTCAGGGTAAAATAAAATCTTGTGTTATTAAACAATAAAATCACCCTGAATACGCTGGTGCTTTCAGATTTTAGATGCGTTTAATATGTAAAGAGAAAATCAAGGATATGTCTTATTATGTTGCATTCGTGCTTGGCTCGGTTTGGCAATAGTGCCGAAACACATCGTTGGGTCTCAGCTAGTGCGGTTGGCAGTTGCCAACTGGCAATCTAAGAAGTTTGCAGTCCCGGGACTATGTATTCTGAAAGGTTTTTAAAGTGGTTTAAGGAACAACTATTGCCTAATGTAGAAGATAGATCCCTACCTAACTCGGGTATGAATTAAGTGGTTCAAGAATAATCAACTACCCCAGGAGAAAACTAAGAAAATTTCCCTAAACATTGTTGTAGACATGTTGGCAAGTCCATGGTGGGAGTCGTGAGGCAAGCAACCCAATCTAGTTTGTAAGGGAGTGTTGTTTGTAAGGGAGTGTTGCCCACCAGCCGCATTTGTATTGTGCCGGCGAGATTTACGCGTTTTTACGGAGAATTTCGAGTTCCTTTTGTTCCCATTATGGAGTGGTGAGTGTTTATTAAGTATTTCAGGGAAATGGGATTGGTTCAAGAGGTCAATAATTTTTCTTATCTTTACTCCATAGTGAGTGTTTTCTTTATTCACGCAAGTTTGTAATAGACGTATGCATTCGTCTTTGTTTAAAACGTAGGTGTGTATTTTTCTATGTATGAGAACATTGCTTATATAAGCATAATTTCCTTAGTGACACAGAGCGGCCACAATTTTAAAATATGCAGAGAGGCGCCTTGCATTGCGAGAGTGTACGGGAACCCTTGGGACGGTACCACTAGCCCCCCACTCGAGGGGATACTACCTACTGGTATGCCCGGGCTGTTCTGCTGCGCGACTGATGGGTTGTTCTCAGGGTGGGGGGGGGGGGGGGGGAGAGAAATCCTTACCTCCCAGTGTGGGTGAATTCCTCCTTTTTCCTTTTTTTTTTTCCTTTTTTTTTTCTTATTGTTAGAGATTGGCCTTGACATTGAATGCTACGAGACTATGTATTTACCGAATTATTATGTAATTACATTTTCTATAAATAAATGCATAGAATTCCCATTATGACTTTCGAACATTTTTACTAAAATATTATATATGTCCGTATTTCTGGACATATCTGATAAAAGAAAAGTAAATAATCAGATGGATGCACCTGGATGTGTTGGCTTCAATTTAGTCTAAGTGAGAAATGTACATGCTTTATGAGGCTCACTGATAAATAACAGAACTTGTTTCTCTGGCCAATAACATGGTTTTCATATGTTCACTCAATAAACAAAAGTACAAATGTTTGTTAGAATGGAGAAAGAGGTGGAGAGAGAGAGAGAGAGAGAGAGAGAGAGAGAGAGAGAGAGAGATGGGGTGATTGCCGGGAGAGAGAGAAAGAGAGAGCGAGCCTGGCTGTGTAGTGGGTGTGGGGGTCTAGGCCGCCTTCGTTTCGTGTCCAATCTTACCTTGTTAATATATATATACATATTATATAAGATATATACTAAATAAAAGTAAACTGTTTAGAATTTCTAAGTGACATATATATATATATATATATATATGAAACCTCACCTTATTTTTGTTTCTATGTACTAAACGGACATGCATCGTGGATGATGTAGAATTCATAACAAACCTAGCTTTTAGCTTCAGCCAAAAGACTGGAGGATTATACGGACTACAATATGTGAGGTCTTTTGGAATCAACTTTATTACATACCATTATTATGGCTTGTCAAAAGAAAAATCTGATGATTTGTAAGAGCAATAATTCGCAGGGCCATTGTTGTATCCTATTATTTATAAATTTTAGAGCGTCAAAAGAAGAAAGGGTTTTATGTACAACGAATAAACCTCCTTACACGAAACAATGCAAATGTGTCTATCCTAAGAGAATGTTATTTTCCAATGGCACCACGCTGATAATTCTATGTCCAAGGGATAAATTATTATTATTATTATTATTATTTGGCTGGAAAGAGCAGACATATAAATACGTGACAGTGGTTAAAGGGAACGGCCGTATGTATGTTAATAGATTTATATGAGTTAAAATATATGGAATAAGATACAGAAACTGAAAACACCCTGCACTCAAAAGATAGCGCAACCGGGAGAACAGTTGCTATGTTGTGTTTTTAACTATTTACTGACAGTTTTATTAGCGGACTTGATGCTTGGCTTTTAAAGATTTACTTAACATTGGGAGAAAAAACAGTTTTTTTTAATGATTATGTCGATAGTAACCCTTCATATACATTTATATATTTTTACATTTTTTTCTTCAATTATTTTTACGCTTAAAAACGTGGGTTATATACATCACAATGCTTGTCAGAGAGAGAGAGAGAGACAGTAGTGGTAAGTGGCGTCAATTGGACCTAATATTACATTCATGCTCTACCCTTGCATCCTAGAGGTGTGTAATGTTGCCAAGCGAAAGATGAAAGCGATCTGAAGTATTTTAATAGGTAAAACATGCAATTTTTGTGCCATCTTGTTGTCAACGTCATCGTTACGATTATCATAATCATTATGAATACCAGTTCCATGATGATAATCACCACTATTCACTATTTTTATTATTATTATTATTATTATTATATTATTAATACTCAGAAGTTGAACCCTATTCATATGGAACAAGCCTTCAGGGACTATTGACTTGCGTTTCAAGCTTCCAAAGAATTTAGTAAAAGAAAAAACTGAAAGAAGTAGTCTCACTTATTAAAAAAAAACATTAATTAATGAATTGATAAATAGAAAAAAATCATTAAAATGCAAGAATCATCATCATCATCATCAACGTTCTTTATCAGAATCATTATGATTATGAAATAAAATAAAATAAAAAGTTTCCACATAGGTTGATCCTGTGTCCTAACTAGCCCGAATGCTACGTCCTGTTAACGAAGTTGCAAATAGGGTTTAGGAGGTGGCACTTAGTAACGAGAGAGAGGGTAAGAGACCCATCCCACTTAATGAAGTGCCAGTGTGTGTAAGTGCGGGTTTGTTCTGAGGGTCGTGTTCCGGAACGAACATGTTTTCCTACCACTTTTTTTTCGTCTTTTTTTTTATGCGCTAATTGTAGTTTTGGACCGCGAATAATGTGGCGGCGGGCTGTTTAAAACTTTCGTCTTTTATGCTCATTAAAGTAGTATGAAAGATTATGTGAGGTTAAAAATAATGAAATATATGTAAATAAATAAATAAATAATAAAATATTTTATTTTTTTTTAAAGAAGTAAAATATATTTTTTTTTGTAAGATAAATTGCATTTTAACTATTAAGTCGATATTAAACACATTAAATCTGTTGTATTTCAAATAGAGTTTTTTATTATATTATTTTATTATTGTATATTTAATATATGTGTTAGAATAAGGAATTTAATAAATTTACAGAAAGTAATTAATTATACTATCTCTAAAAAATACTTTTCCAAAAATACCACGGATGAAGTAATGTGTTATTCTAGGAGAAAAAACGGGAGGGAATAGCACCCAACCAAGCACTGAGTAACAGGCTCTTATTATCCCCTCAAGGCTTGAGATTGAACACTTCCTGCTTAAGGCTTGAGATTGAACAGGTCCCTGCTTAATGCTAGCCAAGTGCTCGTTCTTGCAAAAGCAGATCACATGTCTGGGGGATGCGCATGAGTAAGTATAATGGCCCTCTCATGGCACCAATAAAAAAGTTCCTCTGTTTACGGAGTTACAAAGGAATGCATATAGTGCCGGCACATGAGGCGCTCATGGCCTTTAAATGGGAACACGTGCATGCACTCATTCTTATGTACCTCTTTTGAGTTTTAAAAAGATAACTTATTATCAATATCATTGTTCAAACAAATATCATTGTAGAAAAGTGAAATGAAACCTGAATCTAGGATGATGTAGAATTTTATGAAAAAAAAAGAATTTCATCTTTATCTATTCGTCCGGTAATCTCTATATTTGGATAAAACTTATTTTCTTTCTCAAAATATGTTTTATCTTCATAATAATCATTATATACAAAATACAAAATTATGTTTTGTGATTTTTTTACAATTTAAAAAAATTATTTATTTTTTATGTTTTATTTATAATTGTTTTACTACAATTAAATTTGCCTTTATACAACATTCTCTGCTGTATTGATTCTGGGAAAGTTATTTGTAGTCTATCTCTCGGCAAAAGAAAAACAACCAATCCTAAACAGTGCTATTACCATCAATGAAAATCATACAACATAATTATTTAAAAATTTTTACAATTAAATAAATTTACCTTTTCAATATTACAACAGTATGATTCAATTTTTTCATTCATTGTTTTGTAATAATAATTATTAGTGTTATAATAGGATGATGAAAAATTGTATAAAGTAAATATAGAATTTATTCATCATTATTATTATTAATGTTGTAGATTAATTAATGTATATATATATGTCCCCATGATTTTCTTCATCAAGAGTTGCTTAAAATACAATAGTATTCCATGTTATTTAGTTTTCTTTGTCATTTCATTTTTAATAAGGTAGTCAAGAATTATTTTTGGGTGTGTGGTTGACATATTAAAAAGACTGCCTAAAATTTATTCAGAAATTGATTATCATTATTATTTAATATTGCGAC
>NC_087201.1:171301760-171344260 GCF_015104395.2 Macrobrachium nipponense
ATTTAGTATATGATATGTATATATATATATATATATATATTTATATAATATATATATATATATATATATATATATCTATATGTATTTATATATATGATATATATATAGATATATATATATATATCTATATATCTATATGTATATATATATATATATATATATCTATATATAGAGATAGATATATATGTATATATCCTAGATCTATATAATATATTCTATATATATATATCATATATGATATAATATATATATATATATATATACCATGAAGTAATACAAGTCCACAACTATGTAAATTGTGTACTAAAAATTAATATAAAACTCCTTCCAAAATTCTTACTTTTATTACTTCAAAATATTGCAATCACGTTATGGTGATTTTATATATATATTATCTATATAATATATATATATATATATATATATATATATATATATATATATATATATATATATATATATATATGTATGTATGTATACACACACACATATAAATATATATATATATATATATATATATATATATATATATATATAGTATATATATATATATATATACATAGTCCATTACTTACCAGCCTTCTCCCTACAGCATTCACTTACGGACATATTGTTCAGAGACTGTTTAACGCTATATATTATATTGACCATCAGAGCTTCAGATTGATTCTCTATGACTATAGAAATTCTTATTATATAAATTAAAAATGATAAAGTGATTAATTAGAAGATGGAAAACCAATTGTTTATCTAAATCATTCTGTGTAGGGTTTTCAGTTATCTGGAAATTTATTTGTAAGTTATAATTGTGTGTCACCATCACTAGCTTTGAGTTGTTACAATAAATACTGAAAATATATAAGATAAAAAGCTCAGAAAATTTTCATGATTCTTCATATTATTAGTATACTATATACAGGTAACGCTTTTTTACCTATTATTATTATTTTTTTGTCCATCACAGTCCTCTAATTCGACTGGTGGTATTTATAGTGTGGGGTTCCGGGTTGCATCCTGCCTCCTTAGGATTCCATCACTTTTCTTACTATGTGCGCCGTTTCTAGGATCACACTCTTCTGCACGAGTCCTTGAGCTACTTCAGCCTCTAGTTTTTCTAGATTCCTTTTCAGGGATCTTGGGATCGTGCCTAGTGTTCCTATGATTATGAGTACAATTTCCACTGGCATATCCCATATCCTTCTTATTTCTATTTTCAGATCTTGATACTTATCCATTTTTTCCCTCTCTTTCTCTTCAACTCTGGTGTCCCATGGTATTGCGACATCAATGAGATACTTTCTTCTTGACTTTGTCAATCAATGTCACGTCTGGTCTATTTGCACGTATCATCCTATCTGTTCTGATACCATAGTCCCAGAGGATCTTTGCCTGATCGTTTTCTATCACTCCCTCAGGTTGTTGCTCGTGCCACTTATTACTGCAAGGTAGCTGATATTTCTTGCACAGGCTCCAGTGGAGGGCTTGTACTATGTGAATATTATTATTATTATTATTATTATTTTTTTTTTTGCTTTATCACAATCCTCCAATTCGACTGGGTGGCATTTATAGTGTGGGGTTCCGGGTTCCATCCTGCCTCCTTAGGAGTCCATCACTTTTCTTACTATGTGTGCCGTTTCTAGGATCACACTCTTATGCATGAGCCCTGGAGCTACTTCAGCCTCTAGTTTTTCTATATTACTTTTCAGGGATCTTGGGATTGTGCCTAATGCTCCTATGATTATTTGTACAATTTCCACTGGCCTATCCCATATCGTTCTTATTTCTATTTTAAGGTTTTGATACTTATCCATTTTTTCCCTTTCTTTCTCTTCAACTCTGGTGTCCCATGGTAATGCGACATCAATGAGTGATACTTTCTTCTTGATTTTGTCAATCAACGTCACGTCACGTCTGGTCTATTTGCACGTATCACCCTATCTGTTCTGATATCATAGTCCCAGAGGATCTTTGCCTGATCGTTTTCTATCACTCCTTCAGGTTGGTGCTCGTACCACTTATTACTGCAAGGTAGCTGAGTTTCTTGCACAGGCTCCAGTGGAGGGCTTTTGCTACTGATAATGCCTCTTTTTGTACTGGTTCTGTGCAAGTGCCGGACATTCGCTTGCTATGTGGTTTATTGTCTCATTTTTCGTTTTGCACTTCCTACATATGGGAGAGAAGTTATTTCCATCTATCATTCTTTTAACATATCTGGTTCTTAGGGCCTGATCTTGTGCCGCTGTTATCATTCCTTCAGTTTCCTTCTTGAGCTCTCCCCTCTGTAACCATTGCCATGTGTCATCGCTGGCCAGTTCTTTAGTCTGTCTCATGTATTGTCCGTGCATTGGTTTGCTGTGCCATTCCTATATTATTATTATTATTATTATATTATTATTTATTATTATTATTATTATTATTATTATTATTATTATTATTATTATTATTATTATTATTCAGAAGATGATGCCTATTCACATAGTACAAGCCCACCACAGAGGCCGCTGACTCGAAATTCAAGCTTCCAAAGAATATGGTTTTCATTCGAAAGAGGTAAAAGAAGGTAATGGAAAATACAGAAAAAGATCAGTCATTAGAAAAAAACTGATAGATAACTTAATAAATTTATAAATTTAAATAAGCTCAAAATAATTCTATGGTATAAAACAGAATACAACATTTTCTATATATTTTTCTTTTACTTTAATATTTTCACAACCCTCTGGATAGAAATATCGTAGCCAAGAGAGGATGCAAAAAGTAAAAAAAAAAAGAAAAAAAGAAAAAGAGAGAGCAGAAACTATTGTACCCTTTGTAACTGTACAGGGATCGAAGATTTTTTCTCGTGCATTCCAGGAATCTTTTCCAGCGGTCTGACTCTGCTGCACAGAATGTTATAAACATTCTGTTTTTTTTTTTTTTTTTTTTTTTTTTTTTTTTTTTTGTTTTTTTTTTTTTTTTTTTTTTTTTGCTATAAAAACCATCAAATTTTTATCACTCTTTTGAAGCTAGAATTATATAGCGAAGAAAAAATGCATTACTACCTCGCATTTTGATATAATTTAATCTATGAATTTATCAATTTATTTCTTTCTTTTAATGTATGGGATTTTTTTTTCTGCAATTTCCTTTACCTTCTCTTACTACTCCCTGATGACCGCCATATTCTCTGGAAGTTTGAATTTCAAGTCAACGGTCTCTTTGTTGGCTTGTTTTTATAGGGATAAGGTTCATCTTCTGAATTACAATAATAATAATAATAATAATAATAAAATAAATTAATAAAATAATAATTAATAATAATAATAAAAAATAAAATAATAATAACAATAATAAATAAAGAATAACTAATGGATAATAATAAAAAAATAATAATAGTGGCGCCTGGGGTCGAGAGTGGGGCTAGGCCCGTCAATTGACTGGTTAAGCAAACATTGGGGCAGGTCAGTCGTTGGATGGGTGACAGCTCTCTTCGGCGTTGATTCCTTGGGAAAGGATCTTTACCATAATTTCCTCAGTATACTCAGCTGTAAATGAGTACCTATTCCTGATGGGGCAGGGTCCAGCTATGGGTTAAATAGCAAAACTCAGCAATGATTGAAAGAAATGAAGGATTAAACGACAACGACGTAAATGGAACCTCTGGCAACAGAGGAGCTTCGTCCGGCAGCCAGGTATTCAGCCCAAATGAAGGGGAAGACGGTCAGGTACTTGGAGGTCGTCATCCAGCAACTGACCACCACAACGACAGTAACCAACAACCAGAGACTGGAGCTACAGAAGCAAACCAGAGGAAGAAATGGACAAGAAAAGAAAATAAGGAAATATGGAGATGCTATATCAGAAGCAACCCGACGGAGAGAGGATATAGAAGAAGGTTGGTCAACATCTGGAATGAGAAGAATAACACCTCCCAAACAGAGCAGAGGCTGGCAGACCAAGTAAGGAACATAAAGAAAAAGAACTGGCTCTCCCCCACAGAAAGAGAGGAATTGGAAAGGGAAATGACACTCGGCAACGAATTACAAGAAGACGAACTGAGAGACGATGCCACAGAAGACGACAGGGATGATGAGGTATCAACAACGACATACGAAGAAACACCGACGAAGTAACAGAGAGGACGGAATGGGTAGAAAAGATCTGACAATGGATGAAGCCAGATACAGAGAAAACAGAGATCCCCTCCATGAAAGTCTACAACACCAAGAAATTAAGGGAGAAAACAAGTGAGGTCAATGAAATAATGGGCATAATACACACCACCAGTATCACAGAAACAAATAACTTGGCATATGCAGGAGCAAGATTAGTAGCAGAACTGATGGGGATTCGAACACCAACACCACCAGCACAACCAACCCAACAGAAACCAAAACAGCAACCACCTTGGAAAAGGCGCCTGGAAAAGCAAATCATGATGATAAGATCTGACTTGAGTAAACTGAAAGAACTGAAAGAGATGGCAGAAAAAAGGCTAAGAAGCAAGAAAACAAGGAAGGAATACAAAGTACAGGAGAGGGGACTAAACAACACGATAGAAGATTTAAAACAGAGGCTTAAGGCTAAAGGACATATGATCTAACGGTTCATGAACAGAAATAAGGGATACCAACTATTCCGAACCAACCAGAAAAGACTATACAGCCAACTCAGAGGGGAAGACAACCACCAAGAAATTCCTGAAGCCGAACCAAGTAAGAGACTCTGGGAAAACATCTGGAGCAATCCGGTATCACACAACAAACATGCAACATGGCTCCAGGAAGTCAAGGAAGAAGAAACAGGGAGAATAAAACAAAGATTCACTGACATCACTACAGACACAGTCAGACACCAACTAAAGAAAATGCCAAACTGGAAAGCCCCAGGTCCCAATGAAGTCCATGGATACTGGCTCAAAAACTTCAAGGCCCTATACCTACGAACAGCAGAACAACTCCAGCATTGTATCGCAAATCACCATGCACCCAAATGGATGACCACAGGAAGAACATCCTTTGTCCAGAAAGACAAGAGTAAAGGAAATATAGCCAGTAACTACAGGCCTATCACCTGCCTACCAATAATGTGGAAGTTACTAACAAGTATCATCTGCGAAAGGCTATACAACTACCTAGAGGATACAAACACCATCCCCCACCAACAGAAAGGCTGCAGAAGGAAGTGTAGGGGCACAAAATACCAGCTCCTGATAGACAAAATGGTAATGAAGAACAGAAACAAAAGGAAAGCCAACCTAAGCATGGCATGGATAGACTATAAGAAAGCCTTCGACATGGTACCACACACATGGCTAAT
Organism: Macrobrachium nipponense; assembly: GCF_015104395.2. Classification (NCBI taxonomy): domain Eukaryota; kingdom Metazoa; phylum Arthropoda; class Malacostraca; order Decapoda; family Palaemonidae; genus Macrobrachium; species Macrobrachium nipponense. The sequence continues at coordinate 171,307,062 of NC_087201.1, forward strand.
AGATTGCCTGAAAATATATGGGGCAGAGGAAAACACCATCAGCTTCCTCAAAAATACAATGTGCAACTGGAATACAATACTTACAAGCTCTGGAATAAGACTAGCAGAGGTAAATATCAGGAGAGGGACCTTCCAGGGCAACTCACTGCCCCCACTACTCTTCGTAGTAGCCATGATTCCCATGACAAAAGTACTGCAGAAAATGGATGCCGGGTACCAACTCAAGAAAAGAGGCAACAGAATCAACCATCTGATGTTCATGGACGACATCAATCTGTATGGTAAGAGCATCAAGGAAATAGATACCCTAATCCAGACTGTAAGGATTGTATGTGGGGACATCAGGATGGAGTTTGGAATAGAAAAATGCGCCTTAGTCAACATACAAAACAAAGGCAAAGTAACGAGAACTGAAGGGATAAGCTACCAGATGGGAGCAACATCAAACACATTGATGAGACAGGATACAAATACCTGGGAATAATGGAAGGAGGGGATATAAAAACACCAAGAGATGAAAGGACACGATCAGAAAAGAATATATGCAGAGACTCAAGCGATACTCAAGTCAAAACTCAACGCCAGAAATAAGATAAAAGCCATAAACACATGGGCAGTGCCAGTAATCAGATACAGCGCAGGAATAGTGGAATAAGGACGAAGGTAGAAACTCCGCAGCATAGATCAGAAAACCAGGAAACATATGACAATACAGGAAGCACTACACACAAGTGCAAATACGGACAGGCTATACATAACACGAAAGGAAGGAGGGAGGGGACTACTAAGCATAGAGGACTGAGCACTGGAGCAATATATGAAGACCATTGAAGACGAGTGGCTCAAGAGTGCATGGGAAGAAGGACTAATAAAAGTAGACGAAGACCCAAAAAGATACAGAGACAGGAGAAAGACAAGTAGAACAGAGGAATGGCATAACAAACCAATGCACGGACAATATATAAGATGACACGTGGCAATGGCTACTGAGGGGAGAGCTCAAGAAGGAAACTGAAGGAATGATAGTAGCGGCACAAAGATCAGTGCCCTAAGAACCAGATATGTCCAAAGAACGATAGAGGGAAATAACATCTCTCCATATGAGAAGTGCAATACGAAAAATGAACCATAAACCACATAGCAAGCGAATGTCCGGCACTTGCATAGAACCTGTATAAAAAGAGGCATGATATCAAGTAGCAAAAGCCCTCCACTGGAGCCTGTGCAAGAAACATCAGCATACCTTGCAACATAATAAATGTGGTACGAACACCAAACCTGGAGGACGTGATAGAAAATGATCAGGCAAAGATCCTCTGGGAACTATGATATCAGAACAGATAGGGTTGATACGTGCAAGTAGAGCAGACGAGACGTTGATTGAAAAAATAAAGAAGAAAGTATCATTTATTGATGTCGCAATACCATGGGACACCAGAGTTGAAGAGAAAGAAAGGGAAAAAATGGATAAGTATCAAGACCTTAAAATAGAAATAAGAACGATATGGGATATGCCAGTGGAAATTGTACCCATAATCATAGGAACACCAGGCACGATCCCAAGATCCCTGAAAAGGAATTTGGAAAAACTAGAGGCTGAAGTAGCTCCAGTACTCATGCAGAAGAGTGTGATCCTAGAAACGGCGCACATAGTAAAAAGAGTGATGGACTCCTAAGGAGGCAGGATGCAACCCGGAACCCCACACTGTGATACACCCAGTCGAATTGGAGGACTGTGATAGAGCAAATAATAATAATTATAATAATAATAGTCTATAACCGGCCACAAAGACGTAAGCAGAATTTACCATGAAAAGAATTTCCATTTAAAATTTCGGAATGTAAATTCATTTTTATTTGGGTAATAAGCAATCAGTTACGGTATTTATGTTGTTTCATTCACGAGCTGTGTGTGTGTGTGTGCGCCCGCGCGCGTGCAATACACACACACATATGTATATTATATATATATATATATATATATATATATAATATATATATATATATATATATATGATAACCTAAACGTTGAAGAGTGAATGTTGATATCTAGTTGGCATCAGATTTATTTAATATCAAAGGTTGACGAAATGGGTAATCTTTTACCTTGTTTGGACAAACATGATGGAAAAAAATAATTAAGTTTGGGAGGAAATGTCATTATGAATGGCTATGATTCCTGGAAGCGAGAATATAATTAAGTTTGCAAACATATTCGTTTCACTTATATATTTGAATCCCTTTTGTGAGAAACTCGTCAAATATGTCGTTTAGAAAACATAAATTTTTGTCAATAATAAATTGATATAAATTAGTTGGTTTTCTTTTTTAGATTTATAATTAATATTTCAATCGATTTGAAAAATAGTTTTTGTAAGTCTAAGCTTGTTTTTTTTTAAATGAATAATGATAATAATGATAATAATAATAATTATAATAATAATAATAAGGAATGAGGCCCTCTTTAAGGGCAATAGCATTGCATAGCATAGCTGTTTTAACGACATTTAATTTATATTGAATAATAATAATAATAATAATAATAATAATAATAATAATAATAATAATGATAATAATAATAATACTTTATTAAAAGTAATGGCTACTTCAGCAGCGTTACACTTGTAGAGATTCTTCTCTATTTTGCGAATAGCGGCTTTTTCAGTGCTACTTAAACAGGCTAGTAGAGCGCCTATAGAGGTCTTGTAAAATACAGGGTCAAAATAGGTGTATATATTTGAATTTACAGATAAACTATGATACCATAGTCATCAAAGCATTAACGGTTTCTCTCTCTCTCTCTCTCTCTCTCTCTCTCTCTCTCTCTCTCTCTCTCTCTTACAAAGCGAGCTTTCGTCTGGAGCTGCCAGACATCCTCGGGCTGGGAAGCTTGAGGGTGGACTGATCTTGGTGCGGTCCGTCCTCCTTATATCTGTGGTTTGACAGCAGGGGGTCTGCCCCATGCTTGTCTCCTATTGGCTGGTGGCGGTGAGTCTTGTTTTCATTGGCTGCCTGAGCCAGGTCTCAAGCCGCTTTCTTCAGGCCGATGGTTGCGTTGCAGCATATCCTGCAGCCGCCTGGACCTCCTAAGCGGCGCTGTAACATTGATAGGCGTGCGCGCTACGCTGTGGGACGTCACGGCTACTTTGATTTCCATCGGCTGCAGGAGTACCTCGTTCGGGGGCGTTGTCATCCATAGAGTTGTCATGATCGGTGTCATTGTTGGTGGCAGGTGTTCTCATACTCGTAGGGAGGAGAAATTCTTACCTGCGTCGTATTCAGAGTAGGTTTTATTTGCTGGCTGAGAAGTAGCGCCTCCAGCAGGCGCAACCGACGGGCATCAGGGGCCCCCTTCCCGATGATCTTCGTGTTCTTTATGATGACATCTCGGGAGATGGCCTCTGATGTTTGGTGCGTGCGTGATTCTTTATAGCCCCTTCTTGGGCGTGGCACGAGAGTCTCTTCGACAGTCGCATGGTAGTCATACCTACGTAGGCGCCGCTGCATTTGCGGACTGGGCATGTATACTGGTACACTACATGCGTCTGCTTCAGGGTTTCTCGTACCTGTGGAGAGGGATATTTTCATAATAGATCGCGCGTCCTCCGATTCTGGTAATATATGATTAGGTCGATATTCTTGGTGTCGTCAGTCGGGGATACATTATCAGAAATAATTTTCTTAATGGCGTCCTCTTCTTCACGGTAATGGGAACTCATAAAGGCTTTGTAGTACAGCTTGATATTATCCTGGGGGCGGGGCTGCGGGCTCTCACTACCGTACCATTTTTCCAGGGCTGTGCGGACTTCCATGCTGATTAATTTATTTGAGTACCCGCCCTTATTCACAAGTACTTAGGAGGCGCGGTCGAGTTCCTGGTGAGTGTCCTGCCAGGTTGAGCAGTGGGAGAGGGCCCTCCTGACGAAGGCCCTGACGGTGGTGCTTTTGAATCTGGCGGGGCACTCGCTGTCTCCGTTGAGGCAAAGTCCTAAATTGGTTTTCTTTGTGTAGACTGAAGTACGGAGACCGTCTTCCGTCTTGCTTGCTTACAAGGATGTCGAGGAAGGGGTGCCGATCGTCGGAGCTGCGTTCGACTGTGTAATTCAGCACACTACACTGCTGAAATGCTTGACGGAGGGCTTCTACCTCATCCTCGGCGTCGACTTGCACAAAGATGTCGTCAATATAACGTCCATATCTGCGGGGTTGCTGCATCCTGGCGAAGACCCGTTCCTCCACGGTGCCCATATAAAAGTTAGCGAAGAGAACCCCCAGTGGGGAGCCCCTCGCCACGCCGTCCTTTTGGCGGAACATTTGGCCACGGTGGGTGGAGAAAGGGGCCTTCTTCGTGCATATCTCCAGCAGTTTACGGAGCGAGGCTTCCGGTATGTTGAGGGGCGCCGTCGACTGATTCCTGTAGACACGATCAAGGATTATATCTATGGTTTGTTGCTTCGTCGACAGGCACGTTCGTAAATAGGGACTCTACATCCAGCGAGGCGATAATCCCGGTACCAAGGGGCGTCCTTGATGGCTTCTAAGAACTCTGCTGAAGACTGCAGGCTGTACCGACTCGGGACGTAAGGGGTCAAAATTTTGGTTGAGGCGTTTAGCCAAGGCGTACGTAGGGGCGGGGCGTTGGCTGATGATCGGCCGGAGGGGGTTTCCTTGTTTGTGGGTTTTTACATTGCCATATAAATAACCCAGGCTGTAGTCTCCTTGTATGTGCACCTCCCGCCCATACAAGGAGGCGCTACTCATCCAGCAAATAAAACCTACTCTGAATACGACGCAGGAAGAATTTCTCCTCCCTACGAGCATGAGAAGACCTGCCACCAACAATGACACCACTGATCATGACAACTCTATGGATGACAACGCCCCCGAACGAGGTACTCCTGCAGCCGATGGAAATCAAAGTAGCCGTGACGTCCCATAGCGTAGCGCAACGACCATCAATGTTACAGCGCCGCTTAGGAGGTCCAGGCGGCTGCAGGATATGCTGCAACGCAACCATCGACCCGAAGAAAGCGGCTTGAGACCTGGCTCAGGCAGCCAATGAAAAACAAGACTCACCGCCACCAAGCCAATAGGGAGACCAAAGGCAATGGGGCAAGACCCCCTCGCTGTCAACCCCACAGCATCATAAGGAGACGGGGGGACAACCGCACCAAAAGACAGTCCAACCCTCAGCTTCCCAGCCCGGAGGATGTCTGGCAGCTCCAGACGAAAGCTCGCTTTAAGAAAGAGAGAGAGAGAGAGAGAGAGAGAGAGAGAGAGAGAGAGAGAGAGAGAAAAATCGTTAAGACTTTGATGACTATGGTATCATAGTTATCTGTAAAATTCAAATATATACACTATTTTGACCCTGTATTTACATGACCTCTATAGGCGCTCTACTAGCCTGTTTAAGTAGCACTGAAAAGCCGCTATTCGCAAAAAATAGAGAAGAATCTCTACAAGTGTAACGCTGCTGAAGTAGCCATTACTTTTAATAAAGTATGCTTGAGAGAGGGTCTGCTTCCTAAGTACAATAATAATAATAATATTAATAATAATAATAATAATAATAATAATAAGGGTAGACTATAAGAAAGCCTTCGACATGATACCACACATGGCTAATAGAATGCCTGAAAATATATGGGGCAGACGAAAACACCATCAGCTTCCTCAAAAATACAATGCGCAACTGGAATACAATACTTATAAGCTCTGGAATAAGACTAGCAGAGGTTGATATCAGGAGAGGGATCTTCCAGGGCGACTCACTGTCCCCACTACTCTTCGTAGTAGCCATGATTCCCATGACAAAGTACTACGAAGATGATGCCGGGTACAACTCAAGAAAAGAGGCAACAGAATCACCATCTGATGTTCATGGACGACATCAATCTGTATGGTAAGAGCATCAAGGAAATAGATACCCTAATCCAGACTGTAAGGATTGTATGTGGGGACATCAGGATGGAGTTTGGAATAGAAAAAATGCGCCTTAGTCAACATACAAAAAGGCAAAGTAACGAGAACTGAAGGGATAAGCTACCAGGATGGGAGCAATCAAATCACCATTGATGAGACAGGATACAAATACCTGGGAATAATGGAAGGAGGGGATATAAAAACACCAAGAGATGAAGGACACGATCAGAAAAAAAAGAATATATGCAGAGACTCAAGGCGATACTCAAGTCAAAACTCAACGCCAGAAATAAGATAAAAGCCATAAACACATGGGCAGTGCCAGTAATCAGATACAGCGCAGGAATAGTGGAATGGACGAAGGTAGAACTCCGCAGCATAGATCAGAAAACCAGGAAACATATGACAATACACAAAGCACTACACCCAAGAGCAAATACGGACAGACTATACATTACACGAAAGGAAGGAGGGAGAGGACTACTAAGTATAGAGGACTGTGTCAACAACGAGAACAGAACACTGGGGCAATATCTGAAAACCAGTGAAGACGAGTGGCTAAAGAGTGCATGGAAGAAGAACTAATAAAAGTAGACGAAGACCCAGAAATATACAGAGACAGGAGAATGACAAACAGAACAGAGGACCTGCACAGCAAACCAATGCACGGACAAATACATGAGACAGACTAAAGAACTAGCCAGCGATGACACATGGCAATGGCTACAGAGGGGAGAGCTAAAGAAGGAAACTGAAGGAATGATAACAGCGGCACAAGATCAGGCCCTAAGAACCAGATATGTTCAAAGAACGATAGATGGAAATAACATCTCTCCCATATGTAGAAAGTGCAATACGAAAAATGAAACCATAAACCACATAGCAAGCGAATGCCCGACACTTGCACAGAACCTGTACAAAAAGAGGCATGATTCAGTGGCAAAAGCCCTCCACTGGAGCCTGTGCAAGAAACATCAGCTACCTTGCCAGTAATAAGTGGTAACGCAGCACCAACCTGAGGGAGTGAATCTAAAACCTATCACGCAAAGAGATCCTCTGGGACCTATGGTATTAGGACGGATAGGGTGATACGTACAAACAGACCAGACGTGACATTGATTGACAAAGTCAAAAAAAAAGCATCACTCATTGATGTCGCAATACCATGGGACACCAGAGGTTGAAGAGAAAGAGAGGGAAAAAATGGATAAGTATCAAGATCTGAAAATAGAAATAAGAACGATATGGGATATGCCAGTGGAAATCGTACCCATAATCATAGGACCACTAGGCACGATCCCAAGATCCCTGAAAAGGAATCTAGAAAAAACTAGAGGCTGAAGTAGCCTCGGGCCTCATGCAGAAGAGTGTGATCTTAGAAACGGCACACATAGTAAGAAAAGTGATGGACTCCTAAGGAGGCAGGATGCAACCCGGAACCCCACACTATAAATACCACCCAGTCGAATTGGAGGACTGTGATAGAGCAAAAAAAAAAAAAAAAATAATAATAATAATAATAATAATAATAATAATAATAATAATAATAAAAATAATAATAATAATAAAATAATAATAATAATAATAATAATAAGAAGAAGAAGAGAAGAAGGCAGGATGCAACCCGGAACCCTAAGCTATAAAAACCTCCTAATCGAATAGAATGACTGTGATAGACTAATAATAATAATAATTAATAACATAATAATAATAATAATAATAATAATAATAATAATAATAATAATAATAATCCAAGCAAGCACATATTCAAGGCAACTCTTGCTGGCACACGATATATTCATCAGTAATTATAAAAAAAGAACAAGCACATAATACCCACAAACACAAACACAGACACACACATACCCAGGCTTGATTTCCAGTTCCATCACAACACCTACCCCCAGCCCCTACCAATGAGCATTTGTCCATAACATGAATCTGCTCTTTTTTCAATAACGCCAATAGAAACAAAATGTTCCCTCCCCCCAACCCCTGACGGTGATTAACATCCATCGCTATTATTTTCAGAGCACGAAGATGATAAGCATGATAGAATGTTTCCCAAAAAGCGACTGTATAAATGGGGCTGTAATGAACGTCCGTGAAACCCAATCCAGCGATATTTTAAACCTGTGTGGCACGACACACAAAAGGGGTTGCCGTTGCAAATGGCCAGTATATATATATATTATATATTATATATATATATAATATATATATATATGATATATATATATATATTACTATATATCTAACTGTTATATATATATATATATATATATATATATTATATATATATATATATATATATATATATATATATATATATATATATATATGTAATACTTCTAGGTCACAATTTTTCATGGATACAACATTCATTGAATAGAATGGCTTTCTCACTGTTAACCAGCTTTTTTGAAATTGCTTCATATTTTCTAATTATTTTCTTTACTTCATTGTTCAGGTTACTAATGGACACATAATGGGGTTCTTCCATTTACTCCAGTATTTTTACACGCGACAGCTGTTTCGTCAACCTACACGTATTGACGTTATCAAGCGTACTGATACAAATATGAGCCTACATGCGTTTTGTGACGTCATGAGGACGGAAAGGTAGTACAATTGCCAGATACCTAGTTTTAAGTATTTACAAAAGACTATAGTGAAACATAAAATAAGACAAATAAATAAATATGTTAACAGAAATTATATAAAAAGTTGAAAGTAGGTTATTATATACACATTATACATAAATATATATTAATTACATATATGTTTAATTCACTGAATGTCAGTGTTGCGCTCCTGTCCGCGTGTGGTGGTTTTGTTCCACGCAGTTGAAGGGCTGCCTCCTACACGAGGGCAAGGATCGGTCTGCCTCACGTTGGATGTTAAGGTTGGGGCGTTGCATGGCGATGCTGACTGCTTCTGATATCAATAAACGATTGTAGTTGCCTTCCTTGTGTATTATTTTGGTGTTTGTGAGAAGTTCTTGTAAGGATGGATTTTTATTGTGGGTATCCACAAAGTGCTGATGAATGGCTCCTTGGTTTCTGTGGGCCTGCATGCGACGTTTGAGTGTAGTGGTTCTGTGTCCGATATAGCATTTTTGGGGGGACTGACATTGCTCGTCAGCACAAACAGGGAAACCCACTACGGCCCATTATATCCCAAATGACATCCCCCATGTATAAAGTGCTAAGAAATTGAACGAAATTATAATGCTGTACATTCCCTGAACGTTCTCGCTAAAATCATCGACGGAATTCATCGACCTATTGCAAGACACCGCACCCGATGAAGACATAGCATCCCTGGATGTTGAAAGTTTATTTACTAACGTACCAGTGGATGAAACAATACAAATCATCATGGACAAGATATACCGCTCTGAGAAACCACCATTACCGATCCCCGAAAAAATCTTAAAAGAGATGCTGGAAGCATGTACAAAGGAAGCCCCATTTCTCTCACATAGGGGCGAAATATATCGGCAAAAGGACAGCGTGGCAATAGGTTCCCCCTTTGGGGTTCTTTTCGCAAATGCATACATGGCACACACAGAAGAGGTCACATTTGAAGAACACCCAAAACCCAGAATCTATGGGAGATATATTGATGATATCTTTATCACAACAAAGGGCGACAATGACATAGAAGAATTAGTAAATAAACTCCAAGCAAATTCTACATTAAATTTTACGGTAGAAAGAAGTGATGAGAAGATGCTCCCTTTCTTGGACGTACTTGTGACCCAAAAGAACAACAAATACAATACCACCGTATACACTAAAAAGACAGACGCTGGGAGATGCTTAAATGCTAGAGGAGAATGCCATGATGCATATAAACGATCTGTGGTAAATGCATACATAAAATGCGCCATAACACACTATTCCACGTGGAAAGCGACTAATGAAGAAATCAACAGAGTTCAACAGCTGCTCACAAATAACGGCTATCCAGATGACATGATCCAGCAAGTTGTCAAAAAGAGATTAGAGGCTTTCCATAACCCGACCCCGAGGAACAACACACAAGACAAAAACAAAGAAATAGTGATATACCATCAGATACCATACAACAAACACCACGAAGATGAAAGGAAAGCCATCCTTGGTATACTGCGAAGAGGAACCACCCCCCTAGCGCCATATAACAAAATAAAAGCAAGGATTTACTGCAAACCAAACCTTACGTCCTCATTGGTAATGAAAAATAGTACGGCCCCATCGACGGAGAAAGAGGTTAAATCTGATATAGTATACAAGTTTGTCTGTGCTGACGAGCAATGTCAGTCCCCCAAAAAATGCTATATCAGACACACAACCACTACACTCAAACGTCGCATGCAGGCCCACAGAAACCAAGGAGCCATTCATCAGCACTTTGTGGATACCCACAATAAAAAACCATCCTTACAAGAACTTCTCACAAACACCAAAATAATACACAAGGAAGGCAACTACAATCGTTTATTGATATCAGAAACAGTCAGCATCGCCATGCAACGCCTCAACCTTAACATCCAACGTGAGGCAGACCGATCCTTGCCCTCGTGTAGGAGGCAGCCCTTCAACCGCGTGGAACAAAACCACCACACACGGACAGGAGCGCAACACTGACATTCAGTGAATTAAACATATATGTAATTAATATATATTTATGTATAATGTGTATATAATAACCTACTTTCAACTTTTTATATAATTTCTGTTAACATATTTATTTATTTGTCTTATTTTATGTTTCACTATAGTCTTTTGTAAATACTTAAAACTAGGTATCTGGCAATTGTACTACCTTTCCGTCCTCATGACGTCACAAAACGCATGTAGGCTCATATTTGTATCAGTACACTTGATAACGTCAATACGTATAGGTTGACGAAACAGCTGTCGCGTGTAAAAGTACTGGAGTAAATGGAAGAACCCCATTATGTGTCCATTAGGAACCTGAACAATGAAGTAAAGAAAATAATTAGAAAATATGAAGCAATTTCAAAAAAGCTGGTTAACAGTGAGAAAGCCATCCTATTCAATGAATGTTATATACATATATATGTGTGTATATATATAATGATATATATATATATATATATATATATATATATATATACAAGATATATATATATATATATCTATATATATATATATATATATATATATATTATACACACACACACACACACACACACATATATATATATATATATATTATATATATATATATATATATATATATATATATATATATATATATTCGGGTGCTTGATACAACCGAACGCCTGAATTACATTTGGGTAAATGTGTATAAAGAGCTTTATCGTCTGTTATACTGATATGATGTAACCCTATATTAGATCTGGTTATATGTGTATGAAGAGCATTATCTTCTGTTGTATTGATATCATATAACCCTAAATTCGCTTTGGGTAAATGTGCATGAAGATCTTTATATCCATTTATTTTGATATAATGTAACCCTAAATTAGATTTGGTTAAATGTGTATGAAGCACTTTATCTTCTGATGCATTGATATGATGTAACCCTAGATTAGATTTGGGTAAATGTGTATGAAGCACTTTATCTTCTGTTGCAATGATATGATGTAACCCTAAATTAGATTTGGGTAAACGTGTATGAAGATATTTATCTCCTTTTATTTTAACAAAATGTAACCCTAAATTAGATTTGGATAAATGTGTATGAAGCGCTTTATCTTCTGTTGTGTTGATAAGATGTAACCTTAAATTAGATTTGGGTTAATGTGTGTGAAGAGCTTTATCTTCTGTTGCAAAGATATAATGTAACCCTAAATTAGATTTGGGTAAATATGTTTGAAGAGCTTTATCTTTTGTTGTGTTGATAAGATCTGGGTAAATGTGTATGAGGAGCTTTATCCTCTTTTGTGTTGATATGATGTAACCCTAAATTAGATTTGAGTAAATGTGTGTGAAGAGCTTTATCCTCTTTTGTGTTGATATGATGTAACGCTAAATTAGATTTGAGTAAATGTGTGTGAAGAACTTTATCCTCTTTTGTGTTGATATGATGTAACCCTAAATTAGATTTGAGTAAATGTGTGTGAAGAGCTTTATCTTCTGTTATATTGATAGGATGTAACCCTATACTAGATTTGTTTAATTATACTGGGATGTTTTTTTTATTGTTTTTTTTTTTTTTGTTTTTTAACAATATTGGCTGGGTTATTCTTAAAGAAATAACACGTCTCAATAAAAAGTGATTTTTTATGAATTTGATAATACGTCGGTAAAATTTAGTATAACAAGAAGCTTTTAAATATGTCCTATAAGAGAATAGTGGGTATATGTAAAGCAATACTTACCAGTGCGGTCTATTGGCCTGGTTAAACTGAAAAAAGCATCTACCTAATTGACCTTTGTAAATAAAAAGAAAAACTCGATTAATCATCAAATTTGCTATTTCATTAAAACACAAACCTCACTGGCATTCGTACGTCAAACTCGATTTGGAAACGAAAATGTTAATATGTCACCTAAGTTTTTTTTTTTTTTTTTTTTTAATGTCGTGGAAATAGCTTTTGAAAATTCACGAAAAAATCAGATATATATTATTAGATATGGCAACAATTAATAGTTCCACTTTTATCAGTGTTTTGCAGACTCAAGTCAGTTTAGAATTAAGAAAATAGAGCTTTCAGTTATCAGCTACAATTGTCTATTATTTATAGTAATATATGAATCTCTTCATTAGCCAGTCTATCTATGTTCTAGGCTAATTCATGTGTTCTATTCCGTTCCGTTTATGTATAGTTTAAATTTCAAGAAATATTATTTACCTCAAACATCTCTAGTGGCACTTTCAGCTGAATTTGTTAAATCAACTAATAACAATCCTGTCAACTTTGCTGACAGTTAATTATTAATATTTTGATAAGAATTTGAATAAAAATATGCTCACATGGGTCTACAATTGATATCTCACATTTTATATATTGCATATTTAGAATTATATATAAATTCTATTTGGAAATAATCAAACGTTTGCAGCACATGATAAATGTATTTTAGTCCTATGAAGTGGAATATTTGAAAACAAATATGGAAAAGTATTGTGTTTGAAAAACAATTGCGTAATTAATTTTCCTTCAAAAGTATATTGAATTGCTGACTTATTTTGTGAGTGGAGTATTCAAAACAGGTATACGTGTTATCAATAAAGAGTATTAGTCCCTTCTTTAAATATACCACAGAAAAATGAACAAGGTTATTAGGATAAAAAATAAAGAAATCTGGAAATACAAACGATTTTAATGAACTGTGCAAGAATAAAAAAAACATTTTTACAAAGTTTACTGACTTAGTTTTTTAATATATTATTCAAAACACGTATACTTATTATCAATAGAGTATTAGCCCCTTCTTTCAATATACCTCAGAGAAATGAACAAGTTTACTAGGGTAAAAAAATAATCTGGAAATACAAGCCATTTTACTGAATGGCGCTAGAATATTAAATAAAAACATGTTTATACAGTTTTCAAAACAGTTTTCCACATTTATATAAAACAAAACGAGTGACCTTCTCATATTGAATGAGTTTATATGTTGCATAACAATTATTCAGTTAAATTTCAACAGTAGGGAAATTACTCAGCACTCGGTTTCGAAAACATGGACTTAAAAAAAAAAAAACATGAATTATATAATTGTTCCCCACCCCCCCCCCCAAAAAAAAAAAAAAACTTATATATTTTTATTAATATGACCAAGCTTATGTTTATGAAACTGTCAATCATTTAGCCTGTCAATTTGTTAGATATATGACACGTAATAAAAATACGAAAAAAGAAATCATTGTAAGATTCAACGCGTTCAAAGGAACAAATGACAACTGGCCCTTTGGGACCCGTGTCCGAACTGCTTTTTATGACTTCGTCTATTGTTTAGTGTGTCTGATATCTGGTGAAAAGAATTGGAAACTCTCTGCCTGTATTCCCGCTATTCTATTTATTCTATTTTATTATTATTATTATTATTATTATTATTATTATTATTATTATTATTATTATTATTAGATTACATTCATCCCAGTTATGTAAATGTACATATGTTTAAGTTTAAAACAGAAAAGATAGCTTTCGGGAATCTGTACAGTTCCCCTTATCAATCTCATTATTATTATTATTATTATTATTATTATTATTATTATTATTATTATTATTATTATTATTATTATTATTATTAGGAAAAACTCTCTATCATGAGAGTATATATAATGTTCTAAAGGGTCCACAATAATACAAAGTGTAAAAAGTTTGTGAATAATTTTGAAGACTTTACAGAAAGCTTTCGAACCTAGGGAAGGATTCGAAAGCTTTCTGTAAAGTCTTCAAAATTATACACAAAATTTTTACACTTTGTATTATTGTGGACCCTTTAGAAAATTATTATTATTATTATTATTATTATTATTATTATTATTATTATTATTATTATTATTATTATTATTATTATTATTATTATTATTATTATGCTGGAAGTAAACTCTCTTTTCAACATGTTTTACTAAAAGTAACTGCTGCCTCAGCTGCATTAATTTTATGTAGGCTCTTCTCTATTTTCCATAATTAGGAATATAGAGAAGAAAATATATAAAATTAATTAAGCTGAGGCAGCAATTACTATTAATAAAACCCATTATTATTATTATTATTATTATTATTATTATTATTCTTATTATTATTATTATTATTATTATTTTTTTTTTTTTTTGCTCTATCACAGTCCACCAATTCGACTGGGTGGGTATTTATAGTGTGGGGTTCCGGGTTGCATCCTGCCTCCTTAGGAGTCCATCACTTTTCTTACTATGTGTGCCGTTTCTAGGATCACACTCTTCTGCATGAGTCCCGGAGCTACTTCAGCCTCTAGTTTTTTCTAGATTCCTTTTCAGGGATCTTGGGATCGTGCCTAGTGCTCCTATGATTATGGGTATGATTTCCACTGGTATATCCCATATCCTTCTTATTTCTATTTTCAGATCTAGATACTTATCCATTTTTTCCCTCTCTTTCTCTTCAACTCTGGTGTCCCATGGTATTGCGACATCAATGAGTGATACTTTCTTCTTGACTTTGTCAATCAACGTCACGTCTGGTCTGTTTGCACGTATCACCCTATCCGTCCTGATACCATAGTCCCAGAGGATCTTTGCGTGATCGTTTTCTATCACTCCCTCAGGTTGGTGCTCGTACCACTTATTACTGCAAGGTAGCTGATGTTTCTTGCACAGGCTCCAGTGGAGGGCTTTTGCCACTGAATCATGCCTCTTTTTGTACTGGTTCTGTGCAAGTGCCGGGCATTCGCTTGCTATGTGGTTTATGGTTTCATTTTTCGTGGAGGAGTGGGTTAGGTCCTCAATGGACTTAAGTCAAGTTAAGCAACATTGGGGCTGGTCAGTCGTTGGATGGGTGACCGCTCTCCTCGGCGTTGATTCCTTGGGAAAGGATCTTTACCATAATTTCCTCAGTCTACTCAGCTGTAAATGAGTACCTATCCCTGATGGGGTAGGGTCCAGCTATGGGTTAAATAGCAAAAACTCAGCAATGATGGATAGAAATGAAGGAATAAACGACAACGGCGTAAATGGAACCTCTGGCAACAGAGGAGCTTCGTCCGGCAACCAGGTATTCAACCCAATTGAAGGGGAAGACGGTCAGGTACTTGGAGGTCGTCATCCAGCAACTGATCACCACAACGAAAGTAATCAACAGCCTGAGATTATTATTATTATTATTATTATTATTATTATTATTATTATTATTATTATTATTATTATTATTATTATTATTATTATTCTTTTTTTTTGAAGAGGAAGAAGAAGACCCACTTTCAAACATATTCTTTTAAAAAGAGAGGGGATGTGTTTAGCGAATTAATTTTTTATGATAACTTTTTCTGGCTCAGCAATATTATTCAATGGCTGGTCAATAATCACATTGATATTTAATACTGCATGCGGGAGTGCCTTTTTTTATCTTTATTTAAAAATAAGCAGGGATTCTGGTTGAATATATTCCAATTACAGAACAGAATGCGATGACTGTAGCAGAGAAGAGTAGTATTTCAACGTCGGTAAAATCATCTTGTTGGCTGAATTGGAGAACTATTGAATTCTGTCAATAAAACGTGAAATGAATCCATCACTAGCGGCCGGCGTTTTAAAACTTGAATGACCTGACCGGAGAATGATATCAAGGCGTTAATAAAAACTGTTCCCCCCTTTTTTTGTTGGCCCTCCAAAATCCCCAAATTTGCATGAGGAGGGCAATTTGAACTCCTCTATGAACACCCAAACTACCGCTCTCTGCCTTTACTGCAAATGGGGTAGTTTTGTTCGGGAGGCGAGGACCATACGTCGGTTTTTATGGGATACCGAAGCGTTGGAGACTGTCTATATATACACTCAGATCACCGAAGGTTAGGTATTATGCCGTCATGATCGCCGACTTATGCTTTTATTGATTCTGTTATGGAGCTGACGGTTTTTGCTCTTTTTCCAGTTACTGTTCAGTATTTTTTTTTTTTTTAGGTTATCGTTGCTTATTCCTCTACACTGCTATGGAACTTCCTTTTTTATTTGAAAATAGTCGAAGATTTCATTATTCTGATCTTTTTTTAATTAAAAAATCGTAATTTTCATTATTCTGCCCCTTATTTTTATATCGCAAATTTCATTTTTACACCGTTAATCTCATTATTCTGTCCTTTTGTAAATCATGATTTTCATTATTCTATCCTTTTTTTAAATCATGATTTTCATTATTCTATCCTTTTTTAAATAGTAATTTTCATTATTCTGTCCTTTTTCTTAAATCGTAATTTTCATTATATCTGTCCCTTTTTTTTTAAATTGTTATTTTCATTATTCTGTTCTTTTTCAAAATTATAATTTTCACTATTCTGCCCTTTTTTAAATAGTTTTTTTCATTATTCTGTCCTTTTTTTTAAATCGTAATTTTCATTATATATGACCTTTTTTGAATCGTTATTTTCATTATTCTGTCATTTTGTAAATCGTTATTTTCATTATTCTGTCGAATTTTAACATAATTATGTTCTTTTTTTAAATCATGATTTTCATATTCTATCCTTTTTTTAAATCGTTATTTTCATTAATTTGTAATTTTCTAAATCTTTATTTTCATTATTCTGTCGTTTTTTTAAATCGTTATTTTCCTTATTCTGTCCTTTTTTTAAATAGTAATCTTCATCATTCTGTCATTTTATTTAATTCGTGATTTTCATTATACTGTTTTTTAAATCGTAATTTTCATTATTCAGTCTTTTTTTTTTTTTAAATGGTTATTTTCATTATTCTGTCCTTTTTTCAAATCGTTATTTTCATTATTCTGTCCTTTTTTGTAAGCGTGCTTTTCATTATACTGTTCTTTTTTATATCGTTATTTTCATTATTCTGTCCTTTTTTGTAAGCGTGCTTTTCATTATACTGTTATTTTTTTAAATCGTTATTTTCATTATACTGTTCTTTTTTTAAATCGTTATTTTCATTATTCTGTCCTTTTTACAAAGCTTGCTTTTCATTATACTGTTCTTTTTTAAATCGTTATTTTCATTATTCTGTCATTTTGTAAATCGTTATTTTCATTACTCTGTCGGTTTTTAAAATCATTCCGTCCTTTGTTTTAAATCATTATTTTCATTATTCTGTCCTTTTTTTTTAAATCGTAATCTTCATCATTTTGTAATTTTTTTTATTCGTGATTTTCATTATACTGTCTTTTTTAAATCGTAATTTTCATTATTCTGTCCTGTTTTTAAATCGTTATTTTAATTATTCTTCCCTTCTTTTAAAATCATAATTTTCATTATTCAGTCTTTTTTTTAAATCCTAATTTTCATTATGCTGTCTTTTTTTAAATGGTTATTTTCATTAATCTGTCCTTTTTTAAATCGTTTTCATTATGCTGTCCTTTTTTATAAGCGTTCTTTTCATTATACTGTTCTTTTTCTAAATCTTGATTTTCATTATTTTGTCGTTTTTTAAAATCATTCTGTCCTTTTTTTTAAATCGTGATTTTCCTTATTCTGTCCTTTTTTAATCTTCATCATTCTGTCATTTATTTTAATCGTAATTTTCATTATTCTGTCCTATTTTAAATCGTTATTTTCATTGTTCTGCCCTTTTTTTTAAATCGTTATTTTAATTATTCTTTCCTATTTTTTTTAAATCGTAATTTCCATTATTCAGTCTTTTTTAAATCCTAATTTTTAAATCCTCTTTTTTTCAATAGTTATTTTCATTATTCTGGCCTTTTTTTTAAATCGTAAATTTAATTATCATTTCCTGTCTTTAAGGGCATTTATCTGTCCTATTTTTTAAATCATAGTTTTCATTGTTCCATCCTTTTTTTAAATCGTAAATTTCATTATGATGTCATTTTATTACGTAGCTATATTCACTATTTTTTTCTTTCTCTTAAATAATAATTTTCACTATTCTGTCTTTTTTTTATTGTAAATTTCATTACTCTGTCACTTTTTCAAAATCATAAATGTAAGTATTCTGTAATTTTTTTATTTAAAGAATCGCACAATATCCTAAATTTTATTTTTCTGTCTTTTATTACCTAAAATCAATCTAGATTTAAATATTCTGTCGTTTTTATTTACAAAACAATAGCAAATTTCATTATGCTGTCCATTTTTATTTTAAAATGTCGTAAATTTCATTATTCTGGCCTTTTTATTTAGTATCATTCATAAATTTCATTATTCTGCCCTTTTTTATTTAAAATTATTCGTAAATTTCACTATTCTATCCTTTTCGTATTTAAAAAATCGTACATTACATTATCCAGTCCTTTAAAAAACAACCGTAAATTTCATTATTCTCTCTTATTCTTATTTAAAACCATCGAAATTTTGTCACTTTTCTATTTACAAAACAATCCCAAAATGCACTCTACGGGAGAAACAGAGAACCTCGAGCAAGGACGACTATAGCACCGCCCGCAGGCATATTTCAAACAATTTCGTGCGACTCGGCAACCAGCGAAATCGCTGAGTTGCAGACTTCCCGTATAACCTAACAGCTCTCGAGAACGTGTGGAGTGGCACAACTTCCTTTAGTAGTCAGCGTTTCCTCGAACCCCTTCAAATGCGATCGATGTCGCTTTGCATTCGCGCCGCTTTTGTTTTGTTATTGGTTTCGTCTGTTTTGGCGACAGGCTGGTCTCGGCTTTGATGCCTACTTAAGGCTATGACTTATATAAGTGGTTTAGTGGTCGTGTAAACATTTAGTATGTATATATGAGCGTGTTTCTTTTTTACGTTCGGTGAATGCTTTTAAACAGATTTTTCACAGCATCTGCTTGTTTTTATTATTATTTTTATTTTTATTTTTTTTTGCTCTATCACAGTCCTCCAATTCGACTGGGTGGTATTTATAGTGCGGGGTTCCTGGTTGCATCCTGCCTCCTTAGGAGTCCATCACTTTTCTTACTATGTGTGCCGTTTCTAGGATCACACTCTTCTGCATGATAATAATAATAATGATAATAATAATAATAATAATAATAATAATAATAATAAAATAATAATAATAATAATAATAATATAATAATAAAATATAATGGAAATAGACCTACTTTCAAACCTGTTCTATTGAATATAATAGCAGGATTTACAGAACTTATTTTGTGCATAATTCTCTCAGTTCTCCTATTGAGAGAATTCTGTACAAATAAGTTCTGTAAATTCTACCAATATATTCGATAAAATATTTTTTATTTTTATATTTTTATTATTATTATTTTATTATTTATTATTATTACTATTATTATTATTTATTATTATTGATTATTTTTTTTTTTTTTTTTACTCTATCACAGTCCTCCAATTCGACTGGGTGGTATTTATAGTGTGGGGTTCCGGGTTGCATCCTGCCTCCTTAGGAGTCCATCACTTTTCTTATTATGTGTGCCGTTTCTAGGATCACACTCTTCTGCATGAGTCCTGGAGCTACTTCGCCTCTAGTTTTTTTCTAGATTCCTTTTCAGGGATCTTGGGATCGTGCCTAGTGCTCCTATGATTAAAGGTACGATTTCCACTGGCATATCCCATATCCTTCTTATTTCTATTTTCAGATCTTGATACTTATCCATTTTTTCCCTTGCCCTTTCTTTCTCTTAAACTCTGGTGTCCCATGGTATTGCGACATCAATGAAGGATACTTTCTTCTTGACTTTGTCAATCAACGTCACGTCTGGTCTGTTTGCACGTATCACCCTATCCGTTCTGATACCATAGTCCCAGAGGATCTTTGCGTGATCGTTTTTCTCTTCACTCCCTCAGGTTGGTGCTCGTACCACTTATTACTGCAAGGTAGCTGATGTTTCTTGCACAGGCTCCAGTGGAGGGCTTTTGCCACTGAATCATGCCTCTTTTTGTACTGGTTCTGTGCGAGTGCCGAGCATTCACTTGCTATGTGGTTTATGGTTTCATTTTTCGTATTGCACTTCCTACATATGGGAGAGATGTTATTTCCGTCTATCGTTCTTTGAACATATCTGGTTCTTAGGGCCTGATCTTGTGACGCTGTTATCATTCCTTCAGTTTCCTTCTTTAGCTCTCCCCTCTGTAGCCATTGCCAATTGTCATCGCTGGCTAGTTCTTTAGTCTGTCTCATGTATGTCCGTGCATTGGTTTGTTGTGCCAGTCCTCTGTTCTGTCTGTCTTTCTCCTGTCTCTGTATATTTCTGGGTCTTCGTCTACTTTTATTAGTCCTTCTTCCCATGCACTCTTTAGCCACTCGTCTTCACTGGTTTTCAGATATTGCCCCAGTGCTCTGCTCTCAATGTTGACGCAGTCCTCTATACTTAGTAGTCCTCTCCCTCCTTCCTTTCGTGTTATGTATAGTCTGTCCGTATTTGCTCTTGGGTGTAGTGCTTTGTGTATTGTCATATGTTTCCTGGTTTTCTGGTCTATGCTGCGGAGTTCTGCCTTCGTCCATTCCACTATTCCTGCGCTGTATCTGATTACTGGCACTGCCCATGTGTTTATGGCTTTTATCATATTTCCGGCGTTGAGTTTTGACTTGAGTATCGCCTTGAGTCTCTGCATATATTCTTTCCTGATCGTGTCCTTCATCTCTTGGTGTTTTATATTCCCTCCTTCCATTATTCCCAGGTATTTGTATCCTGTCTCGTCTATGTGTTTGATGTTGCTCCCATCTGGTAGCTTTATCCCTTCAGTT
Organism: Macrobrachium nipponense; assembly: GCF_015104395.2. Taxonomy (NCBI): domain Eukaryota; kingdom Metazoa; phylum Arthropoda; class Malacostraca; order Decapoda; family Palaemonidae; genus Macrobrachium; species Macrobrachium nipponense. The sequence goes on from NC_087201.1 coordinate 171,328,257, forward strand.
CTCGTTACTTTGCCTTTTTGCATGTTGACTAAGGCGCATTTTTCTATTCCAAACTCCATCCTGATGTCCCCAGATACAATCCTTATGAAGAAAAAATAAGCCTTATCATATTTCCTTTTTTATTTTTTGATTAAGAAATAACTTTAATTTATTAAATTTAGTCATAAATTTTTTTTTCTTTCAAAGTATGATTGATTTTTAAAATTTAATGTTACGATGTTCTTAGGTCTCACCCGACTAAAATAGTAATAACCTTTGTAAAAGTGCTTGCATTATGCTCGTTTACGATCAACAAGCCCATACGGTCGTTTGAGATCTCGGAACATCGTCTGTTGGTTGACGAAGGAAGTAAAGGCTGCCCCGCAGTTACTGATTTCTTTCAGTTGGAGTTGGAGTTGGAGAGTTGATTGGTCGGTGTGCACCAGGACAGTCAGAGAGTCAGTTGGTGGGTGGGTGTACAATATTATTCATCCGGCTTCATTACAATTAATATGGCAAGCTAAAACCTTAGCAGCCGAGGATGGCTCATGGACTTGGACGTCAGAATGGCAGCAAGCTTAATAACACCTTTTTTCCGAGCTACGTATAGTCCATTCCACCACGGGACTTTGGAATCTCACTTCAGCGGATCGGGACTAATGAAGATGTGAGTACAATGAGTTGATGCAAGTTCAAGTACTGTCCGATCATTAGTTTAAAGTTTTTTTCGTATCAACTTTGATCCCCCATCACGCTCATTAAATAAATTAAAAGGACCTAAAGAATATTTAACATCAAATTTATCATTATAACTTATCTCATTATTCAGTGCTATCCTGATAACGAATTTTTATATTTCTCTTTTCATTTGTTTTTACGTAATTTATCAAATAGAAAGGGATGTCGAATAGTTAATTTTCTTCTACGTAATTTATACACGTGTTGCAGATTTTTTCGACCCTTTATCATTTCTAATTTGCTTTATATGTATAATTTTATCGTACTTATTTGTGTTGTCAGGTCCTTGTATTTCCTTTGATAATTAATGGACATCGGGAGGAGGAAGTTTGCATTCCCTCACTTTTGACGGGTTCCTTCTCAAGACGGAGGAGTGCAGTGACTCAACTCCTTTCACGCCATTCCTTCCTTCGGAATAACTACAGTTTTTCGCTATTTCATATATAGATAATTGTCATTATTATTAATAGTTAACTATCTTAATCATTTCATGTTAATTGTTAATTAAATATAATTTGAAGCCTAAAATTGTTATTTTACGATTGTTCCATACATTAATTTTATCAAATGGCGCCCCCGGGTGGGCGTGATGGGAAGTGAGTCATTGCCGTTTTTTTGTCCTCGTCTTTTTGTTCCGTTCTCGGCTTGCGTTTATTACTATTGAATTTCAAAAGTAGCTATATTTGGGCACTCTTATGTACGTGACGTAGAAACCTTTGATGAAGTGAATGTTACAGATAGCGAGATTACTTTAGGCTATTCATTTCCTGGTGCAACTTTTGATATATTGATCAATCAGAAAAAATTTGAGTTTGAGAGTATTTTCGCCTTGCCTTATTGTTATTTTTACTGGTTGAAACGATTTAAAGGACTCTGTTGAATTGTCTTGATATTTTTTATAAAATTTCCTAACGCAACAATTATTGCATCCCCAAATTCAAAGTAGGTTTTGATGAAAATAATAGCAGATTTGGTTCTCCAGCTGTCAGAAAATTTGATTATTTTACACTTACATGCCATAAAGAAAGATCCTTACAAATATATTCAATGTAAGCTCTCGGGGAAATTATAGGGCCAAGTTACTAAAATCATGGAACAAAGTCTTCCTTTGTTAACAAGTGTGTTGAGGAGCGGGAAAATTTAATCCGGAAGCTCGGACGGCTTCAGATGAACTGAGTAACTGATAAAGTAAATCAGAGACCTTAAATGGGAAGCAAACCGTTCTGATGAATCTATTGCAAAATCAGAGAATGATCAAGAAATTGATGACAGCATTCACTATGAGGACCTTATTTCAGAATGTTGACGTCGTTATCAAAATTAAATTCTTCACCTTCAAATGTTAATCCAGTAACTAGCATGTTAAAAGTCCAACGGCTCCTCTACCCGTTTTTAAAGCAGTGAAGGTGAAGATTTGCAGCCTTTTTGAAACAATTTGAAGACGTTAGCGGAACACTTTAGCTACACTGATTTTGATAAGTTTTTTGCTTCTCAAACAGCAAATTTCTGGGAGGGCTTCAGTATTGCTTGGTTCACTTGATAGTTCACAGCACAAATATTCTGTTGCAAAACCTCTGTTGTTAGAAGCGTTAGCCTCGCCTACTACACGTAAATTTAATGTAATCAAACAAATGTCTAACTTGAAGCTTGATTACCACTCAGAGCCTTTCGAATATATAGGTAAGAGTCAATTCCATTTTATAATTCATTTTCTGACCTAGATATTACAACAAATGATATATTACAGTATTTTGCATGGACAGGCTTAAACGAAAATTTCAAGTCTCACCTAATACAAATTACAATGAGAATAAACCATCGTTAGCCCTAATTAGAAGTCAATTTTATGAAGCTAATGAACGCTATTTGAATGCTCAAAAGCATTATAAAGCTAGAAGCAAATGTAAAGAAAAATTCTTCAACGGACCTAACTAGCCATGGCAAGCGGCTGTTCAATCAATTAAGTTCAGTAATGTTTTTAAAATTTGCCCCCTCTGTGTGGAATATAAATAAATTCCCCATCCACTTCACAAATGCACTAAGTATCCTACTCCTTCCACTAAGGTCGCACAAATCAAGGCTCTCAAGGGTTGTATAAAAGTGTGCCAGAATTGATCATAATGCTGATAGTTGCAAGTTGCATTTTAATAAAAGATGTATTTGTGGGGTCTTGGCATTTCAGCTTCTTGTGTCTTGAGGAAAAATCCAAAGTACAAGAAAGTAAGAAAAAAGACATTGATCAGAAAAAAGCCTAAGATGAATAAATTGGAGAAACTTCTTCCAGCGTATCTTGCATTGATGAGTATAGTGAAAATTTTTGAGGCCAAAGATAGCAGTCTTGCAATATTGCCAAACATTTCATGTGTCCTTCAAGGAGGGACAATGCGGTGTATGCGTGACAGTGGTAGCCAGAGCAATTTTATTTTTTGTTGAAGATTAGGGCGAAAAGTGAAAACTTGCCTATCACAAAATCTGATATAAGTCTTAAGTAAAGGGGTTTAATTCTTCTCGTGTATATCATACTAACTGCATATGAGGTAAATTTAGATATTGGAGGCAAGAATTATTGTATTGAAGCAATAGGTGTCCCCAAAATATCCCATACTTTAAAATTACCAGGTTTGGGTTTGGTAGCCAGAAGTTTTATGATAAAGGTTACACATTGGCAGATCAGTTATGATGGATGGTGGGGATAATATAATGAATTGGAATTTATTCTTGGCTCTAACTCAGCTTATTGTTTGAAAGAGCAAATCATTGCCTTTGGTGAATTTGATGGTAACATACCTTCTGTGTATTCACAAACTAGTGCAGGAATGATGTTGCTAGGAAATATAGAACAAATGCAGTCGAATTTGAAGTATCTTCCATATTGTCCATCCAATCCTATTTCTGCTCAGTGTATTGGAGTGGAAGAATCACCTAACATTGGTTGTGACCTATAAAGATATATTGTACTTAATAGCACTACTTACTCAAACCCACACCCTGAGCCAGACACAAAACAGGTTGGGATTAATTAGTAGTTTTAGTTTTGACGGAGATGGAGAAATTTCAGATATAAATATACAAAGGGCTGCAGAGAAAGTGCTTTGATAAGCTTTGCTGTGATACGGTTAAGTTATGATTCAGAAAATATTCCGGATGAGTCTGTGGAGACAAATGAGAGAATAGTCAATTATGTTCTAAAAAATACAAAGAGAAATGATGATGGCAGGTTAGTCATGCCACTTATTTGGAACCATAAGGTTGATCACCTTTTGGCTAAAAATAAAAATTTAGCCACTCAAATTCTTAAAGCAAATTTTAAGAAACTCTCTAAGAATAATAATGATTATTTGAAAATGATTGACCAAACATTTAGAGAGCAGGCAGATTTGGAATATAGAGATAATTGACAATCTTGATCAATATTTGGAAGAATCCAAATTACAGTTTTTTAGCACATATGGGTGTGTTTAAACCAGAGAGAGAGACCACAAAATGTAGAGTGGTCTACCTCTCAAATTTGTGTGAGAAGAATCGTAACGGTACAGCCTTAAGTCATAACCAGGCCATGTTAAGTGGACCCAGCTTGAATCAGAAGATCACTAGTGCTCTCTTGCATTTGCGTTTTGATAGTTATTTGTTTTGTTTGATATTAAAAGGCATTTTTGAATATATGCTTATTACCACAAGATTCTATTAAACTTTTGTTTGCTCTGGTACGAAATATAAGCAAAGGCGACTACACCATTGTCGGATATCAGTCAAGCGTCTCCCATTTGGTCTTGTCTGCTCACCATGCTTGTTGTTATTGGGCTTATATAAAATTTTGATACTCGATACCGAGGAGGATTCCAGTGAAGTGAAAGAACTTAAGAGACACATTTATGCTCTTCTTTATATGGACAATGGAGCGATAAGTGCAAATGATTCCAGTAAATTGAATGGTCCTATTGATAGGTTAGGTTTAATATTTGAGCCATATAAATTTTATTTACAGCAATATGTGACAAATAACACTGATATTCAAGCTGATATTGACAAAGATCAGGAAGAGAAGACTCCAGATGAGGTGAAACTTTGGGCCTAAGATGGAATCGAATAAAGGATCATTTGTTAACGAAACCACTAAAACTAGATTGTAAAGCCACTACAAAGAGACTTATTTTGAAATCGATAGCATCACACTATGACATATTTGGGTTAACTATGCCATTAATGAATAGGGCTAGATTATTTCCTTCATGATCTACAGTGTAATTCTAGTTCTAGACTGGGATCATAGGTTGTCTGAGGAATTACTTCATGAGTGGAAGAAAATATGTAAACAGTGAATGCCAGTCCTAATGTCAGTGTTGCAAGATTTGTTGGCAGAAGAGACGAGTCTTATAACCTAATTGCGTTTGTCGACAGCAGCAAATCCATTTATGGATCAGTAATGTATATTCAGAACGTTAACGTGGTCAAGTAAGTTTTTTGATGGCCAAAAACCGGTTTTGTGAATCGACAACTGTCAAACCAAGAGCATTCCATCCTTGGAATTTCAGGCAATAGCTCTAGGCACAGAAATGCTTATTGATCTTTATCAGGAACTCTCAGTCCATCCTGTATGGTCCTGTTAACGTTGTTGGTTTAACACTCTACTCAGATAGCATGGTGTGTCTGTCTTGGATTAATTCTTATGTCCATAAAATGGATAAGATGAGCAAAAGAAGTATTTTTATTCTCAATAGGACTTGATCATATTAGTAGACTAGTGTGAAGTTCATCCAATAAAGTTCCAATTTGTCTCTGGTATTGAAAACCCTGCGGACTATGTTACACGACCAGTGTCTTACAATATTTTAATTAAGTCAAATTACTTTTCTGGGCCTAATTTTCTTACCTCACCTTGTGATGCTCAAAAGAGTCTGGATGATACGCTGGCAATTCTAGTTCCTAATCCTCTTGCAAAGCCAAATAAAGTGATCTCGACTTTGGTGAATGTGGAGAGCTCTGGTGATGGTGCCCCTAGAGGTAGCTCGGAACATTTAGATCTGTTGAACAGGTGTTCCAGCTTCCGTAAGCTGGTTTCCATTCATCGGTGTGTCCTCGGGTTCATTAATAACTGAGATCTCGACTGAATGATAGGAATTTGCGTAGAGTTTATCCCAGAACTCTCTGATGAGGAACTATACTTACGGCAAGGCAAGAAGAAACATTATCCGTGAGGATCAAAGGATTAATTTTCCGGACATATTTGAATATTTTGAAAGCTGTAATAAGGCAGCCTATACAATTCCTAACCTTGTTAGTCAGTTAAATATTTATCTTGACAGCCAGGGTATCTTGCGTGTAAAGAGTAAATTTTCAAGATTCAAAGATGATGAGACCTTGCGTTTCCCAATTCTTTTGGCTAAAAATAGTAGGCTGACTAGCCTGATAATTTTAGACCTTCATAAATTGCACCTTCATGCTGGATGCTACAGACTTTGACTGAATTAAGAAACAATTCTGGGTACCCTGTATTTTTCTGTTGTGAAGAAGGTTCTCAAAGAGATGTATTACGTGCAGTAAAAATTAACCAACGTACAATAAAGTTAAATCAGTCTCCATACAAAGAATTTAGGCTAAATCCTCCAAACATCCCATTCCGGTCCATATTTCTTGATCATTTGGGACACTATTTTGTGAAATATAATGGAAGGAAAATCAAAGTTGGATTCTATGCATTACATGTCTTTGGACTCGAGCCATAAATTTAAAGATTTGTTTCGATCTCGGCACTAAGGAATTTTTGAGGGTTTGCAGCTTCATTCCTTTGAATACGGTATACCTCAATCTTGCATATCAGACCATGGATCTTCATTTGTTGCTGGCGCAAACATAATCAAGGACCTCCTAAGAGGCCCTGAAATACAAACTTATTTTGAAGAACATGGTGTGAAGTCTTTCACATTTGATCATTATGCAAAAGGATGCCATCCTTTAGGTGGACTAGTGGAAATTTGCGTCAAAATGGTGAGGCAGTTGCTGAGGTTGTTTCCATCAAGAATATGTTCTCGATCACCGAGACTTTGAATTCATGGTGCACAGATAATTCATATGATTAACAGACGTCCCATTGCCTTCCACGAGGCTCTTCGTGACGAAGGCAGCGAGACTATACCAGATCCGATTACGCCAGAGAAGCTTATTCACGGGTTTGAGCTTATGTCTGTAAATCTCATTCCCGAGTTGAATCCTGGACCAGATAAGGATCCTGACTGGTCGACAAATGTTGATGCCGTGAGTAAGGCTCAAGAAAGCTATATGAAACTCAATAGGATAAGAAATGCCCTTAATGAAACTTTATCATTCAGAATTTTTGAATACTTTGATGAAACAGGCCGCTAAATAATAAGAGTAGGTATAAACCTGTTACTCATCACAGACTTAATAAGGGTGACATTGTCTTGGTGAAAGAAGAAAACATTAAACCTATCAATTTTCCTATGGCTGTTGTCAAGGATGTAACAATCAATATAAATGGAGAAGTCACAGATGCTATTCTTATGAAAGGAAACACTAGGGAAAATATAAAACGCCATGTGACTTCTCTAATTCCAATTTTGAGTCGAAAGGAGATGTCCTCCAATACTGAAGAGCAAATTAGTCGGACCTAATTCTGAACTCTGGTCCAACAAGTGTAGGAACAGGAAATGAATCCAGAATAAAGAAGGAAAGCTTCAAAGGCGAGTGAGGAGAAAACTCGGAAGATTCTGTCTGATAGTTGAATCTAGCGAGTTTTTGTATATAAATTGTATATATATATTGCATATGATATGTTCTTTATATGATAATTTGGTGTATGGGTAAGAAGTAAGCTAAACTCTGATATTTAGTTCAGTATTTCCACAAGTAATTTGAAAATACTGAACCCCCCTTCCGGAGTGAAGAAAAAATAAGCCTATCATATTTCCTTTTTATTTTTTGATTAAGAAATAACTTAATTTATTATTAAATTTTGTCATAATTTTTTTTTCTTTCAAAGTATGATTGATTTTTAAAATTTAATGTTACGATGTTCTTAGGTCTCACCCGACTAAAATAGTAATAACCTTTGTAAAAGTGCTTGCATTATGCTCGTTTACGATCAACAAGCCCATACGGTCGTTTTGAGATCTCGGAACATCGTCTGTTGGTTGACGAAGGAAGTAAAGGCTGCCCCGCAGTTACTGATTTCTTTCAGTTGGAGTTGGAGTTGGAGAGTTGATTGGTCGGTGTGCACCAGGACAGTCAGAGAGTCAGTTGGTGGGTGTACAATATTACTTCATCCGGCTTCATTACAATTAATATGGCAAGCTAAAACCTTAGCAGCCGAGGATGGCTCATGGACTTGGACGTCAGAATGGCAGCAAGCTTAATAACACCTTTTTTCCGAGCTACGTATAGTCCATTCCACCACGGGACTTTGGAATCTCACTTCAGCGGATCGGGACTAATGAAGATGTGAGTACAATGAGTTGATGCAAGTTCAAGTACTGTCCGATCATTAGTTTAAAGTTTTTTTCGTATCAACTTTGATCCCCCATCACGCTCATTAAATAAATTAAAAGGACCTAAAGAATATTTAACATCAAATTTATCATTATACTTATCTCATTATTCAGTGCTATCCGATAACGAATTTTTATATTTCTCTTTCATTTGTTTTTACGTAATTTATCAAATAGAAAGGGATGTCGAATAGTTAATTTTCTTCTACGTAATTTATACACGTGTTGCAGATTTTTTTCGACCCTTTATCATTTCTAATTTGCTTTATATGTATAATTTTATCGTACTTATTTGTGTTGTCAGGTCTTGTATTTCCTTTGATAATTAATGGACATCGGGAGGAGGAAGTTTGCATTCCCTCACTTTTGACGGGTTCCTTCTCAAGACGGAGGAGTGCAGTGACTCAACTCCTTTCACGCCATTCCTTCCTTCGGAATAACTACAGTTTTTCGCTATTTCATATATAGATAATTGTCATTATTATTAATAGTTAACTATCTTAATCATTTCATGTTAATTGTTAATTAAATATAATTTGAAGCCTAAAATTGTTTATTTTACGATTGTTCCATACATTAATTTTATCAAACCTTACAGTCTGGATTAGGATATCTATTTCCTTGATGCTCTTACCATACAGCTTGATGTCGTCCATGAACATCAGATGGTTGATTCTGTTGCCTCTTTTCTTGAGTTGGTACCCGGCATCCATCTTCTGTAGTACTTTTGTCATGGGAATCATGGCTACTACGAAGAGTAGTGGGGACAGTGAGTCGCCCTGGAAGATCCCTCTCTTGATATTAACCTCTGCCAGTCTTATTCCAGAGCTTGTAAGTATTGTATTCCAGTTGCGCATTGTATTTTTGAGGAAGCTGATGGTGTTTTCCTCTGCCCCATATATTTTCAGGCATTGTATTAGCCATGTGTGTTGGTATCATATCGAAGGCTTTCTTATAGTCTATCCATGCCATGCTTAGGTTGGTTTTCCTTCTCCTACTGTTCTTCATTACCATTTTGTCTATCAGGAGCTGGTCTTTTGTGCCCCTACACTTCCTTCTGCAGCCTTTCTGTTGGTGGGGGATGGTGTTTGTCTCCTCTAGGTAGTTATATAGCCTTTCACTGATGATACCTGTTAGTAACTTCCACATTATTAGTAGGCAGGTGATAGGCCTGTAATTACTGGCTATATTCCCTTACTCTTGTCTTTTTGTACTAAGGATGTTCTTCCTGTGGTCATCCATTTGGGGTGCTTGGTGATTTGAGATACAATGCTGGAGTTGTTCTGCTATTCGTGGGTGTAGGGCCTTGAAGTTTTTCAGCCAGTATCCATGGACTTCATCGGGACCTGGGGCTTTCCAGTTTGGCATTTTCTTTAGTTGGTGTCTGACTGTGTCTGTCGTGATCTCTGTGAATCTTTGTTTCATTCTCCGTTTCTTCTTCCTTGACTTCCTGGAGCCATGTTGCATGTTTGTTGTGTGATACCGGATTGCTCCATATGTTTTCCCAGAGTTTCTTACTTGGTTCGGCTTCAGGAATTTCTGGGTGGTTGTCTTCCCCTCTTAGTTGGCTGTATAGTCTTTTCTGGTGATTCCGAATAGTTTGTTCTGTTGGTATCCCTTATTCCTGTTCGTGTACCGTTGGATCTTATGTGCTGTTTGGCCTTAAGACCTCTGTTTTACATCTTCTATTGTGTTTGTTTTAGTCCCACCCTCTCTTGCACTTGTATTTCTCGTTCAGCCTTCCCTTGTTTTCTTTGCTTCTTAGCCGTTTTTCCTTTTTTCTGCCATCTCTTTCAGTTTACTCAAGTCAGATCTCATCACCATTTTATTTGCTTTTCCAGGCGCCTTTTCCAAGGAGGTGCTGTTTTTGGTTTCTGTTGGGTTGGTTGTGCTGGTGGTGTTGGGTGTTTCGAACCCCATCAGTTCTGTTACTAATCTTGCTCCTCCTGCATATGTCAAGTTATTTGTTTCTGGTGATACTGTGGTGTGTATACTATATTATATTATTATTATTATTATTATTATTCTTCTTATTCTTATTATTATTTTTATTATATTATTATTATTATTATTATTATTATTATTATTATTATTATTATTATTATTATTATTATTATTATTATTATTATTATTATTATTTGGAGAAATGAGAGAATTCTGTACAAAATGAATTCTGTAAATCCTGTCCAAACGTTTTAACTATTACTACTCAGTGAAACTGTTTGGGTATCTTCCAATTTTGAATCCTTGCATTTCATATAATTTATTTATTTCGTTGTCCCAACCACTCTAATTCCTCTCTTCATCATCTTAAGCTCTGAGTGGATGAAAGTACCCGCGAGATTGTCTTTATTTTCCCATTCACAAAATTGAGGTTGTAAGGTCTTGTTCTCCTGCCAGACGTTTCTCTCCCTCAGTCCACAGCCGTTGTGACATTTCTATCCGTAACTGGAATAAAAATATGTTTCAGTTGCATTGTGGGAATTCGTTTCTTGTGTGTGTGTGTGTGTGTGTGTGTGTGTGTGTGTTGGGATGAAAAATAAAATAATTTGCAGTTTTGCAGTTTGGGTCAGATGGTAATCCCAAGATGGCAAGGAAAATTAAACAGTAGATTCTTTTAAAGTATTCAAGGAGCAGCATGCTACATCTCCATTTTCCTCTTCTTAATTATATTCTCCTATTTTATTATATCTAAGTCGTTTTCCTTTTACCTTGGTATTATCCCTGTCTTCGTCATCCATCAACTTTAAACTCTGTTTTTCTTTTATAAGAGTTCTTCTCCTGTATTTTATTTAAACATACTTTAACTCAGTCTGTCACTTTATCATCATCGTCTTCTAACTTCCCCCCCCCCCTCTCTCTCTCTCTCTCTCTTCTTTTTTTTCTCCCGTCAGACAGGCTGTCTATCTATCTGCCTGCCTGTCTGTCTGTCTCTCTCTCACTGTAATTCCTTCAGGATGTCTCCTATGATGGAGTAATAAGTCTTTGAGACATCCTAATCCTTGTAACTCTCTCTCTCTCTCTCTCTCTCTCTCTCTCTCTCTCTCTCTCTGTATATATATACATAACTATATAGATACACAAACTATATATATATATTATATATATATATATATATATATATATATATATATATATATATATATATATAGTATATATATATGTATGTATATATGTATATATGTGTGTGTGTGTGTATGTATGCATGTATATATGTATATATATATATGTATATATAAAAACATATATATATATCTATATATATATATATATATATATATATATATATATATATATATATAATGAAACCAGACAGGATATATATCTATATCAACATACCATCCTTCCCATCACCTCTTCTATCTCTCTCTCTCTCTCTCTCTCTCTCTCTCTCTCTCTCTCTCTCTCCATCCCTGGTGACGACGAATGTTCTGCTTTAAACGGTGGCTGCTATGTCCAGTAACCTCTAGCATTTTAAATTCTCATCCTGTGAATTCTTTCCCGTGCAAAAACGAAGCGATTTGACAGCGTATACAACGCGCGTCTGTTGTCAGATTGCCTAAGGGCCCTTTTGTATAAGGAAGCTCTTCTGTCCATCTCTGTCCAGTGTTTCGCGTCTATGTTACGAGTCTCGGAGATATTATCACGCTGTGATATTGAGACGAACGATCATTTGGGAGAGTTCAAATGTGTGGGAATTGAACTGGTTTCTGGTTTCCCTTTTAAAGCTGAGATAATAATGGTTCTGATGACGCGCGCTGCTAAATTGCTTTTAGTTGTATTGATTGATAGATGGACGTGTACGCTTCATTTTAGTATGTATGTATGTATGTATGTATGTATGTATGTATGTATGTTATATGTATGCATGTATATATATATCTATATATATATATATTATATCTATATATATCTATATCTATATATATATATATATATATCGATATGGATACAGAGAGAGAGAGAAAGAGAGAGAGAGAGAGAGAGTTAGGAGAATACTTTTCGATTAATACGACGACACTCCTAAGACCCAGACGTGTCTCATCTTCACGATTTTTTATTTTTCTTCCGTCAAATCAACACCTAAAGCCAACTTATACCTACTCATAAGATACGACTCTCAGAGCTCCAAATGAGATATGATAATGTCATGAGTACGAGTCGCTAGTCCCTTTTTTTTTCAGAAGACTGGGATAGACAAAGGCGGAAATGAGACGTTAATAACGAGAAGATAAGCTGTTTCATTTCGTAAAACTGTTGTGGATGAAGGACGTAAACATCACTTAAGTTCTGGTGCATCATATATCGTATGACAGAGACAATGAAGAAGCATATATTTTATATTTATTCACGTTTTATTCATTCCATTCGACCTTCAAATGCGTCAGATCTAATCACTTTTTATTCTGGTCAGCTGGTATAGCAGTTAGCGTCGTGACAAGCCACTCGGATATCACGGGTTCGCATCTCCCCCGGGGGCGTGGTGAAAAATCACTAGCTCTGTATCATGATCAGTTACTGCTGCAGTGTGGGGTCTGCAGTGGTAGTAAGTTAAAACCAAAGTTCTTTGGAGGCTTGCATTTTAAGTGAATGGTCACTTTAGCGTTCTTGTTCCATGTGAATAGGGCTCGTCTACTGAAATAATGATAATTATTACAATAATAATACAGGTTTTATTGAAAATAATAGCTTTTTTCAGCAGTATTTATTTTGTATAGAAGATTTCTTATTTTTTTATTTCTGACTTTTCTTCTGTACTCAAGTTGGCTATTTAATATATTCAATTTGACAAATACCACGTTTTTTGACATGAATCCCCCATTTAGCGTTTTAATAGCCAGTTTCAGTAGAGAAGAAAGATCAGTAATGAGAAGAATAGAGAAACTTCTACACAAAATATACGCGGCTGAAATAACCATTATTTTCAATAAAACTTATAATAATAATGATAATAATAATAATGATAATAATAATGATGATGATAATAATAATAATAATGCAGCTGATGCAGCAATATTTTTCAATAAGACTTGTTTGAAAGAGGGTCTCCTTCCAAAATATAATAATAATAATAATAATAATAATAATATTAAAAATAATGGCAGAATTCACAGAATTGATTTTGTACAATATTCTTTTCAAATTCTATGATTTACTTTTCTGGGCACGCTGGTATTATAAAGCAGCTGTCCATTGTTCATCGTGCTGTAGGTCGTCTAAGGATCCCTTGAAGAGGACGAACGTCATTTACAGATACACGTGCCCAATCCGAGGATGCCTCGGAACTTACATAGGGATGACGTCAATGCGCCTCTCCAAGAGGATCTCCTGTCACGCGCAGGAAGGAGCAGTATTTAATCATGCAAGGACTGCCCATAATAAAAGAATCCGACGCAGCGACATCGTCGGTAACTTCGAGGTTATCGATCAAGCACCCGATCTACGTCGTTTGCGAATCTTAGAAGCGCTGCACATCGGGAGGGAGAAGCCCAGTTTGAACATCACACAGGAGACCTTCCTCCTCCCACACCGCCGTCAGGAGAGCAGCAGACACCGCCCCACAACGACCATCGCACCAGAGGGATCCTGAGGATGATAGAAGCGTTAGCTCTCATCCTGAGGACGTCCCTAGTAACCCTGAGGGTGATCGCAGCTTAAGCTCTCGCCCTGAGTACGGACCTGTAGTAGACTCCCTTCGAGGGGACCTCCACCAATCATCAATAAGGATGAGGCTCCGCCCACGAAGAGGACAGCCAACCAGCAACGGGCCCCCTGATGACATCGCTCGTGACGTCACAGGTATGCCCAATGAAAAGTGAGGTACCCGTTTCTTCAAGCCAACCGAATGCAATAAATAGCATGAATACATCTGACACAGACCATTGCACTCAGCGATCCCGTCCCGAAGATGGCCAAACGAGGTGGCCGAAACATGTAGACGCCTTTTAAAAACCACAGAAAAGAAGGAATAACAAGAAATACCGGATAGACCCCTGACGACTACGGCCTGTTCCCGACCTACGATACACATCTGTATCCCCTGTTGAGGCGGGGACCCCAGCCTGTCCCTGATAACCAGTTTGCTTTTGATAACACCAGCCCGCCCGAATTTCCGTTAGACGACCTACAGCACGATGAACATTGGACAGCTGCTTTATAATACCAGCGTGCCAGAAAAGCAAATCAAAAGGAGAATTGAAAGAATATTGTACAAATCAATTCTGTGAATTCTGCCATTATTTTTAATAAAAACTTGTTTGAAAGAAGGTCTGTTTCCAGCATACAATAATAATAATAATAATAATAATAATAATAATAATAATAATAATAATAAGTGGTATGAGCACCAACCTGAAGGAGTGATAGAAAACGATCAGGCAAAGATCCTCTGGGACTATGGTATCAGAACAGATAGGGTAATACGTGCAAATAGACCAGACGGTACCGTTGATTGACAAAGTCAAGAAGAAAGTATCACTCATTGATGTCGCAATACCATAGGGACACCAGAGTTTGAAGAGGAAGAGAGGGAAAAAATGGATAAGTATCAGATCTGAAAATAGAAATAAGAAGGATATGGGATATGTCAGTGGAAATTGTACCCATAATCATAGGAGCACTAGACACGATCCCAAGATCCCTGATAAGAAATATAGAAAAACTAGAGGCTGAAGTAGTTCCCGTTCCAGGACTCATGCAGAAGAGTGTAATCCTAGAAACGGCGCACATAGTAAGAAAAGTGATGGACTCCTAAGGAGGCAGAATGCACCAGGAACTCCACACTATAAAATACCACCTACCCAGTCGAATTGAAAGACTGTGATAGAGCCAACAAAAAAAAAAAGTAAAACTAAAATAAAAATAATAATCAACAATTAAAAGTTTGTGGAGAGCATAGGTAATTCATTTTAGTATTAGTCAGATGTTGGAAAATCGTCTCTAAATCACTCAACGAATATCATGTCGTCTAATCTTAGGTCATTTATACTGAAACTTCGTGATGACTTCTATGTGGATTCAAGGACCGTCGAAATTATGCTTTATTATTTAAGCTTAATTATTTTACTTTTGTGTTAGTTCGGTTTCACGAGGCCTTTCACGGTCTCTTTCGTTCTTGTTAAAATGTATGTATGTATAATAATGTATATATATATATATATATATATATATATATATATATATATATATATATATATATATATATATATATATATATATATATATATATATATATATATATATATATATATAGTATATATATATATATATATATATTATATATAAAGATATATATCTATATATATATATATATATATATATATATATATATATATATATATATATATCTATATATATATTATAATATCTATATATGTATATATATATATATATATATATATATATATATATATATATATATATATATATATATATATATATATATATATATATATATATATATATATATACTATATATATATATATATATATATATATATATATATATATATATATATATATATATATATATATATATATATAAACGTACTGAATGTACTATTCGGAAAATAATCAAGAGTTAAACATTCAGAAATCTATCACATTATATTCACTGTCTTTTCTTCCATATAAATCAATATAATTCACCCTCTCAAAAAAAAAAAAAAAAAAAAAAAAATGAGACGAATTCCTGCCACCCTATCTCACCCACGCGTTAAGAACGATATTCGTCCTAAGAGACAAATCACCCGACACCCCCACGCCCCAATGAAAAAAAAAAAAAAA
>NC_087201.1:171349260-171351760 GCF_015104395.2 Macrobrachium nipponense
TATATTTGAATTTTACAGATAAACTATGATACCATAGTCATCAAAGTCATTAACGATTTTCTCTCTCTCTCTCTCTCTCTCTCTCTCTCTCTCTCTTTCTTAAAGCGAGCTTTCGTCTGGAGCTGCCAGACATCCTCGGCTGGGAAGCTGAGGGTGGACTGATCTTGGTGCGGTGTCCGTCCTCCTTATATCTGTGGGTTGACAGCACGGTGGGGTCTGCCCCATGCTTTTTGTTCTCTATTGGCTGGTTGGCGGTGAGTCTTGTTTTCATTGGCTGCCCCTGAGCCAGGTCTCAAGCACTTTCTTCGGTCCGATGGTTGCGTTGCAGCATATCCTGCGCCGCCTGGACCTCCTAAGCGGCGTTGTAACATTGATGGGCGTTGCGCTACGCGTGTGGGACGTCACGGCTACTTTGATTTCCATCGGCTGCAGGAGTACCTCGTTCGGGGGCGTTGTCATCCATAGAGTTGTCATGATCGGTGTGTCATTGTTGGTGGCAGGTCTTCTCATACTCGTAGGGAGGAGAAATTCTTCCTGCGTCGTATTCAGAGTAGGTTTTATTTGCTGGATGAGTAGCGCCTCCAGCAGGCGCAACCGACGGGCATCAGCCTTCCCGATGATCTTCGTGTTCTTTATGATGATATCTCGGGAGATGGCCTCGTGATGTTTGGTGCGGGCGTGATTCTTTATAGCCCCCTCTTGGGCGTGGCACGAGAGTCTCTTCGACAGTCCGCATGGTAGTCATACTACGTAGGCGCCGCTGCATTCGCGGACTGGGCATGTATATTGGTACACTACATGCGTCTGCTTCAGGGGTTCTCGTACCTGTGGAGAGGGGTTATTTTTCATAATAAGATCGCGCGTCCTCCGATCTGGTAATATATGATTAGGTCGATATTCTTGTGTGTCAGTCGGGGATACATTATCGGAAATAATTTTCTTAATGGCGTCCTCTTCTTCACGGTAATGGGAACTCATGAAGGCTTTGTAGTACAGCTTGATATTATCCCTGGGGGCGGGCTGCGGGCTCTCACTACCGTACCATTTCTCCAGGGCTGTGCGGACTTCCTTGCTGATTAATTTATTTGAGTACTCTTATTCCACACAAGTACTTGGAGGCGCGGTCGAGTTCCTGGTGAGTGTCCTGCCAGGTTGAGCAGTGGGAGAGGGCCCTCCTGACGAAGGCCCTGACAGCGAGTGCCCCGCCAGATTCAAAAGCACCACCGTCAGGGCCTTCGTCAGGAGGGCCCTCTCCCACTGCTCAACCTGGCAGGACACTCACCAGGAACTCGACCGCGCTCCCAAGTACTTGTGAATAATGAGTACTCAAATAAATTAATCAGCAAGGAAGTCCGCACAGCCCTGGAGAAATGGTACGGTAGTGAGAGCCCGCAGCCCCGCCCCCATGATAATATCAAGCTGTACTACAAAGCCTTCATGAGTTCCCATTACCGTGAAGAGAGACGCCATTAAGAAAATTATTTCCGATAATGTATCCCCGACTGACGACACCAAGAATATCGACCTAATCATATATTACCAGAATCGGAGGACGCGCGATCTTATTATGAAAAATAACCCCTCTCCACAGGTACGAGAACCCTGAAGCAGACGCATGTAGTGTACCAATATACATGCCCAGTCCGCGAATGCAGCGGCGCCTACGTAGGTATGACTACCATGCGACTGTCGAAGAGACTCTCGTGCCACGCCAAGAGGGGGCTATAAAGAATCACGCCCGCACCAAACATCACGAGGCCATCTCCGAGATATCATCATAAAGAACACGAAGATCATCGGGAAGGCCCCTGATGCCCGTCGTTGCGCCTGCTGGAGGCGCTACTCATCCAGCAAATAAAACCTACTCTGAATACGACGCAGGAAGAATTTCTCCTCCCTACGAGTATGAGAGCCTGCCACCAACAATGACACCACCGATCATGACAACTCTATGGATGACAAACGCCCCCGAACGAGGTACTCCTGCAGCCGATGGAAATCAAAGTAGCCGTGACGTCCCACAGCGTAGCGCAACGCCATCAATGTTACAACGCCGCTTAGGAGGTCCAGGCGGCTGCAGGATATGCTGCAACGCAACCATCGGCCCGAAGAAAGTGGCTTGAGACCTGGCTCAGGCAGCCAATGAAAACAAGACTCACCGCCACCAGCCAATAGGACAAGCATGGGGCGACCCCGTGCTGTCAACCAACAGATATAAGGAAGACGGACACCGCACCAAGATCAGTCCACCCTCAGCTTCCCAGCCCGAGGATGTCTGGCAGCTCCAGACGAAAGCTCGCTTTAAGAAAGAGAGAGAGAGAGAGAGAGAGAGAGAGAAAATCGTTAATGACTTTGATGACTATGGTATCATAGTTTATCTGTAAAATTCAAATATATACACCTATTTTGACCCTGATTTTACCATGACCTCTATAGGCGCTCTACTAGCCTGTTTAAGTAGCACTGAAAAAGCCGCTATTCGCAAAATAGAGAAGAATCT
>NC_087201.1:171356760-171381192 GCF_015104395.2 Macrobrachium nipponense
ATAATCTAATATATATAATATCTATATCTCTATATATATATATATATATATATATATATATATATATATATCTATATATATATATGTAATATATATATTTATATATATATATATATATATATATATATATATATTATATATATATATATATATATATATATAATATCTATATATATAATATTTATATATATATATATATATGTATATATATATTTTATATATATATATAATATATATATATATATATCTATATATATATATACTATATTATATATATATATATAATTTACTATATATATATATTATATATATATATATATATATTAATATATATATACATATATATATATATATATATATATATATATATATATATATTATATATATGTATAAATGATATATATATAGATATATATATATATATTATATATATATATATATATATATAATATATATATATATATGCATATGTATAATATATAATATACTATATATATATATATATATATATATATATATATATATATATATCTATATATATATATATGTATGTATATATATTTATTTATTTATTTATGGGAGCTATCCAAAAGAGCAGGTCCAAAGAGCTAGGCCCAAAGAGCTAGTACAATTGAGCTAGTGCGACAAAATAGCTAGTTCCATAATAGCTAGTACCAAAATCGCGATTGTGACAAAATAGCTAGTAGTACATTTGAGCGGGTTCAAAAATAGCTGTTAACCAAAATAGCTTGATTCAAGAAAATGTAGTGTTGCTAAAACTGTGTGTGTGTGTGTCTGTGCGTATGTGTGTGTGTGTGTATGTTTACATTGATTTACTGAGGTAGAAAGTAAAAAATAAATTTTCTTTTGTCTCATCATATTTATTATTTTTAACTGAAAATGTTAAAAAACAAATCAAGTTTTTCAGTCTATCGTTAATTTCCTTAGTCTTTCTTATGACAGATAAATTGCTGCCCACTGATATACGCAATTAGATTGGTTCTCTGAAGTGCTTCTTCTTTTTTAATTCCTTGAAAAAGCGCCGTACGGTTGGATGAGCAGTGTCATACATTCCCTGAATAGCACGATGCCATCCCTCTAACTTGTTATTTGTCCTTGTTCTGTCGTTTTATGTTCTTTCCCTGACGTTCCACAATTCGATGGGAAGTAAGGGTATTCGTTTTCCTCTTCTCTGTCGTCTACCAATGTATGTGTCTTCGAAATAGTCATATAATATTTGCATTTCTTCATCAAATTGTAGACGTTCGAGGTCTTCATTTAACTCTTCGAATGCATCTGTCACTTCATCTGGATTTAGAAACGCCAAAGCAGCCAGCATCAGATATACAGCAATTTGATAATCCCGTTATTTGTATTTTTCTCCATATTGACTGTGATAGATGAAAGAAATATCCATTTATGTTTGCATCAGGATACACTGTCATGAAAGCGTTGATGCAGACTTTTCAAAATCTAAGGTTACGATTTTCAGGGTCACAGTCTGGGCGTTTGTCTTTCAAAATCTGAAATACTCGTTCATACGTTGACTGAGCCTTATCAGGCATCATAACATAAACACAGGGAAAAAGAAAGTTTTCTCTAACAACGGATTGGTTATATATAATTGATAAAAATTATTCTAGGAACGACTTTGAAAGTGCCATCAACATCCATCCATATTTTTTTTGAATTAGCAGTTGATCGAGCATATGCTGGCTTGCAATATGATTATTCGTTATGAATCGCTTGTTACATTCACTCAGTAAGAAGGGTTCTGTATTTCCTTTATAGTAAAAGTTTTAAATTCTTCTGGAATTATCAATTCGTTAATTGATAAAGGTTCAGGAAAATGGCCTTCAACCTTACGTCTGCATTGAATACGTTTTTTGGAGCGCTCTTTTTTTAGGGACATTAGCCATTGCTTCGTCATCCAGCTCTTGTACTACAGCAGCAACAACTCTTCGTGGTGGTGCACTACAATTTGAAGCTTGCTCATTTATTTTCCCTAAAGCAGTTCTAACACTTTGCCTCGCGGGATCTGGGGCATGATTATGTCTTGTCCAATTTTTACTTCACACTTTTCTTGGTAGTTCGGCGCAGTTTTCAATGTTCCTCTACAATCCTTCATTACACATCTCCAGTTCTGGCTGGTTTCTGGGACTTTATGATTTCCATGATAAAGGGTGGAATACTACTAACTTTTTTCTCCATAGATAAGAAAAGATTAAAAGAAAAAATGAAGTAGAAAATAACATTCCATTTTCTTGAAACTAGTTATTTGGTTAACATCTTTTTGTACCAGCTCAAATATATAACTAGCTATATATATATATATATATATATATATATATATATATATATATATATATATATATATATTATATATATATATATATATATATATATATATATATATATATATATATATATATATATATATATATATATATATATATATATATATATATATACATACACATTATATATATATGCAAGTATGAAACGTTGACAAAGAGACTGTATTAAAATCAAATCTTAACATACAAGAAGATAGGGTAAATACAACATATAGTTGCCTTCCACCTCATTTGTATAAAACGCACCGAGAGAGAGAGAGAGAGAGAGAGAGAGAGAGAGAGAGAGAGAGGCTTGTGCTTGAGGGCATCACAACTTGATAGGCGTCATTTGCAAGAGCAAGAACGTGTCACGAGTATGCAATTGGGAGAGGAAAGTCGGTAATGCCATCAATGAAAGTTTATATACCAGTTCTTGGGCATTCGCGCGGCACTTACACCTGCTGTTATGCCAGCGTGGCATTTTTCTTGTGAGGAGTTTCTATTATTCTTTTATTTATTTATTTAATGGTTCTTTTTTATTTTTTTCTCAGGACAGTTTTTCAATGAATTTTTTTCAAATTTTTTATGTTTCATTGTATTAATTTAAAAAGTCTGTTTAGAAGATTTGTTAAAAATATTATATAGACTTATACACATAAATGTATATATATATATATATATATATATATATATATATATATATATATATATATATATATATATATATATATATATATATATATATATCTAATAAAAGGAGCCCATAAAACACCAAAATATAGAAGAAGAATAGCACTATATTCAGAGATTGCTGTCTCCCTCTACAGGTAGATGAATGAGAAAAAATTTACAGAAAAGATGGTATTTATACCAAGAGGTCCATCGCAGGCAAGCCAATTTAGGTCACCCCCGCTGATAATCTTCCTTTAATCTCTTAAGCGTTGTTTGAATGAAAACCAACGCTTGAAAAGATTAAAGGAAGATTATCAGCGGGGGTGACCTAAATTGGCTTGCCTGTGGATGGACCTCTTGATATAAATACCACCTTTACTGTAAACTTTTCTCATTCATCTACCTGAAGAGGGAGCAGCAGTCTCTGAAATATAGTACTATTCTCTGTATATTTTGGTGTTTTTATGGGCTCCATTTATAGATGGAATTCTGTTGTAAAAGAACATTTTTACCAGTCATATATATATGCATATATATATATATATATATATATATATATATATATATATATATATATATATATATATATAGATATATATCTGATAGTCTTTTCGTATTTTTGTCAGTATCTGCTCAGTAAAGGCTTTTAAAGCCGAAAGATCTTGCAGACTCCTTCGTTTATTTTTCCTTCGTAGCATTTATCTTTATTTTATGGATTTATCACATTCCTAACTTCGTGA
The DNA here is from genome assembly GCF_015104395.2 of Macrobrachium nipponense. Taxonomy (NCBI): domain Eukaryota; kingdom Metazoa; phylum Arthropoda; class Malacostraca; order Decapoda; family Palaemonidae; genus Macrobrachium; species Macrobrachium nipponense. The sequence continues at coordinate 171,360,509 of NC_087201.1, forward strand.
TTCAGTTATACATACATACATACATATATATATATATATATATATATATATATATATATATACATATATATATATGGATTCTGTTGTTACAGAACATTTTATACCTGTCATCTATATTATATATATATATATATATATATATATATATATATATATATATATATATATCTATATATTTATATATATATATATATATATATATATAAATATATATAATATATATATATATATATATATATATATATAAATATATATATATATATATATATATATATATATATATATATATATATATATATATATATATATATATATATATATATATATATATATAGATATATATATATATTATTTATGAAGCATGTGTATATGTATTTATTTGTATATGTTTCACTGCATTGATTTAAAAAAGGCTATTTTTTAAAAGATTTCTTTGAATATTATTTATATATACACACATGAATATATATATATATATATATATATATATATATATATATATATATATATATATATATATATATATATATATATATTATATATACACATATATATACACACACAAACACACACACGACATATATATATATATATATATATATATATATATATATATATATATATATATATATATATATATGTAAGTATTTACATAATAAAAAATATGGAATGTTAGTCCATATATATAAAAGTCTAAAACTAAAGAGGTCAACCAGATTGCTTGCAGGAATGTGATCAGACTAGAGACGCTAAAGATGACGTATACAATAAGTATGTAGGCTAAGATAACATCTGTGGTCATTCATTTGTTTATAAACATTAGTCCAAGCTCCCTGCTTGAGACAACTACCCCGACCTATTATTCAAACGGCCTACGTGATCTGTAGCGTGTCTCATTCGATTGTGTGTTCGTATGAAACTATGTCATCTGATAGTAGGTTCATATGTTCGAACTACTGTCTGTTCCTTCATAACTTGTACAGAGATGGTAGACAGGCAGAACAGAGTTAGTGATCGTCATTAGAAGACCTGTACCTCTTTACCTAAGCTTTATCCATGTAGAGGAATAGGATTAGCCATTATCATTGGCAGAAGCGATCAAGCTATCGTTATTAGAACTTGTACAATCATATCTGATCTTCAGCATGTAAAACTTCAGAAGAAATTATATCTATTTTTATACTTAGTGTTTTCTACAAGAACCTCACCGAACCATGAGTTTAACACATCGTCGTAAAGATAATACCGACTTCGTAAGTGATCTACAAAACCCCAGACACTCCATTGAAGATGGAAGTGCAATACCAACCCGACTTAGCGTAAGTTTATCGCTAGTCTAACATTACCTCATAGGGCGCCTTATCATACAAGGCATAAGCCCTAATATTGGGGGCCAGCGGACCAGAAGAACTCTACAACGTCCTACGAAGAAAAAACCAGAATAATAAATCATGTATCATCGTTAGTGAGCGACTTCAGAAAACAACAAGATTCTTCAAGCAGCTTAGTATCATCATTAGTGAATAACTTCAAGAAACAAAACCGACGTGTCTTTTTCCTACGACAACGCAAGCTTCGTCTCTCATTAGAATCATTCAAGAAAACATCGTTAGTGAGCGTTTCCGGCACTGCAAGAAACAAACCGAACGCGTCTGCAGCATCGGATTTTCAAGGGCTCGAATCATCGAAAACAACGCGCACGGGGGAAACTGAAGCCAAACCAGGTCATCCGCTAAATAGAGAAGAGGAACCAAGGCCGTGTGTCGTTATCGGAACGCCGTGACTTCCCACAAAAGCAAGCTAAGTACAATTTTTTATTCATTTGGAGTAACTTTGAGTTTGTTTCCTTTGCAGGTCGAATTTCGTTATTCCTGTGGCTGAAGTTACGAGGACATTCTTAATCTTACTTTTTTACAGAAATTATCTACATCATTGAGATTTCGCTACTGCGAGTTTTTATCTTTGAGTGTCTGTTTCCAGAAGTTCTACTGAAACTATCATAATCATATACTTATGTTAATTTTATCATTTTGGGTGATTATTAATCCCTTACGTAACAAATCATATTAAACAGTGAATATGCGTTTACGCAGTGACGTCTGTATTTATACAGATGCATGGATAGGGACGTAGGGGCGTTAAGCACCGTAGTGATTAGAAAACACACAAAAAAACAAGTGGAACACCCGTACAAATCTATATAAATTAGAGGTAACACTATTTCGGGTCATGACAATAAATGCTCCTTTGCAAGTTCCCGATCGCAGTTTTTAGCCTTGAGTTTTTTGAGTTATATAAAAATATCGAACCTCAATGACTCAACTCAACTTTAAAAATACGGCTGGATTGCAAGGAATAACATGTCTGTAAAAAACTTTCATCAGCTAAATGCGCTGACCAGGATCCCTCACTATTTCAAATTTTAGCAAAGAATGAAGTACAAACAGTTAATATTGAATACAGTAGAGATAACTTGCCTTATTAGTAATCGCTCAGTTCCTAATAGTTCGTCATTCATTGCTTTATACGTAACCAGCAACATAATGCTAAAAACACACAATACGTTGCCGATGGTAATAAAGAGAAGGATCCTAATTATTACAAAAGAAATAGAAACAGTAGCCTTTCAGAATCAAACAAGCAAACCTCGGTTACTGTGTCACCTAGTCAAGCGGTCAAGGGTTAGTTAAATCTGCCGAGTTTTCAAAGCGAAGCAAATCCACACAATAAGCGACTCTAGCAGAGTGGGGAAAGCGATGTTGGTTTATACATACCGATATCTTTTTGAATTAAAAAGGATTTTTCCTATGAAACACACGACCGTATAAAGTAATCAGAGCAGGTTTTCGTTTTAATTTTAATACATTAAGTTATAATAAATACTGGTGGATTAAGCCCAACTGTACGCGCCGTAAAAATTAGAATATCTTGTTTTATTTCTTTAGTAAACGTAGATCCTGTATTTACGGACTCACTGTCTGTTGTTCGAACTTCCCTAATGAGAAGTCCGGATAAGCGAGCGCTTACAGATACCTCTATAGTTATAAAAACGTTGATCTGTATGTAGTGTAATTGTAAGATCCATCTAGGGGTATACAAAATATTATCTTACATCCTGCAAAATAAGGCGTGTTTATCAAAGGAAAATCCTATAAACCTTCAAACATATTAAAATCCGTTTGAACAAAAATGAGACAGTTAATCAAATAATAACTTATATAAAGGAACTATACATTGTCTCATAAATCGTAACATTGTTCAAATGACCCAACAGAATTCTCCCACAACCGCAGTCGTACTTTGCACGCAAAATCTCGAGAAGCATGCACCCTCGAATGTCTTAGTGCGTGTAAAAAGACTTTTGCTGGGAAATGAAATTTTAATCCTTCCCGACACTCTGAAATATAACGATTTCCGCGAACAAAGCCCTAAAAGTATCCATATCGTGGATACGGAAGTTATAAATATCGCATTTTTTATTGTTGCTAATTTTTAATCACGCCCAACCAGTCGTGGATGAATCTCTCTGATAATCTATCTAAAGTAATATCCGTAAAGTCATTCAAGCAGAGGTGATTCAGCAGAATTTTTTTTTTATTCTCTACCTGAATACCAGGAAGTAAGTTTCTCCACTAGCGAGTGATCTCTGGGAGAAAAACGGATAATTTAACACAAAATACGGTCTAAGACAAACATAAAGCTATATACGTACCTTCGGGTAGACTCTCAATGAAATTTCAAAATAGAGATAAATGACGGAGTTGAAAAATGTTAGTAATAGGAGCCATTAGGAAATCAAATAAGCCCATATAATTTTTCCCTCAAACGTCATGCCATAAAAGATCGGACTTGGCGTATCTGCGCAGATTACGGTCGCTTAAACAAGGAAACGACTTCCGATAGTTTCCAGTACCATGTACCGACGACATCTTATCTCTGTTAGGTTAGAATAAATTTTTCACCAACTTGGACTTACTTAAAGGCTTTTACCTGATACCATTACCTAAGTGATTGTACCTCATATACCGTTTTCAGCACACTCAGGGGACATTATCAATTTTTACGTATGCCTCCGGCTTACATTGCACCCCAATTATAATATAGTGTTTGGAGACTTTTAGGGGATACCCTACATGCCTATATGGATGGTCTTATAATCTTTTCTAAATACCTTAGAAGTACATTCACATAAACTAGAGCTAGTGCTACAGGGACAAAGACAAATAATCTCAGAGTAAAGTATCTAAAGTGAGTTTTTAAAAAAAAAAAAAACAAAGAACTGTTTATCTAGGTTTTATGTGCTAGTCAAGGTCTTAAAGTAGTCCATGGTAATGGTGTCGGCTATTCATAACTTTCCGGTACTTATTAACGTAAAAGGGATACAGCACTTTTGCGCTGTAGTGGGTATTACAATCGTATGTAAATATGTAACTCTTCAATCATGACAGCTCCTTTAACAGATCTTACGAAGAAGAGCGTAGATTTATTATGGTCTAAAAAGCATCAACAGGCGTTCGATATCTTAAAAGCGGAATAATGCAGCTTACCTAACTTAAAAATCCCTGATTTAAATAAGGAATTTTTTTTATTGCAACAGACGCCTCAGACCAAGGGGTAAGAGGGATACTACTTCAGTAATATGATAAACAGTTCTTCCCTATAGCTTTTTATTCACGTAAACTAAAGCCCTCTGAAAGTAAATATGCAGTAATAGGCAAGGAAGGGCTAGGTATCTTTAACACTAGTACATTTTAAGTTCATAATCTATGGCTATCCTGATAAAGTCCTTACCGAACATGAGTCCTTTACCGAGTTTTTCAAAGGCTTTAATCACAGTCCAAAAGGAACTCGGTGACAAATGATCATTCAGGTCTTTGGAGCCAAGATAAGATATCTACCTGGAAAGCAATTATCATAGCTGACGCATTATCCCGCAAATCCCGCACCATACTGCAAAGAACCATTAATTAGACTGAAAATATAGAAATATCCGTGCCTATTGTTAAAACCGTATCTAAACAAGAAAATTCCTTAAACCAAGAGATCGCGAGCATTGAATATCCTGGGTCTGGAGCGCAGAACTGTTACAAACTGAACAAAGCAAGAGTCAGCAGCAATAAGCAAAATAATAAACACTTCGAACGAAAACAGGGTCAGCAGCAGCTAAGCAAAACAATAACACTTCGAACGAAACAGGGTCAGCGGCTAAGCAAAAACAATACACATTCGAGCAGAAACCCTAAAGCAAAAGTATATTATAGTATGTGTATCAGAATAATGGAATCAAATGTAATATATGTAGGTCTGTGACGAGGAATACCCGAAGAACACAGCAGATGACTAACGACCAGGTAGATAATAATAATCTCTTTCATACCGATCGTCATAAACTGGTTGCATTCCGTCATCCAGGTTCCATAGTATGTCACAGAAAGCCAAATCACTATTTTACTGGCCTACAATGCTTACAGATATAAAAAAGCACATAACTATTGTAACATGTGTCATGAAAACAAGGGATACACTAAGACACCTGTCAGTTTAGGGGCCTATCCTGTGCCAAATCAATCCTTGAAAGAATATACGTAGAATTATTAACAGAATTACGAGTCTGACAGATGGGAATAACACTTCTTTAGTGTTAATAGTTCCTTGACACGTTATATAGAATTAATAGCACTAAAAACAAACACCGCAATGAGTGCGTTAGGAATATTTATGAGTGCTAAATCAGTAAATATGGAATTCAACACATAATAATCTGTGACTCGGGTGGTGTAAATCAATAATAATCTCCTTAACACGTTGTGTGAATTCCTTTCCATTAAGAAAACCAATAATATATTTTATCACCCAGAGTCAATCGGTTTGGTAGAATAACGGATATTTAAATAGGAAGTGTCAATGTCTTACGAGTTACAACTCGTGATGTTGGATCCGGACTGGATTATAGCGGTTCTCGCGGTTTTTAAATACCTTTATCATTTATATCTTGTATCTATAGAATTGATGCCGCAAGTAGCCTTATACGGTACGCCGCTAGAAAACGACTTTCACATATTCAACAACCTTAATTTATCAATATATATAAAAAATATATAAATAATAAATATAAAAAATAAGATAAAATATGGATACAAGTGGAGTCAATATAATACACTCCGTAAGAAGTCGGAAGGGTTACAAATTATAATAAAAAAGGAATCACGATAAAAATCAATAAGCAAAACGTAAGCCATAGATATTAAATATCCAAATATATATGCGTAAAGATTTGAACTCTAACTGAACGCTTTAGTAATGACAAATAAGCTAAAAGTTCAACACATATCCAAAATCTACTGACATATTGTCTGTCCCGGTGATTATATTCGTAGTCAATGAAAAAAAAAAATTAAATAAATAAATAAATAAATAAAACTAATAATAAATAAAATAAATAAAATAAAATAAAAGAGATTTTAAAGTCAGGAAGTCTAGAAGTGAAAATTTTATATCTATGGAATAATCCTATATGAAATCTTATATTGCAGGGCTAATAATATATAAGTAGTTTGTATGGAAACCTTTTTGTTTCATATAGTTTGAATAAGGAATATTTATTTAACATAATGCCAACATGAAAATAATATATTGTTCAATTTTGGTACTGTTTGTTTTTTTTTTTTTTTCAGACATTTTGTGCGGCGTGGTGTTTTCATGGCGGGTGGCAGAATTAAAATCACTAAAAATCATTTGAAATACTAAAGTCGTATCTCTTACAGCAAGTAACGTAACTCTTAGCTGGCTGAGAGCAATCTCCTGCCAAGTGACGACGTCATCATTGCCGTATCAGCATTTGTTCCTTTTAACCTCAATAATCTGCTTACACAGGCTTCATCTGTGTGTCGTCTCTGCTTGCAAAAGCAGATTGACTGGAGAAAGGATTGCTCAGCTCATGAACTTCACATGTGGTTCATAGGTCACATGACATGGCCACATAACATATTCTTATCCGTGTGTGTAATGCAAGTAGTTTAAGGACTTGCAATCATTTTAAAATTAATAAACAAAATAAGGAAATAGAGTTTCTATAACATCAAAATGAATTAATCTTTTCTGAACCTCATAGACATTTAGAAGTATCACGATATGGATATGGATTATTTACTTGCAACATTAGCCTATTACAATTCAAGTAAAACATTCATGGGAAAATGTCACATTTTCTTGAAAAACCCAAAGTTTATTTAGAAACTAGTTACATAGTGGTTTTTTTTTTTTCGTTGCATCTCCTACCTATTAATAAAGTTTAAAAAAAAAATTAACCTCAGAGGATGCGCACGAGAAAATTGAATATGAAACTTTTGTTAGGGCACATAGAATCATGATTAATATTCTCTTTGACTCTTATGCTGCCTGGCAATCTTACAAATAGCTCCGTTTCACACTTCTTTGTCTAGTAACTTACTACCAGTAATATCGAATTTTCTTTGAGATTCGTAATGATATCTATTTATTTTTTATAATTCTGGATATTTTTACAAGTCATCATAGACCTGGATAGGTTCACTCATTGTTAATGCCATGGATAAAAAAGTTTGTACAGCGGACTCTTTTGAATTCCAAAATATCAGCGAATTCATGTGGGTTAAGTCTGGTCTAAATGGCTCTCTTCCCTCCCCTGTATTTGGATGTCGTTTGAATTTACTTTGCCCTTGTGACAAGTATAATTTCACTTGCAGGCTGATTAATGGAACCTGGTTACAGTATCCTGCAGTACGAGAATTTCACATCGCAACTTCGAAAAAATCGTTCGTCGCTGCGGACGACGGCAGTCGAGTAACAACCGCCTACAATGTGAAAGGAATAAGCACCATCATGGACTTCTTCGACCGACACCGTATCTCGTCGTTAATCTCGTTTTCATGCGGAACGCTCCAGCGGCTGTCGGAATTCGACTACAAAAGGGACATACTTCCGACAATTACGACCCGAAGGATATTCAACTCTACTTTTGGCTGGGCGAAGGACTCGTGCTGGGATGATCTATTCATCGCGAACGGAATCGTGTTAGCTTAGGATGCAGAGAATAAGTATGAGCGCAAAATAGAACGTTGGACCCGCCCGCCCAGGCAAATTTTCCCCTTGTTTTAACCATTGAAAAAGGCCGTTTCAATTGGCTAAAGGTGGTTGTCTGGAAACTTGTGTAATGGACGAAAAGTTGGTTCGAAAGCTAGTTAAAAGTGAAGTAGTATAACCTCGGTCATGTATCCTATATATATAAAGTATCATGTATCCTATATATAATTGATCAAAATAACAGAGTTGAAATATATCTTTGCGTGTACGCAATAGGAATCTCTTATATAAAATGATCATAAATAACAGAATCTAATATATCTTTGCGTGTACGCAATAGGAATCTATTTAAAGTGCACATATATTAATCATAATTATATGAATCCATATACATATGTATAACAAATCAGGTAGCCTATAATCAATCTGTTACCTTTTATCTTACCAATATCTGCAGTTAGTATATGAATTAATGAATCAGATATATAACATTTAGCATAAAAATCAACGAATCAATCAGCATAAACATTAATAATGTTATCAATTCAATATTGAAAAATTTTTATCAGTTAAAATATGATTTTTATCATGTTAATCTTCATTCTATGTCAATTATCACAGTACATTAGTATTTTCTGTAGCATAAGTATCTTAAAGAGATGAAGTGAAAAACTGTATCATTATTTATCACGTGATCACTATTATTTACTAATATCATTGTTTTATATATTACTTGAATCAATTCATGTACACAATGAATTTTATTTACTTATATATATATATATATATATATATATTCACATAGTGTCTGTATCACACTCCTATAAGTCAAATGCAAGTCAAGTTTGAGTAATATTCAGTAGTTGGTTTTGGTAGCTGACCGAGCTAATGTAAGTATTTACATAATAAAAATATGGAATGTTAGTCCATATATATAAAAGTCTAAAACTAAAGAGGTCAACCAGATTGCTTGCAGGAATGTGATCAGACTAGAGACGCTAAAGATGACGTATAAAATAAGTATGTAGGCTAAGATAACATCTGTGGTCATTCATTTGTTTATAAACATTAGTCCAAGCTCCCTGCTTGAGACAACTACCCCGACCTATTATTCAAACGGCCTACGTGATCTGTAGCGTGTCTCATTCGATTGTGTGTTCGTATGAAACTATGTCATCTGATAGTAGGTTCATATGTTCGAACTACTGTCTGTTCCTTCATAACTTGTAACAGAGATGGTAGACAGGCAGAACAGAGTTAGTGATCGTCATTAGAAGACCTGTACCTCTTTACCTAAGCTTTATCATGTAGAGGAATAGGATTAGCCATTATCATTGGCAGAAGCGATCAAGCTATCGTTATTAGAAGACTTGTACAATCATATCTGATCTTCAGCATGTAAAACTTCAGAAGAAATTATATCTATTTTTATACTTAGTGTTTTCTACAAGAACCTCACCGAACCATGAGTTTAACACATCGTCGTAAAGATAATACCGACTTCGTAAGTGATCTACAAAACCCCAGGACACTCCATTGAAGATGGAAGTGCAATACCAACCGACTTAGCGTAAGTTTATCGCTAGTCTAACATTACCTCATAGGGCGCCTTATCATACAAGGCATAAGCCCTAATATATATATATATATATATATATATATATATATAATATATATATATATATATATATATATATATATATAATATATGTATATATATAATATATATATATATATATATACTATATATATATATATATATATAATATATATATGTTTTCTCCCACCTTATCCCCTAAACTACACAAACTGGGAACTCTTACCTGTTGCCAACGGTGCTCTGTCTGTAAGATGTCACGAGGCTTATTAAGACTGCGTAAATATAAAAAAATACTATTGGTTATAACATAGAACAAAATGATTAACAAGTCATAATGGCATAAACACCCAAATCTACCCATCAAGAAACCAGTAAGATAACATTCTACCCTCTTGACTAAGGTTACACTCCTAAACCCAAAAGTGTCTTAATGTCTCGTATTAGTCAGGTTAGAGAATCCCGTTTCTAATCAACCATGGAATCGGACCCATCTGTAATAAAGATAATAGGTATAGAGGCATCCCCCACATCACTCTTTTCAAAGTATTTACGTAAAGAGAGTATTTTTACACTTCTCTCTCTTTTTCCAAAGGTAACAGTTTTTCTAAGTTTTTTATAGAAAGTGTCCTACCTTTTCGATGGGCGTTTTCTCCCGAGACTCGGAGCAACCACTTGATCTATTCTCGTTCGTCTCAAAGAATGCGTCTTCCACAAGTACCCTGAACTAGTAGGCCTATAATACGCGTACAAACGAATGTACATGCCTCACAAACGGGGGAACGATCTCTGAGTCAAGTTGCTTGTTCAGCAAATACCTTTTTCTCCAAGTGAACTTGCAGTGCACCACCTCTTGTCTCTAAGCGAGGAGAGCTATGTTACTTTGCTATCATACATGACACTTTAAACATATTATTAGCCATTCCCCTCTTTTCACCTCCTAGATATATATATATATATATATATATATATATATATATATATATATATATATATATATATATATATATATATATACACACACACACACACACGTGTGTGTGTGTGTGTGTGTTAGTGTAAGCATGGGAATGTAATTTACATCCAGGAAGCATTCTGGGTACTCACGTTCTCTCTCTCTCTCTCTCTCTCTCATCTCGAGCGACATGCATTATGAAGCAGACCCACGAATCGCAAGGAATTATTGGGTCGCTGGTCATAGCATCATTAATGCATATCTCTCTGTCTTGCCATTGAGATGTATGACCCCACCGGACACAGAATAACACGTATTTGCTTTTCCTACCTACTTTGCTGCAACGAAATTGCAGGCATTTTTTTTTCTGTTTATTAATTTTTTAGCAAGCATAACCTTCTCTCTGACACCGGTCACGAAAGCAATACGCTTCTGGTTATGCTCTCGTTCAATTGTTATTATTATTATTATTATTATTATTATTATTATTATTATTATTATTATTATTATTATTATTATTATTTGTATATATCACAGACATCCTATTCGACTGGGTGGTATCATAGTGTGGGGTTCCAGGTTGCATCCTGCCTCCTTAGGAGTCCATCACTTTTCTTACTATGTTTGCTGTTTCTAGTAGCACACTCTTCTGCATGAGGCCTGGAGCTATTTCAGCATGTATAGTTTTCCAAGGTTCCTTTTCAAGGATCTTGGGATCGTGCCTAGTGCCCCTATGATTGTGGGTGCAGTTTCCACTGGCATATCCCATATCCTTCTTATTTCTATTTTCAGGTCTTCATGCTTCTCAGTTTTTTTCTTTTTCTTTCTTATCTACTCTGGTGTACTGGTATTATTATTATTATTATTATTATTATATTGCATTCTGTTATGACATTAAGTAATTTAATAACAAAACGCCTCTAGTGTTATCTACAAAAAAGGTGCCACATTTAGTCATTATTATTATTATTATTATTATTATTATTATTATTATTATTTTATTATTATTATTATTATATGAAGGTAGGAGACCCTCTCTCAAACATGTTTTGTTAAAGATGATGGCAGCATCAGTGGAATTGATTTTATATATGGTCTTTTCAATTCTTCTTATTATTCTCTTCTCATCAGGGCTGATATTTGCTAATAGCTGGCCGATGTTCATATCTCGGTGAAAGAAATGTTTTCTAAAAATAATAATTTATTGATATGATAACAAAAGTGGTTAACAAATCTTAGTCTAAGGGTGTAACGGAATTCCAACGTTTCCAACCGTATCATCGGTTCATTTTCAAGGAAAGGTGAGCTTGAACTGATTGAAATGGGGTCGTTCGCGGTATTTATTGTGTCCCAGGTGCTCTGTCGGATGGGCGCTGCATTTTCATATTATTATTATTATTATTATTATTATTACTAGCTTTTATGAGCCAGAAAAGCCAATTATAAGAAAAATAGAAAAGATAATATATAAGATTAATTCGCTGAATTCTGCCATTTTATTCAACAGACTTTGTTTAAAAGAGGGGCTTCTTCCAAAATATTATTAATTATTATGATTATTATTCTTAATTTTATTATTAGTATTATTATTATTTCGGAATGGACCCTCCTCTCGTAGAATGTTTTTGTTTAAAAATTACTGCTGGCTGTCAGCACTATTAATCTTATAAAGAGTTTCTTCTCTAATCTTTCTTGGATGACGGCTTTCTCGTTGTTGCTTAGACTGGCGAGCAACGCACCAAAGGGCATGGTAAAATTCGGTTGAGTCATTTGATTTATTATTGCTTATACAATTCTCTCTCTCTCTCTCTCTCTCCTCTCTCTCTCTCTCTCTCTCTCTCTCTCTAACGCGACGTTTCCTCCTGATCGACAGGACATTATCAAGCGATAACTGCTGAGGGACTGAAGGACTCGCCACTGGGAATTCAGTCCCTCTGCAGTTATCGCTTGATAATGTCCTGTCGATCAGGAGGAAACGTCGCGTTAGAGAGAGAGAGAGAGAGAGAGAGAGAGAGAGAGAGAGAGAGAGAGAGAATTGTATAAGCAATAATAAATCAAATGACTCAACCGAATTTTACCATGCCCTTTGGTGCGTTGCTCGCCAGTCTAAGCAACAACGAGAAAGCTGTCATCAGAAAGATAGAGAAGACTCTTATAAGATTAATAGTGCTGAAGCAGCAGTCATTTTAACTAAAATATTATTATTATTATTATTATTATTATTATTATTATTATTATTATTAATTATTATTATATTATTATTATGTAAATGAACATAATTATAAATGACCTGATTATCATATCTGAGAACGCTTTCACGCATTAGTCAGAAACGCCACAACACCAGCACACACAAAAAAAATTAACCTTAACTATGGGGTTCAAAATTTACCAAATATTACAGAAGACCTAAAAAAAAGAAAAAAAAAAAAAAAGGAAAAGAAAATACAGGCTCGGTGTAAGTAATGGGCAAAAGCACTTGTCTGTCACTCTCCCTTCTTATTCCCGAGGCAAAAATACATTGGCGCACGCAAGCATAACTGAAAGTCTTGAGAGAGCCAATGGCTTTTAGGCTGTGAGGAAAAAATGGGTTGAAAAATATGTTCCCCCTGAATAATGCATTCGTATACAGGCCCTGAAGTTGGGTGAGGTGAAAGCCGGGGGATTTTAAGTTAACAGAAAACATGGATGAAAATGGTTTAACACGAAACATGGATGAAAATGCCGCTTACCACATTTCGAATTATTATTTTCATACATTTATACTTTCAGTTTTTCTGTAAAAGAAAACTACTGTGATGGCTATATCTCCTTGTCCGTCCGCACTTATTCTATCCGTCCATAGATCTTGAAAACTACCGAGGCTATAGGGCTGCAAATTGGTATGTCGATCGTCCATCCTTCAATCATAAAACATACCAAATTGCAGCCCTCTAGCCTCAGTATTTATTATTTTATTTAAGGTTACAGTTAGCCATAACCGTGTGTCTGTCAATGATATAGACCAGGACCCCTCAGATCTTAAGAATTACTGAGGTTAGAGAGCTGCAAACTTGTATGTTGATCGCCCACCCTTCAATCATAAAACATACCAAATTGCAGCCCTCTAGCCTCAGTAGTTTTTATTTCATTTACGGTTACAGTGAGCCATAATCGTGCGTCTGCCAACAATATAGGCCTGGCCACTACAGGGCCGTGGTCGTACCGATACCACCAAAAGATAGTTGTGTTTTTGGTGGCCTTCATTATACGATGTACAGAAACTAGACTCATATCTAAGCCGCAATTTTTTCTTTTTTTTAGCTGTTTACGTCCGTTTTCAAGATGGCAGGATAAGCTGTTGTTGTGTAAACTGTAGAAGCAGTGTTGGAACTTACATAATAAAGACAGCCTCTCTCATATAGCGCTCGCCTCCACCCATATATAAGGGCAGATGATGGGACCTTAATCCTACGATATATATGATAATCACCCAGTTCACTACCTGCATACGCCATGGCCTGTCAGACTAGGAGCCCGAAGGATATAAAACTCGCGCTATAGACGTCCTTATTCCTTCATCCATTCCCTTTATTCCTTCCCAGGATTTCCACGAGTTATGAAAAACGGGTTTCCTTTATTTCATTTACAGGATGTTGCAGGATTCGGGGCAAGGCTTGATAACGTGGTGGCAGGTGTAAGGAGGAGAGGTTTAGATCAGGCTAAGGATGAGTAAAGGATATCGGAGACATTGTTGAGGAAAATATATCAGTATATATATGTATATATACTTACATACACATTCATTCTCATAAGTGCTTCATCCGCCGTAACTCTTGTACTACAATACAACAAGACAAATTGACTTGCTCTACTGAGAATTCAGACGTAATCCGAGGATAAAATGTTAGAGGTGGCTGAATGTATTCGCTGCCTTCTGTTAAAGCAGAACACTCATCGAAAAGAAGGCACACACAGAGACAAGAGAGAGAGAGGCTCGTAGGGAACTCGTGAAGTATGGAGGATTGAGGTGATGAGAGATGGAAGATGATTGAGGTTGGAAGGAGACTTTGGTGGATGAGTTGACTGATATGATGTATAGGTTCCTGGCGTCGTGGCACTGAAGGGCATCGTGTGTTGTGATGCAGAGATGAAGGTAAAATGTATCGGATGATATATAAAGATAAAGGTGAAAGTACTTAGAAAATGTATTAGGATGTTATGCAGAGGAACATAACCGTAGTGGGACAATGCACAGAGATTGAAGTGAAAGTAGCGGTACTGGGACAGTATACAGAGCTTAAGGTAAAAGTAGTTGCCAAGTATACAGCTCAAGATAAAAGTAGTTGCCAAGTATACAGAGATTAAGGTAAATGTGGTTGGGAAGTATACAGAGATTAAGGTAAAAGTAGTTTGGAGGCATACAGAGATTAAGGTAAAGGTAGTGGGGAAGTATAGAGAGATAAGGTAAAAGTAGTTTGAGAGTATACAGAGATTAAGGTAAAAGTAGTGGGGAAGTATACAGGGATTAAGGTGAATGTGGCTGGGAAGTATACAGAGATTAAAGTAAATATAGTGGGGAAATATTCAAAGATTAAGGTAAAAGTAGTGGGGAACTATACGGGGATTAAGGTGAAAGTGCCTGGGAAGTATACAGAGATTAAAGTAAATGTAGTGGGGAAGTATAAAGAGATTAAGGTAAAATTAGTGGGGAAGTATACAGGGATTAAGGTGATAGTGGTTGGGAAGTATACAGAGATTAAAATAAAAGTACTGGGGAAGTGTAGAGAGATTAAGGTAAAGATATTGGGGAAGTATACAGAGATTAAGGCAAAGATAGTGGGGAAGTATACGGAGATAAGGTAAAAGTTGTTGGAAAGTACACATAGATGAAGGTTAAAGTAGAGGGGAAGTATACAGAAATTAAGGTAAAAGTGATTGGGAACTATACAGAGATTGAAGTAAAAGTAGTGGGGAACTATACAGAGATTGAAGTAAAAGTAGTGGGGAACTATGCAGAGATTAAGATAAAAGTAGTGGGGGAGTATACAGAGATTAAGGTAAAAGTGGTTGGGAATTATACAGAGATTAAGGTAAATGTGGTTGGGAAGTATACAGAGATTAAGGTAAAAGTAGTGGGGAAGTATGCAGAGATCAAGTTAAAAGTAGTGGGGAATTATACAGCAAAAATATCCCTGAAATAGCAGAGAGAAAGCAATTATTATAAAAATAAAGAAGACTAATTACAAGTTAAATGCAGCTGATGCAGCAATATCTTTCAATAGTACTTATCATTATTATTATCATTACTACCAAAAATATGTATACAGAAATTATGTATGATAAATTCATAAAGTAACTAAGTCTACGGGCATAACCAGCCCCGTTTCATGGGCAGAACCAGCTCCGTTTCAGGGAATCGTTTCTCACCCCCACCTCACTCGGAGGGGGGGAAGAGGTAGGATGAAACCCCATTATAAACCATGTTAGGGGTCGCCACTATAACCCTGCCAAGTTTCATGCTCATAGGACCAGCCATTTCGCTGTGATTCAATAACAGACGGACGGACAGACATAACTCCCATTATAGTAAGATATTTTCTACTCCTTTTATCCGGTAAACTACAGGCAAATATCTACAGATATAGTATACCCAACTGCGTGGTGAGAATCCCACCACTCAAAACATTAAAAAAAAATATCGACCCTTAAACATTTTTCCCCTTCGGATTTTATGATCAGGAAATACTAACAGGGAGAGGATTCTTCTTCCAAGGTTCCTCCCATTCGAGTCACGATTCCCTGCCTTTTCTGATTTCCCTCCGAGGGAAAATAACTTCTGGCCGAAATGGAAGCTTTGAGGGAAATGGAATGTGAGACTGAATGATCCCCAATAGATCCGTGTGTTTTGGGAGGATGGGGGTTGGGTGGGGGCTGCTGGAATTCTTGCCCTGCCTGCCTGCCTGGACGAATAATGCTTTTCCTCGTCGCCGTTTGGCGATGGAAAAATAAGTCGAATGTGGTGTCCTCAGTCCTGTGTTCTTGGTGATTTCGTGGTCTTTGATTTATAAATAACATCACTTCATCTCTGACCTTTTAGTTTATTAAAAAAAAAAAAAGAACTATTGTGATGGCTTTGTCTGTCCATCTGCACCTTTTCTGTCCGCCCTCAGATCTTTAACATTACTGAGGCTAGAGAGCTGCAAATTGGTAAGTTGATCAGCCACCCTCAAATCAGCAAACATGCCAGATTGTAGCCCTCTAGCCTTAGTAATTTTTAGTTCATTTAAGGTTAAAGTAAGTCTTACTCATGCGTCTAGCAACGATATGGACCAGGACCCCTCAGATATTACAAATTGCTGAGGCTAGAGAGCTGCAAATTGGTAGGTTGATCAGCCACCCTCCAACCATCAAACAAACCAAATTGTAATACTCTGACCTCAGTAGTTTTGATTTCATTTATGGTTAAAGTTGGCCATAATTGTGCGCCTGGCAACGATATTGGCTAGCCCACCACCAGGACGAGGTGAGAATTTCATGGGCAGCGGTTCAAATAGTATTATACCAAGGTCACCAAAAGATAGATCTATTCTCGGTGGCCTTAGTTATACAATGTACAGAAAAGTCGATTGCTTACAATCTCAACTAGTAGAACCTGCATCATAATAATATACGTAATGACAGCAGTTAACCATCTTCTACTTCAATATTATTATTATTAATATTATTATTACTTATTTGTTTTTTGTCTATCACAGTCTTCCAGTACGACTTGGGGGTATTTCAGTGTGGGGTCCCGGGTTGCATCCTACCTCCTTAGGAGTCCATCACTTTTCTTACTATGTGCGCCGTTTCTAGGATCGCACTCTTCTGCATGAGTCCTGAAGCTACTTCAGCCCCTAGTTTTTCCAGATTCCTTTTCAGGGATCTTGGGATCGTACCTAGTGTTCCTATGATTAAGGGTACAATTTCCACTTATTATTATATTTATTATCATTATTATATGAAGGTAGGAGACCCTCTCTCAAACATGTTTTGTTAAAGATGATGGCAGCATCAGTGGAATTGATTTTATATATGGTCTTTTCAATTCTTATTATTCTCTTCTCATCAGGGCTGATATTTGCTAATAGCTGGCCGATGTTCATATCTTGGTTAAAGAAATGTTTTCTAAAAATACCAATTTATTGTTATGAAAACAAAAGTGGTTAACAAATCTTAGTCTAAGGGCGTAATGGAATTCCAACGTTTCCAACCGTATCATCGGTTCATCTTCAAGGAAAGGTGAGCGTGAACTGATTGGAATGGGGTCGTTCGGCGGTATTTATTGTGTCCCAATGGGCGCTGCGTTTTCATTGGCTGAACAGAGGATTAAGTCCCTGAGTCAAGCCGTCTTGCAGAGGTGGAAGCTCGCACTGCTCTTCGCGTGCGGACGCTGGAGACTGGGAGCGTAGTATTGGGAATGTCATTGCCGGTAGATAGGGGCACCTGATTGGTCCGTTCGATCGGCTCTATGGTGCCGGCGGGCGGCGCCCTACGTGCCACCGTCGGAAGGAGTGAAGTCTCTTGAGTGGTGTTGAGGCTGGGTCTCTCCTTCCCGATGTGTAGGGCCTCTAAGAGGCGGAGGCGACGGTGGTCTGCCGCCTTATCGATAATACCAATATTAGGAATAATGTCCTTCCGAGTTATCCTGGTATTGTGGATGTTTTTTGCATGGTTATGGATGGCGCCTTCCTGAGCGTGGCAGGATATCCTCTTGGAAAATCGCATCGTTGTCATACCAATGTAGGCGCCGGGGCATTCCCGGACAGGGCATTTGTATTGGTAGACAACGTTAGTTTTCTTGAGAGGGTCCTGCATCACGGGGGCTGGGTTGTTTTTCATAATCAAGCCACTAGTCTTCTTGCTTTTATAGTAAATGATCAATGTCACTTTTTTCGCAGGGTCCGTAGGGGAGACGTTCCTTTCGATGATGTTATGTAGGGCTCGCTCGTCCTCTTTGTATTTTTTGTGAAATACTCCCTTGTAAAAGAGAGTGACGTCTTCAAGGGCGGCGGGGCGAGGCTCCTGCTGGTACCACTTATCGATGTTTCTGCGAATGGCTTTTTCGATGTCCCGGTTGGAATACCCGTTGTTAATTAGAACTTGGGCAACACGTTCTAATTCAGTGTACGTGTCCTTCCACGAAGAGCAGTGTGAGAGAGCTCTCTTGATGAAGGCGCTGATTGCAGTGCGTTTGTATTTCTCTGGACACTCGCTCTCGCCATTCAGGCACATGCCCAGGTTCGTGGGTTTCGTATACACTTGTGTTACGAAGCGTTCTTCTTGTTGCCCGACGAGGACGTCAAGGAAGGTGAGGCGACGGGTTCGTGGGTTTCGTATACACTTGTGTTACGAAACGTTCTTCTTGTTGCCCGACGAGGACGTCAAGGAAGGGGAGGCGACGGTCACGGCAATGTTCGATGGTGAAGTTGAGTCTGCCGTGACCGTCGCCTCCCCTTCCTTGACGTCCTCGTCGGGCAACAAGAAGAACGCTTCGTAACACAAGTGTATACGAAACCCACGAACCTGGGCATGTGCCTGAATTTTCAGATCTTGATACTTATCCATTTTTTCCCCTCTCTTTCTCTTCAACTCTGGTGTCCCATGGTATTGCGACATCAATGAGTGATACTTTCTTCTTGACTTTGTCAATCAACGTCACGTCTGGTCTGTTTGCACGTATCACCCTATCCGTTCTGATACCATAGTCCCAGAGGATCTTTGCCTGATCGTTTTCTATCACTCCCTCAGGTTGGTGATCGTACCACTTATTACTGCAAGGTAGCTGATGTTTCTTGCACATGCTCCAGTGGAGGGCTTTTGCCACTGAATCATGCCTCTTTTTGTACTGGTTCTGTGCAAGTGCCAGGCATTCGCTTGCTATGTGGTTTATGGTTTCATTTTTCGTTTTGCACTTCCTACATATGGGAGAGATGTTATTTCCGTCTATCGTTCTTTGAACATATCTGCTTCTTAGTGCCTGATCTTGTGCCGCTGTTATCATTCCTTCAGTTTCCTTCTTTAGCTCTCCCCTCTGTAGCCATTGCCATGTGTCATCGCTGGCTAGTTCTTTAGTCTGTCTCACGTATTGTCCGTGCATTGGTTTGTTGTGCCAGTCCTCTGTTCTGTCTGTCATTCTCCTGTCTCTGTATATTTCTGGATCTTAGTCTACTTTTATTAGTCCTTCTTCCCATGCACTCTTTAGCCACTCGTCTTCACTGGTTTTCAGATACTGCCCCAGTGCTCTGTTCTCGATGTTGACGCTGTCCTCTATACTTAGTAGTCCTCTCCCTCCTTCCTTTCGTGTTATGTATTGTCTATCCGTATTTGCTCTTGGGTGTAGTGCTTTGTGTATTGTCATATGTTTCCTGGTTTTCTGATCAATGCTGCGGAGTTCTGCCTTCGTCCATTCCACTATTCCTGCGCTGTATCTGATTACTGGCACTGCCCATGTGTTTATGGCTTTTATGAGTTTTGACTTAAGTGTCGCCTTGAATCTCTGCATATATTCTTTCCTGATACAGAGAAAACAAAGATCCCCTCCATGAAAGCCTACAACACCAAGAAATTAAGGGAGAAAACAAGTGAGGTCATTGAAATAATGGGCATAATACACACCACCAGTATCACAGAAACAAATAACTTGGCATATGCAGGAGCAAGATTAGTAGCAGAACTGATGGTGATTCGAACACCAACACCACCAGCACAACCAACCCAACAGAAACCAAAACAGCAACCTCCTTGGAAAAGGCGCCCGGAAAAGCAAATCATGGTGATGAGATCTGACTTGAGTAAACTGAAAGAGATGACAGAAAAAAGGCTAAGAAGCAAGAAAACAAGGGAGGAACTCAACGAGAAATACAAAGTACAAGAGAGGGGACTAAACAACACAATAGAAGATGCAAAACAGAGACTTAAGGCCAAAGCACATAAGATCCAACAGTACATGAACAGGAATAAGGGTATACCAACAGAACAAACTATTCGGAATCAACCAAAAAGACTATACAGCCAACCTAGAGAGGAAGACAACCACCCAGATATTCC
>NC_087201.1:171381692-171386692 GCF_015104395.2 Macrobrachium nipponense
GAAACGGCACACATAGTAAGAATAGTGATGGACTCTAAGGAGGCAGGATGCATCCCGGAACCCCACACTATAAATACAACCCAGTCGAATTGTAGGACTGTGATAGAGCAAAAAAAAAAAAAAAATAATAATAAAATAATAATAGTAATACTGCTAATAATAATAGTACTATTTTGTTAAAAGAGAATGGAACCATCAGTGAAATTGATTTTATATGTGGTAATTTCAGTTTTTATTATTTTCTTCTCATCAGGGCTGATATGAGAAGAACACAATATGTTTGTTTGACGGTATCCTACCTTCAAATAATAATAATAATAATAATAATAATAATAATAATAATAATAATAATAATAATAATAATAATTAAATAATAATAATAAAAATAATAGTAATAATAATAAAGCCAGTTCTGAATTGCTCCACGGTTGAAGGGACGCAAGAAAATCAAACGCAAAACTAAAGGACTTGTCGTAAGTCCTCTCGGCAATAACGGGACAAGAAATGACCTCCCATTCATACCGCTGGGATATAAAAATCAATTCTTTCTCAGTAAAAGGTACTGCTTTCGTGCTTCTTTGTGACAAGTAGGCTCGTTTCTTTTCCATTCTGAATAAGGCGTTCACTCTCTCTCTCTCTCTCTCTCTCTCTCTCTCTCTCTGTCTCTCTCTCTCTCTCTCTAGACCAGAAGGGGTACAAGCAAGAGCCACAAAGTTTATTCCATCCATCAAGCAAATAGGTTACTAAAGACGATTAGAGAGCCTGAACATGTATGGATTAGAAACAGGATGATTGCAAGGACAACTAATAGAAACATTCAAAATACAAAAAGTCATAACAAAAATAGACAGTAACCTATTTACATTAAACGAAAACCAGACAAGAAATAGTGGATGGAAACTTGAAGTGAAGAAATACAACACATCTCACTGTGGGAACTTCTCCACATACGAGATATGTGACACGGAATAAACTGCCGCCAGAAGTTGTAAACAGCAACAGTGTGGAAGAGTTTAAAAGAAAGCTAGACAAGATCATTAGGACGCTGTGAATGAGCAGTAAAACCCACTCATACTTATAAGTGAGCACACGTGTCTCTTCGGATGGACTAATAGGTCTTAGAGACATCCTTATCGCTGTACCTCCTTGTGACTCTCTCTCTCTCTCTCTCTCTCTCTCTCTCTCTCTCTCTCTCTCTCTCTCTCTCTCTATATATATATATATATATATATATAATATATATATATATATATATATATATATATATATATATATATTATATATATTTATAGTATATATATATATATATATATATATATATATATATATGTATATATATATATATATATATATATATATATATATATATATAGATATAGATATATATATATATATATATATATATATATATATATATATATATATATATTATATATATATATATTGATAGATAAATAGATAGATAGACAATATAGATATAGATATATGAGAATTTATCTAAGTCTGCTTCACAAAATGCTCTGTGAGCTTATGTTTATTTTAAAAAGGGGGTAATTTTAATGGAACATTATTTCAATTCTTTGGAAGATATCATCCAAAGGCAAATACATTGTTCCAAAATTTATTTTGCCATACTGAAGAGAATTTCTTACCAAAGCAAAGCATAGCAAAATAACCCGCAAATCATTTCGAATAATGAATTCTGGGAACTGCAATTCGGAGTGAACTTCTCTTCAACAGGGAAAAATTCCAAGTATAATCTCGTACCTGGAAAACTAATAAGAATGCGTCCAATATAAAGGTATTGTAATGCCCTCTCGAAGACAGACCAGTTCCTTGTGCTAGTTTTCCCTTTTCATTATTAAATATGTTTTTATTATTTAAATTCTTTGAAAATCATTGTCGTTATTGGAAGTGAACGCGTTATTTCTGTTATTTCTGGGGTTTGTGAAGAATGATTAAGCACATTTGTATTGGTAAATGAAATGCATGATTGTCCGTATAGATTTGCGTCGGAGAGAGAGAGAGAGAGAGAGAGAGAGAGAGAGAGAGAGAGAGAGAGAGAGAGAGAGAGAGAGAGAGAGCAGTTAAAGCAAGTGCAAGGGCCACACACATTCAGAGAAAGAAGGAGAGACAGAGAGAGATGAAGTGACGGAGAGTGGAGAGACACACATGAGAGAGAGAGAGAGAGAGAGAGAGAGAGAGAGAGAGAGAGAGAGAGAGAGAGAGAGAGAGAGAGAGCATAGCAGTATAAATCAACATGACATCTACAAGTTCACCTGTAGTGTTTCTCTATTTTCAAGTGTCAATCTTCCAGCTTCCAGAGCGTATCACTATCAAAGCCCCCGTCCTTTATTATCAGATTTGTAAGACAATTTATTTCACACAGACAGACACACACACACATATATATACATACTTACATTACATATATATATATATATATATATATATTATATATATATATATATATATATATATCTAATAAAAGGAGCCCATAAAAACACCAAAATATAGAGAAAAAGTACTATATTTCAGAGACTGCTGTCTCCCTCTTCAGGTAGATGAATGAGAAAAGTTTACAGAAAAGGTGGTATTATACCAAGAGGTCCATCCACAAACAAGCCATTTTAAGTCACCCCGCTGATAATCTCCTTTAATCTTCTTATGGGTTGGTTGAATGAAGACGTTGTCGATCGTGTCCGAAATCCATGCTTCTTTTGAGATGTTCATTACCTGCCTCTCTTTTATTAAGGCCGATTCCATCATTTGACTCTTGTACCGGCAGTTGCTGCTATAAATTACACGTGACAAATTCCAGTTTATTCTATGGTTATGTTCATTTATATGGTTGAAAAATAGCCGAGTTCTGTTGTCCATACCTAACTGACCGTTTGTGTTGTATTAATCTCTGGGGAAGGGATTTACCTGTAAATCCGATGTAAGATTGGTCACAGTCCTGGCATGGGATTTCGTATACCCCAGAGTCCTTTGGAGATGTCTTTTGTTGGACGTTAATCAGGGATTTGGCTAAGGTGTTTGGGTAAGTAAATACAAAAGGGTTCGATTTTCTGAGGGGGTTGGTTATTCTCTTAATCGTGTCCAGGTGGGGAATTATTATTTTATTGTTGGGTGTATCTCTGGTCTTGTCTTTAGGGGGTCGGTAGAAAATTACGTTTGCTTTGTGAATTGCTTTCTCAATTATATGGTCAGGATATTTTAAAGACGAAAGTTGCTTGCGAATTAGTTCAAATTCTTTTTCCAGGAATTCTGGGGAACAAATTCGTAAGGCTACACCTATCTTGATAGTAACGTCATGATAGCTAAAGTAGTGAATGTATGAAAGTGAGAACGTTGGTTTTCTGTATATGGTAAATTTGTATTCTGTCGTATCTCTGATTATTAAAACATCAAGAAAAGGAATTTTGTTGTCTGTTTCCCATTCAACTTTAAATTTGATGCTGGGCACTAATGTGTTTAATTTCGAGAGGAATTCATTGAAATTGCCCCACCTATTATCCCAAAATGTTAGGATATCATCCACGTATCTCATCCACAGCAATGTTTTTGGGTTTTATCGCATTTATTACAGTAGTTTCAAAAGTATTCCATGTACAGATTGGCTAGAACAGGACTTAAAGGACTACCCATACTACACCCGAATTTTTGCTTGTAGAATGATTCCCCGAATGAAAATACGTTATTAGATGCACATAATTCAACTAGCTTTATTATTTTGTCAAGTGCCAATGGGAAAAGATCTGAATAGGGGGATTATTTTACCCTTAAAAACTGAAGAACGTCCTGTACTGGTACTTTTGTGAATAGGGAGTCTACGTCAGGCTTAAAAGTTTTATGTTGTGAAGTGGTATATGTGCTTCTCTGAATTTGTGACAAAATCTTCCGAATGTTTATGTGACTGGGAGAAAAAGTGCCTAAAAAAGGGAAAGGAGGCCAGCTAACCATTTAGAAATTTTGTAATTGAAATTTTGTAAGATCATGAACATTTATCCTTTCAAGCATTATAAAAAAAATCCTCGTGCAAGTAATAAATTATTTAGTTTCAAAATCTGAGAAATGAAAAAAAGTATTATTATTATTATTATTATCATTATTATTATTATTATTATTATTATTATTATTATTATTATTATTATTAATTATTATTATTATTATTCATTCATTCAGAAGGTGAACCACCTATTCATATGGAACAAGCCAACCAAAGGGTCCATTGACTTTAGATTCAAGCTTCCAAGGAATATTACGGTGCTCATTTCAAAGAAGTAACAGAATGCAGTAGGAAATGCAGAAATAAGAGATCAAGTTATCAGGAAAATAAAAAAAAAGATAGGTAGAATAATAACATAATAATATAAATAAATTATAAAAATATATAAAATGAGAATTGTTTTAGGATGGCAATGCCTTGCATCTTTATTCGAACGTTTGAGACTGTAATGATATTGTTAAACAGATTTTTCTCTCTCTCTCTCTCTCTCTCTCTCTCTCTCTCTCTCTCTCTCTCGCTGATAAAAATTGAATAAATTGTTCTACGAATCTTTTTGGTTACGAGCAAAACGTGTCTAATACGGGAGATAATTAGTATTATATACAAGGGACTTTCCACCAGCGAGTGCACGCAATAACCTTCCTTATTGTTCGTCTGATTAAGGGCTGAACGAGAAAAGTTACTACGTGTGCTTTGTTTCCCACGTTCCTGATCTCTAATGATCTCTTTGTTTCGCTAATATGCAGCGTCGTCGCCCGCTTTCATGAGGCTTTGTTCTTCCGTGTGATTTCGGGGCTCTTGTGTTGTGTATGTATATATGTATGTATGTATGAATGTATGTATGGATAAATAAATGTAAAAGAGTGATTTTTTCAACTTTTCATAACCTTGACGTTTTGGGAGAATTTGGTTCTTATGTCTAATACTTTCCTGATTTGTAATGGTGTCATTATTTGTCCTTAAATGTGTGTGTGTATGTATGTATGTA
>NC_087201.1:171391692-171398141 GCF_015104395.2 Macrobrachium nipponense
TGCGTACCCGCCTCCCATTTATTTCCCATTCATATCTCCTCTGGCATTCTGAATGGCAACTTCTTGAGCTATTAAGAACATCAGCTGCTGAATGCTAGATGCTTTGTAAGTCTTTTATGGCGTGTATAATTCACACGACGCAGACCCAGGAACGTGCAAAGCCATAAAAAGAAAAGCATCTTGCGTCGTTGCAAATAAGTGTTGTGTTGTGCGTGCCACATTCCTACAGAAGCACTTGAGACACTTTAGCCGGCAAAAAGGTAAAAGCTATCTTATAAACAGTAGTCATCTCATAGCTGGCTGTTTAGAGGCACCGTCGAGTATTTCCCCCCAGTAGAAGCGTTTGTAAAAGGGCGATAATTCTTCTTTTCTCCCGTGTTCTTCGTCTCGTTGCTTAAAGAGGAGAGTGTCTTCCTTCGCATTAAAAATTATCCTGCTATTTTACATCGAGATGGTTCTTGGTGTAGAGTCGTTTTACCTTAAGTTTTGCCACTAAGTGATGTAATAGGTTACTCTTATCTTCCGTCATCCAAGACGGGAGAATAGACGGTCGTCTTCGCGACTATATTATAATACCTGGTCATACAATAGCTATTCTTTGAGACAATCAAATACAAGACTATTTCCTAAAGTAATTATGATTATCTTTTTCATTCTGTCCTTTACCTTTCTCAGGAGTCTTATACTTTCTCCCATGGGTTGAGCGTCATTGTTACTTTCCGCGTCAAACAATAGCTATTCTTCGACAGAAAAATACAAAACTACTTCCTAAAGTAATCATGATTATCTTTTTCATTATATCCTTTATTTTTATAAGGAAATCTTCCTTTGGGTTTTTATGGTTACGAACAATACAGTTAAGTCTTCCTAATTTTCTTGCGAATCTGGGTGGGATTTATGTCTCTCAGCTAATTACAGCGAAGTATTATGGAGTAGGAAAGTGATTTGGATTGATGTTATATTTAGGGACCTAATGACTTTAGAAGTTTCGAGTTCCTGACTTCCTGACTTCCTGAAGATGTTAATACGTGTATTAGTTATGGAAACTTCAAAAATTTTCGGATATGGGTCAGAAATTTGATAAGCGCAAAATACCAGTGGTATTTGATTATTTTCAACCATAAACTGTCTTGCCAGTAGGCTTGATGTGGACTTTGGCACAATAAAGAATTTAAAATGATTTAATAAAAAGTACAAAAAAATTTGACGTCACAGCTGTAAGTATTACCATTTTCAATATTTCACTTGTTGTCATGTATACCTATGGTAATTATGCACACGCATATATATATTATATATATATATATATATATATATATATATATATATATATATATATATATATATATATATATATATGGTATTTCAACAAGCACTATACGAGATGAAGTTGCTAGCTAGGCTCCTCCCTGCCATATAGAAGTTGCAGAGAGTTAATGTGCTGACATTGGATGGTCTCTTCTAGATGGTCATCCATCTAAACATTGACCATATCCTTAGTAGCTCATACTAGTTCAGATGGCATATCCGACGTGCAATTGCCATAGTTATAAATTATAACAAGTGATATGTTGTAAATGATATTACTTACAGTTGTGACGTCAAATTTGTTGAACAGTACATTAAACAGCTTTAACACTCTTTTCTATCAAGTAAGTATATCTTATTTTAACCAGACCACTGAGCTGGTTAACAGCTCTCCTAGGGCTGGGCCGAAGGAATAGGTATTTTTACGTGGCTAGGAAGGAACCAATTGGTTACCTAGCATCGGACCTACATCTTATTGTGGGATCCGAATCCATATATTATCGAGAAACTGTTTTCTAATCACCAGAAATAAATTCCTCTGATTCGACATTAGCAGAGCGGAGAATCGAACTCGTGACTATCGAATCGGTAGGCGAACACATAACCCACTCGTCCAATGAGGAGCTTCTTTTCTGTCAACGTCTACATCAAGACTGTTGACAGGACAGCTTATGATGAAAAGTAATCGAATATCATTGAAATTTTTAAGTTTCTGAATCGTCCACGAAATATTTTGAACAGTTGATAACACACCAATCATTATTTCCTGTTAACTAATCCACGTATTGACACCTTACTTCCATCTCTCTCCTAACAATTATTTCATAGTGCAATTACGAGGTTTGTTCTTCTGTTACGCTTGTCAAACCGTTTTTTTTATGTGTGTGTGTTTTTTTTGTATGTGTGTGGTGCATGCTTTGTGGGACTGTGTATATATACATGCTTCCTTCCATTACCTTTGTGTATACATTATTACTGTCATTAATCTTGAAGCTATCAGTGTGTGTGTGTGTGTGTTTTGCGGCCCTGTGTATACATACATACTTCCATCCATAACCTTTGTGTATACATTATTACCGTCATTAATCTTGAAGCTATCATGCATACATACATACATACATATATGTGTATTTCTGGGGATAGAAGTTCAATCTCGACGTGATTCGGAAGTCACGTAAAGCTGTTGGTCCCGTAGCTGAATAATCACTGCTTCCATGCACCGCAAAAACACAATGAAAACAAACACATACATACACAGAGAAGGGGATGAAATTCCCACAGGACAGCATAGCTCTCTTCGTGATATATATCCCTCTACCATTCGTTCCGTCTCGATCACAATTGGAAGCATTAAATCTATTTTCATTTTTGAAAATTTTCATTTTGTCGAATCTCCTCTATACAGCATACTGCAACGAATTTGGAGCCTTCGGAATTATCTTCCCATCGTTAATAACCCCTCTCTTGCCTTCCATTCCTTCAATGGCATTTTCTGTAACTTAAACGTTCTTTTAAAAATCCATTGACTACCCTCCACAACTCACTCACTTTCGGTTCGATCACTATAAGAGTTCGCTAATAGACGCTGGCTCAATAAATGTTCCTGTCTATTAAATCTGCCGAGTTCCGATTACCTTCGTTCAGCAGTTCCGCGAAATCCCCTTCTAAAACATGGCTTTCTAGCTCTCTCTCTCTCTCTCTCTCTCTCTCTCTCTCTCTCTCTCTCTCTCTCTCTATCCTAATCCTTGTAACTCCCTCAGAAAAATCACTATGAAATTTTCATCTCTCTCTCTTCTAGGTTTGAAAAATCCCTAATAATTCTCTCTCTCTCTCTCTCTCTCTCTCTCTCTCTCTCTCTCTCTCTCTCCTCTCTCCCCTCCTCACATATATCTGGATTCTTCCCGTATCCACAATGTTCAGCCCTATCTGTGCAGAGATATGTCTTGTGAAGAAATAACAACATTGGGGGAAATATATTTGTGTCTGTTTAAATGTGTATGGTAGGCAAATTGTGAGAAATATATCATGCTCGCTATTTTTGTGCCAAGAAGGTAGGCTTAAGAATAATAAACAACGGCGTACCGTAGGGAGATACTAGTTATCATTTATTTATTTTATCTACCTATCTATCTGTCTATCTATTATGAATATGATTTGTACCCTTGAAAACTATATCCATGAATTATCCTTTTTTTTCATTAAGAGGACGTGATGAGCGGTGACATTCTTAGAGTGTAGAGGTCATCGATTTAACTCTCCATGGAAACAGTGGTCCTAAAGGGACAAGACAGCTCAGCTTCGGAAATGCTGACATAACTTCTTTGGGTGGCGCGATGTCGAAGGTTGCTGCCTAAGCAGAACATACCACGTCCTGTGTCTCCATGCGCTGGCGGATGCAGATATGCTTTCTGAATCTGGTTTGGGGCTGATTCTTGGGCGTGAACAATGATCTGTATAATGTCGTCTTGAACTTGAGACGAAACTAGTGACAACTCTTATTTAGGAGTGTCTTGAGTGTTAATTCGTGCTTGCGTTCGTGCGAGCTATTTCCCTATATAATGAGAGATGTAGCGAGAGAGAGAGAGATGTAGCAAGAGAGAGAGAGAGAGAGAGAGAGAGAGAGAGAGAGAGAGAGAAAATGGATGTGCCTTGCTGCACCTTTTAAAATGTACCGAGGTTTGGAACCTCGGTAACATATCTATCTATCTATCTATCTATTTATTTATTTTATTCTTTATTTATTTATTTATTTATTTATTTATTTATTTATTTCTGTCAGTAGCTGAAACCTATTCAAATGGAACAAGCACACCAAAGGGCCACCTCAGACCCCACACTGCAGCAGTAGCAGCAGTAGCTGATCATGGTACAGAGACCGTGAAATTTCGTTGTTCTTTGGGAGGCGCGAACTCAAGACATCTAAGCGGCATTCCACGACGCTGCCTACCATTTCAGCGGACCAGCGAGGAGTATTTAGATATACAAAATACGGACG
The DNA here is from genome assembly GCF_015104395.2 of Macrobrachium nipponense. NCBI lineage: Eukaryota > Metazoa > Arthropoda > Malacostraca > Decapoda > Palaemonidae > Macrobrachium > Macrobrachium nipponense. Next base: position 171,395,996 of record NC_087201.1, read on the forward strand.
CTAAACGTGACTCTGCCGTTTAAGGAAATCGTAGTTTATAGAAGCTGCCCAAATTTTGCTACTTTCAATGGCGTAATCAATGACAAAGATATCTGCTACACTCGTTATCTACCGGGGCATGGAAATATTTATAGCACTTTGAAGTTTTCCCATGAAAACCATATATATCAACGGTTTAATCACAGTTACGCATACAAACCGTCTACACCAAATCTTAACGCAAACCCACACAAGCACACGTATAATTTAAATTGTCCTATTTATATTATGTGACCAGGTTGGAGATATACATTCTGGTAGAACTAAGTCACGAAACTAGAACTTATGAAGAACTTCAGGCGAAGGCGTAATATATTAAAATTCTCCTTGAATTTTAATACATTTTTATCTAATCGTTAATTTATATTTATTTTTTATAAAAAGTGGGGTCTCACTTCTTCCTAATGAATAACATATTCTTTTAAAGCTTGAATTTGAAGTGGGCATGTTCCGTATCAATAGCTTTCATCTACTGAATAATAATAATAATAATAATAATAATAATAAAATAATAATAATAATAATAATAATAATAATAATAATAATAATAATATAAAACACCAAGAGATGAAGGACACGATCAGGAAAGAATATATGCAGAGACTCAAGGCGATACTCAAGTCAAAACTCAATGGAAGAAATATGATAAAAGCCATAAACACAGGGGCAGTGCCAGTAATCAGATACAGCGCAGGAATAGTGGAATGGACGAAGGCAGAACTCCGCAGCATAGATCAGAAAACCAGGAAACAAATGACAATACACAAAGCACTACACCCAAGAGCAAATACGGACAGACTATACATAACACGAAAGGAAGGAGGGAGAGGACTACTAAGTATAGAGGACTGCATCAACATCGAAAACAGAGCACTGGGGCAATATCTGAAAACCAGTGAAGACGAGTGGCTAAAGAGTGCTGGGAAGAAGGACTAATAAAAGTAGACGAAGACCCAGAAATATACAGAGACAGGAGAAAGACAGAAAGAACAGAGGACTGGCACAACAAACCAATGCACGGACAATACATGAGACAGACTAAAGAACTAGCCAGCGATGACAATTGGCAATGGCTACAGAGGGGAGAGCTAAAGAAGGAAACTGAAGGAATGATAACAGCGGCACAAGATCAGGCCCTAAGAACCAGATATGTTCAAAGTACGATAGACGGAAATAACGGAAGTGCAATACGAAAAATGAAACCATAAACCACATAGCAAGCGAATGCCCGGCACTTGCACAGAACCAGTACAAAAAGAGGCATGATTCAGTGGCAAAAGCCCTCCACTGGAGCCTGTGCAAGAAACATCAGCTACCTTGCAGTAATAAGTGTACGCAGCACCAACCTGAAGGAGTGATAGAAAACGATCAGGCAAAGATCCTCTGGGACTATGGTATCAGAACGGATAGGGTGATACGTGCAAACAGACCAGACGTGACGTTGATTGACAAAGTCAAGAAGAAAGTATCACTCATTGATGTCGCAATACCATGGGACACCAGAGTTGAAGAGAAAGAGAGGAAAAAATGGATAAGTATCAAGATCTGAAAATAGAAATAAGAAGGATATGGGATATGCCAGTGGAAATCGTACCCATAATCATAGGAGCACTAGGCACGATCCCAAGATCCCTGAAAAGGAATCTAGAAAAACTAGAGGCCTTTGAAGTAGCTCCGGGCCCTCATGCAGAAGAGTGGTGATCCTAGAAACGGCACACATAGTAAGAAAAGTGATGGACTCCTAGGAGGCAGGATGCAACCCGAACCCACCCCCACACTGTAAATACCACCCAGTCGAATTGGAGGACTGTGATAGAGCAAAAAAAAAAAAAAATAAAATAAAAAATAATAATAATAATAATAATAATAATGATAAAAAGGCTAAGAAGCAAGAAAACAAGGGAGGAACTCAACGAGAAATACAAAGTACAAGAGAGGGACTAAACAACAAAATAGAAGATGTAAAACAGAGGCTTAAGGCCAAAGCACATAAGATCCAACGGTACATGAACAGTAATAAGGGATACCAACAGAACAAACTATTCGGAACCAACCAGAAAAGACTATACAGCCAACTAAGAGGGGAAGACAACCACCCAGATATTCC
>NC_087201.1:171413641-171426141 GCF_015104395.2 Macrobrachium nipponense
TTCCAGATTCTTTATTCCTCTGTTCCAGAGGTCCTTTATTCCTCAGTTTCATAGGTCAATTATTTCTCAGTTCCAGAGGTTCTTTGTTCCTCAGTTCCAGAGGCCCTTTTTTCCTCAGTTCCAGAGGTCGTTTCTTCCTCAGTTACAGAGGTCTTTTGTTCCTCAGTTCCAGAGGTCCTTTATTTCTCAGTTCCAGAGGTCCTTTGTTCCTCAGTTCCAGAGGTCTTTTATTCATCAGTTCCAGAGGTTCTTTATTCCTAAGTTCCAGAGGTCCATCATTCCTCAGTTCCAGAGGACCTTTATTCCTCAGTTCCAGAGGTCCTTTGTGCCTCAGTTCCAGAGGTCTTTTATTCCTCAGTTCCAGAGGTTCTTTGTTCCTCAGTTCTAGAGGTTCTTTTTTCCTCAGTTCCAGAGGTCTTTTATTCCTCAGTTCCATAGGTCCTTTGTTCCTCAGTTCCAGAGGTCTTTTATTCCTCAGTTCCAGAGGTTCTTTATTCCTCAGTTTCAGAGGTCCTTTATTCCTCATTTCCAGAGGTCCATTATTCCTCAGTTCAGAGGTTCTTTGCTCCTCAGTTCCAGAGGTCGTTTTTCCTCAGTTCCAGAGGTCTTTTGTTCCTCAGTTCCAGAAGTTCTTTATTCCTCAGTTCCAGAGGTTCTTAGTTCCTCAGTTCCAGAGGTCCTCTGTTCCTCAGTTCCAGAAGTCCTTTGTTCCTCAGTTCCAGAGGTTCTTTGTTCCTTAGTTTCAGAAGTTCTTTGTTCCTCAGTTCCAAAGGTCCTTTGTTCCTCAATTTCAGGGGTCCTTTGTTCCTCAGTTCCAGAGGTTCTTTGTTCCTCAGTTCGAGCGGTCCTTTGTTCCTCAGTTCCAGAGGTCCTTTGTTCCTCAGTTTGAGAGGTCCTTTGCTCCTCAATTCCTGAGGTCCTTTGTTCCTCAGTTCCAGAGGTTCTTTGTTTCTCAGTTTCAGAGGGCCTTTGTTCCTCAGTTTCAGAGGTCCTTTATTCCACTGTTCCATAGGTCCTTTATTCCTCAGTTCCAGAGGTTCTTTGTTCCTCAGTTCCAAAGGTCCTTTGTTCCTCATTTCCAGAGGTCCTTTGTTACTCAGTTCCAGAGGTCCTTTATTCCTCAGTTCCAGAGGTTCTTTGTTCCTCAGTTCCAAAGGTCCTTTGTTCCTCATTTCCAAAGGTCCTTTGTTCCTCATTTCCAGAGGTCCTTTGTTACTCAGTTCCAGAAGTCTTTTATTCCTCAGTTCCAGAGGTCCTTTATTCCTCAGTTCCATAGGTTCTTTATTCCTCAGTTCCAGAGGTTCTTTGTTCCTCATTTCCAGAGGTCTTTTGTTACTCAGTTCCAGAGGTCCTTTATTCCTCAGTTCCAGAGGTTCTTTGTTCCTCAGTTCCAGAGGTCCTTTGTTCCTCAGTTTCAGAGGTCCTTTGCTCCTCAGTTCCATAGGTCCTTTATTCCTCAGTTCCAGAGGTCCTTTGTTCCTCAGTTCCAGAGGTCCTTTGCTCCTCAGTTCCATAGGTCCTTTATTCCTCAGTTCCAGAGGTTCTTTGTTCCTCAGTTCCAAAGGTCCTTTGTTCCTCAGTTCCAGAGGTCCTTTGCTCCTCAGTTCCAGAGGTTCTTTGTTCCTCAGTTCCAGAGGTCCTTTATTCCTCAGTTCCAGAGGTGCTTTATTCCTCAGTTCCAGAGGTTTTTTATTCCTCAGTTGCAGAGGTCCTTTGTTCCTCAGTTCCAGAGGTTCTTTGTTCCTCAGTTTTAGAGGTTCTTTGTTCCTCAGTTCTAGAGGTCCTTTGCTCCTCAGTTCCAGAGGTCCTTTGTTCCTCAGTTCCAGAGGTTCTTTGTTCCTCAATACCAGAGGTTCTTTGTTCCTCAGTTCCAGAAGTTCTTTGTTCCTCAGTTCTAGAGGTTCTTCGTTCCTCAGTTCCAGAGGTTCTTTGTTCCTCAGTTTCAGAGGTTCTTTGTTCTTCATTTCCAGGAGTAATGCATTACTACCCTAATACTATTCTTTTTGCACTTTAATAGTTTTGTTTTATCTATTTGTTAATTTATAATTTTTTTCCTCTTTTAATGTGGGTCTCTTCTTTCTGTATTACCCTTTACGTCGTCTAACTTCTTTCTAATGAACACCATATTCTTTGGAAGCTTGGATTTCAAGTTAATGGCCCCGTGGGCTTGTTCCATATGAATAGGTTTATCTTCTGAATATAATAATAATAAATAATAATAATAAATAAATAATAATAATATAATAATAATAATAATAATAATAATAATAATAACTAACTTAATATAATGGGAGTTATGTCTGTCTGTCCGTCTGTCATTCAATCACAGCCAAACGACTGGTCCGATGGGCATGAAACTTGGCAGGGTTATAGTGGTGACTTCTGAGATGGTTTATAATGGGGTTTCATCCTACCTCCTCACCCCCTCCCACAATGGGCGTGATGTCTCTGTCCCTTTCAAGGGACGGGTGGAAAACCGTAACCGAAAATTCAAGCAAAACACAAGCCTGCACAGCAACTGTCGAAGCGACTCCTGGCATTAAAACGGGCAATCTTACTATAATGGGCATTATGTCTGCTAGTAATAATAATAGTATTATTAATAATAATAATTATTATTATTAGTATTGAACTGTCCCGAGCGTGCAGCCAATCAAAAATCAACATTCCGTTGCACCCCGCTAGCACCATTGGTATAAAACACTGCAGGGCTCCTTACAGCATCAGTCCAACTTCAACCTTTGCCGAGAAGATGACCAGCAGAGCCTGAGTCGAAACGTTGCGAGAAATTATTATTATTATTACATAGTATAATTTGATTTCACTGAAAATGAAAAATATCGTGATGCCATAATTTATTTCACTTGGAGAAGATGAGACAATGTTAAATTTAGAAAATCTATTATAGTTTTATTATGAATGTAAATCATGTGGATCTAAACTTTTCAATGCTAAAAAATGTCACCTGTATGAACACTGACAGCTTGCGTTGCCAGCCGTCCAAATAACAAAAAATTTGACTTGACTGTGCCCAACTTTTGAGATTTTAATCGACACTGTCAGTAGCTATTTTCTGCAGATTGTCCTGATTTTCTCGCTCACAGATAACACACAACCTGACATCATGACCTGAAGGGTCAGATTTCCCAGCTTTCCTAAGTTTTTTTTTTTTCTTTTTTTTTAGTACTCTGTGCACTTGTTTTTCGACAAGTTGTTGTAACATCTTAACATGAGAGCTACTACAGTAACTCCCACATAATTTGTGGTAATTTGCATTATTTGAAACTAGCAATTTACCAACACTTACTAAAATCATATTCCTCTTTTGCTTCATATAAGTGACTCGCTAGTGTTTTTTAACTATTATGTCATTGATGTTTACCCTATAGTATTCTTTTCCAAATGATAAGTCATATGTATACAGAAATTATGTATAAATTCGTAAAGTAACTAAGTCTACGGGCATAACCAGCCCCGTTCCACTGGCAATACCAGCTCCGTTTCAGGGAATCCCTTCTCACCCCCACCCCCTTTTGAAGCGGGGGAGGTAAGATGAAACCCTATTATAAACCATCTTTGGGGTACCCACTATAACCCTGCCAAGTTTCATGCCCATCGGACCAGCCGTTTGGCTGTGATTGCATGATAGACGGACCGACAGACATGACGCCCATTATAGTATAGTAAAATAAGAGTTGCTTATACCTGAACCATCATTAAGTTGATCAAATAACACTGACATACCATATGGAATAAAATTAAACTCTGTAAAGTTATTCAGACAACCACCTAGTGTTTTAAAGTCCTTTTCTTGGTTTTGGTAACCGTTCAATTTTACCCAACTGACAAATGTAATAATAGAGGTCCCAGTTGATATCATCCATCGTCTTATGTTTTGAACTGACACGTGTAATTACAATAGATCTACAATTTGTGCATCCACCAGATGCTCAGTGTTAACCACTAGTACACTGTGAGTCCATGCACCAGTCAAATATTCAGCACAGTGGTTCTTAAATTTTATTACCACTTCCCTTCTAAGAGTTGGTCCTTTCCTCCACCCCCCTCTAAGAGTTGGTCCTTTCCTCCAACACCCCACTCTTGCATCTATGAGTAAAATTCCCTCCCATATTTAAAGGCTAAAAAGAGAAGGTCTTCGAGGGATGGGGAGGGAGATAAATAATTGCAAAACATAATTATCCCAACGAGTCTACATTAGAGTATTAAACTCTAGGAAACTAACGTCGCAAGTCGATACTTTTTCATTTTTTTTCATAAAATTCTGACTATTAGTTCCTCACTTTTGTTAAGAGAAAAACAAATCTGATTAAAGAATTTTTTATTCTTCACTAGGGCTCTCGCCTCCCCTGGATATTGCTGACGCCCCCTAGTTTAAGAACCACTGATCTAGCATATACATAATCAACTAGTTACCATATTGCAAATATCGTCATGTTCTTGTTCTCTGTCACAAACATTCACTGATACAGTATCCATATGATACCATATAGTAGTCCATAATTTAGCATCATGCTCAGCCCACCTTGTTTTGCTTCACTATCAGCATACATTTAACCATTCCATGGCACTTACAAAAAAGTCTGCTTTCCAACACACCTGAAAGTAAATGAGAATAACAGACGTGTAATTATTCACTTATTTTTTAGTATATATTCACTATCTTTTTTTCTCGGCATGTTTATGCAGAAACAATAACATGTAGAACAAGGTAATACATATCTAATGAAAGAGAAATATTCACCCAACAATATCATCTCTATGGAAATCTATCTAGGTATAAAACATCCAGGAGTTATTGAAGGAAAAGTAATCATGAAATCTATTTTTTTTTTTGGGGGGGGGGGGGGAAATGTGCCGCCACTTGCGGGCTGATTTACGCAGAAATTGTCATATTTACAGGAATAACTTGTAAATATGAATTTGTGCAGAATTTTATTCTCAATTTTACATACTCGTGTACATTTTCACATGCAACGAAGCCTTTTAGAGGAAAAATGAAAAATATAGAAAAAATACCCTTCACAAGGGGATTTTTCCTGCAACAAAGGGTGTTAGAGTGGACAATTATCTTGGCACCCTTTAGAATTCGAAATAGTATAGGACAACCAACGTCTGGGCTAAATCTGATGCTTTTAGATGAATCTTCATGGTCAAGTCCCTAAGCCTTTTTAACCCCAATTAATTTTTTTATATTTTTGGAACAACAACAACGGCAACAACAACAACAACAACAACGACTTGTCCTCAGCGTTATTCCCCCGGAAGCGGAGGCAAAGGTGAATTAGCATTCACAACGAAATCTTATTTTCCGTTCCCTTTGCTTTCCTGTGATTTCTAATTGGGAGCTAAATTTTGGTAATTAAGTTTTCTGATGATCTCATTTAACGCCTGTTACGTTCCTGGCAGCCGTGTGCATATTATATATAAAAAGTAAATTGCGGGAACACCAATTATGGAACAAATTTTTTGAATAAAATCTGTCATTTTCTAACGTTTGAACTTTGACGTTTCCGTTTCGGTTCAGGTGCACAGAAATTTGTGTAACAACACAGAAGGAAGTGGTTTATGTGAAAGAGAATTTGAAAGTATGTTGCGATTGGTAGGAAATATTGATTGAAAAATTTAATAATAATAATAATAATAATAAAAATAATAATAATAATAATTGATTGATTGACAATAAGAAAGCCTTCGGCATGATACCACACACATGGCTAATAGAATGCCTGAAAATATGTGGGGCAGAGGAAAACACCATCAACTTCCTCAAAAATACAATGCGCAACTGTAATACAATACTTACAACCTCTGGAATAAGACTAGCAGAGGTAAATATCAGGAGAGGGATCTTCAAGGGCGACTCACTGTCCCCACTACTCTTCGTAGTAGCCATGATTCCCGTGACAGGAGTACTGCAGAAGATGGAAGCTGGGTACCAACTCAAGAAAAGAGGCAACAAAATTAACCATCTGATGTTCATGGACGACATCAAGCTGTATGGTAAGAGCATCAAGGAAATAGATACCCTAATCCAGACTGTAAGGATTGTATCTGGGGACATCAGGATGGAGTTTGGAATAAAAAAATGCGCCTTTGTCAACATACAAAAGGGCAAAGTAACTAGGACTGAAGGGATAAAGCTACCAGATGGGAGCAACATCAAACACATAGATGAGACTGGAAACAAATACCTGGGAATAATGGAAGGAGGGGATACAGAACACCAAGAGATGAAGGACACGATCAGGAAAGAATATATGCAGAGACTCAAGGCAATACTCAAGTCAAAACTCAATGCCGGAAATATGATAAAAGCCATAAACACATGGGCAGTACCAGTAATCCGATACAGGCAGAGCTCCGCAACATAGACCAGAAAACCAGGAAACATATGACAATACACAAAGCACTACGCCCAAGAGCAAATACGGACAGACTATACATAACATGGAAGGAAGGAGGGAGAAGACTACTAAGTATAGAGGACTGTGTCAACGTCGAGAACAGAGTACTGGGGCAATATCTGAAAACCAGTGAAGACGAGTGGCTCAAGAGTGCATGGGAAGAAGGACTGATAAAAGTAGACGAAGACCCAGAAATATACAGAGACAGGAGAATGACAAATAGAACATAGGACTGGCGCAACAAACCAATGCACGGACAATACATGAGACAGACTAAAGAACTAGCCAGCGATGACACATGGCAATGGCTACTAAGGGGAGAGCTCAAGAAGGAAACTGAAGGAATGATAACAGCGCACAAGAACAGGCCCTAAGAACCAGATATGTTCAAAGAAACCATAAACCACATAGCAAGCTAATGTCTGGCACTTGCACAGAGCCAGTACAAAACGAGGCATGATTCAGTGGCAAAAGCTCTCCACTGGAGCCTTGCAGTAATAAGGGTTACGAGCACCAACCCGAAGGAGTGTAGAAAACGATCAGGCAAAGATCCTCTTGGCCTATGGTATCAGAACATATAGGGTGATACGTGCAAATAGACATGACGTGACGTTGATTGACAAAATCGAGAAGGAAGTATCACTCATTGATGTCGCAATACCATGGGACACCAGAGTTGAAGAGAAAGAAAGGGAAAAAATGGATAAGTGAAAATAGAAATAAGAAGAATATGGGATATGCCAGTGCAAATTGTACCCATAATCATAGGAACACTACTGACGATCCCAAGATCCCTGAAAAGGAATCTAGAAAAACTGGAGGCTGAAGTAGCTACAGGACTCATGCAGAAAGGTGTGAGCCTAGAAACAGCGCACATAGTAAGAAAAGTGATGGACTCCTAAGGGGGCAGGATGCAACCCGGAACCCCACACTATAAATACCACCCAGTCGAACTGGAGGACTGTGATAGACCAAACAAAAATAATCATTATACTACTACTACTAATAATAATAATAATTATAATAATTATAATGATAATAACAATAACAATAATAATAATATTATAACAGTCCTCCAATTCGCCTGGGTGGTATTTATAGTGTGGGGTCCCGGGTTGCATTCCTGCCTCCATAGTAAGAAGAGTGACGGACTCCTAAGAAGGCAGGATGCAACCCGGAAACCCACCACACCATATGAAAAACACCCAGTCGAATTGGAGGACTGTGATAGACCAAATATTGATAATAATAATAATAATAATAATAATAATAATAATAATAATAATAATATTTGAATACAGAAATTCCATCCACTTGATTATTAGAGAAAATTTACATTAAGTAGCACTATTTTATTTATTTTTCTCTCAAATAGTTCCTCGTTGAAGGAGTGGATTTTGCGCTCGGCTACTCATCCGGTGGTTCGAAGTTTGATTCTCCGCTTGACCAATGTGGAATCAGAGGAATTTATTTTAGGTGATAGAAATTCATTAATCGATATAATGTGGTTCGGATCCCACTATAAGCTGTAGGTCCCGTTGCTAGGTGACCAATTGGTCCCTAGCCACGTAAAAATATCTAATCCTTCGGGCCAGCCTTAGGGGAGCTGTTGAACAACTCAGTGGTCTGGCAAAACTAAGATATACTTAACTTTTTCTCTCAAGGAATAAATAATAAGAATAAATTAGTAATTTACACACCTACATTTGCTAACAATAAAATATGTCATCCTCTGCTGAAATATTTTAGCCAATTTATTTTTATTTTACGTGATTAAATTAAATATTTGTTAATAAATAATTAGAAAAGAAAAAAAAACTATATATATAAGTGTGCGTGTATGGAGCAAGAAGACCCATCAAAATTCGGCATTTTGGAAAAACAGAAAACAGCAACGCATAAAATCGAGGAACCCCACACAGTTCCTCCTGTTTAAGCGGGAAATTTTGGAGCCCTGTTCTTGGCCAGCGATGAAGTCTTAGCTGCTGACGCCTACGTTCGTGATTGGCAAATGACGTAGTTAATGACGTCATCGACGACCCATGTTTTTCCAAAATGCCGAATTTTGAAGGGGTTTTGTCCCAAAGTTTTGTCCGTGTGATTGGTTACTAAAAATACGATTAAAAATGGATCGGTTATTACTCTGAAGTCATCGTTACTCAACTCGACGAAGGCCAGTGACCTACCTGTTCTACGAGTCTTAAATCAGCCATCAAACACCTCATTTTAAAGACCATGCCAGACAACTGTAACATCTTTCATTCTAGTTCTTTTCCTTCTTCTTCTTCTTCTCCTTCAGTGCCCCTATAGATAAGGCCGAAGTCCGTGTCAACAAGAATTAATTGCCACATCCTCCCGGGCGAATGATGTTTTCATTTTAGGTGCACTGAGGGGACGAAGGGATTTGAATGGCCCGTCTAATGAATTCTTTTGTTAACGGGGAATTCGCTTCCTTCGCAGGATTCTGTTTTGTAGGATTCCTACTCTGCTGACAGCAGGGGGTTAAAAAATGTCGGTGAAATACTTTTGCGAATTGCTACGCATATGAAAATATGACCGATATATTTTCATAGCTCAACTTTGTTAGATTTTGAATTTGCTGCCTTATGTGATACATAAATGCATTATATATGTGTGTAATATATATATATATATTATATATATATATTCCATTCAAGCTCCAAATGTCCTTTAATATCTAAATTCAAACTTTACCTCCAATGGATATATTTTCATATATGTTTATAGCCGAAGGGGAATTTTTTAATTGATAATAATTTCGTCCCCCCATGGGATCGAACCACCGTCCAAGTGGACGGGGACGAAATCAGGACGGTCAGTGACGCTATCCAATCAGCTGTTGGCTGATTGGATAGCGTCACTGACCGTCCTGATTTCGTCCCCGTCCACTTGGACGGTGGTTTCGATCCCATGGGGGGGTACGAAATTATTATCAATTAAAAAATTCCCCTTCGGTACATATATGAAAATATATCATTTGGGAGGTAAAGTGAATTTAGATATTAAAGGACATTTGTAGCTTGAATTGATATATAAATGGATCACGGTTCGATGTGATAATTATTCATATATATATATATATATATATATATATATATATACTATATATATATATATATATATATATATACCAAGTATAGAAAGCCCACTAAAACACTCTGGTTCAAAGCGAAGACTATATTTCGGTATAATAATTCCCACCTTCATCAGGTAGTGAATGACAGAAGAAAAAAAGTGAGGACAGACAGACAAAGCCACCTCAATAGCTATCTTTTACAGAACACTAAACAGACGTTTTGGGATATAAATTTAAATATCTTGCCTCCCGTTAAAATGTTTTTAATAAAAAAAAAAAAAACACTCAAAGAATTTAACCACCTCTACCTCTCGTCTTCTCTTCCTATCTTTTCGGAATTCATATTTCATGGATCGTATTTTTTTATCCAGCGATATTGCGAAAGGATTTTTTTCCTTTTCTATTTTTCTATGAATGGGTCGATTCCTTCAGTGAGTGAGATCTTTCACACACTCCTGCTAAACCTCCCCTCTCCCCCTCCCCCAACCCCCACCCCTACCCCCACCGTTTCTTAACCGAGAGAGATTGCGAATCCTCTCCTCTCTTCTAATGCTTCGCTTTCCAGGTTAATTAATCTATGAATAGACGCGTAGCATGGATGGGCACCACTTGCAATTTCCACGCGCACACGCGCACACACACACACACATCCACACACACGCACATTGTGACCTCAAATGTCACTTTGACCTCTTCAAGTTGTATTTACACTAGTATTTCGACGCGCACCTTCCAACTTCATCAGTGAGGACAAAAAAATAACTGATACCTCAGATAAAGATTAACTCAACCAAAATAAAATATCTACGAGGATGCGATAGTTGTTAATCATATGAAGTGAAAATCACTGTAAGATAAAGGAGTGTATAATTTGAGAGAGAGAGAGAGAGAGAGAGAGAGAGAGAGAGAGAGAGAGAGAGAGAGAACCAAAACACAATATCTACGAGGAAATGGTAGTGCTTAATCAGATTATCATTTACCAGAACAGTATCTATGCTATCGATCAAGCGTGCTGGGAAAAAAATAATGAAGGTTAATCCATAAGCAAGACACGAATACCGCAATGAAGTGAAAATTACTTTAAAATAAAGGAGTTTCTACTTTGAGAGAGAGAGAGAGATCAAAACCAAATATGAATAAAAATCTCTATTCCCATTTCGAAATGACTGCTGAGAGAGAGAGAGAGAGAGAGAGATAAAAACTAAATCAATTAAAAATCTGTATTTCCATTTTATATGATCTGAGAGAGAGAGAGAGAGAGAGAGAGAGAGAGAGAGAGAGCATCCTTCAGATGAATGACTCTTCATCCAAGCGCGCGTTTGGCTTCCTAGAGTCTGGTTAGCATCTGCTGACTCAGTGATGCATATATTCGCCAACTCTCCCAAGACCGCAAAAGCTGAATACGAGCGCGCGCGCGAGGTGGTTGTAACTAGCGAAGACGCGGAAGTATACCTCACTTTCTGTCGTTATCGATCTAGTCTTGTCTCTGCGTGATACCGTCGGCTGGTTGGCAACAGAGCTGCAGCTGTTAAACTGAGGTAAAAAACGTGACTCAAGATTGTTTTAATTTTAAATAATTCCAAGTGGAATCATATAATGAGAAGATAATGTCGTTTCTTTTCGAATTGAAGAGTAAATATTTTAAATAATCTTAAGTTTAATTATGAATGGTATTATTAATATTAGGCTTAAGATGAACTCGCTGCTGGCAAACCCAGGTAAACAACGCGACTTAAAATGATCTTAATTTTAAATCATTCTTAGAGAAATCTTATGTTGAGAAGCTTATGTCATTTATTTTCGAATTAAAGCGTAAATATTCTAAATAACCTTAAGTTTTCTTATGAATAGTACAAGTTATCATTATTATCATTAAGCTTATGATGAACTCACTGCTGTCAAATCGAGGTAAAAAACGTGACTCAAGATTGTTTTAATTTTAAATCATTCCAAGAGGAATCATATGTTGAGAAGATAATGTCGTTTTTCCCGAATTGAAGAGTAAATATCTTGAATAATCATTAAGTTTTCTTATGAATGGTACAAGTTATTATTATCATTAAGAGTAAGATGAACTCACTGCTGTCAAACCCAAGTAAACAACGTGACTTCATATTATCTTAATTTTAAATCATTCTTAGAAAAATCTTATGTTATTTATTTTCGAATTAAAGAGTAAATATTCTAAATAATCCTAAGTTTTCTTATGAATGGTACAAGTTATCATGATTATCATTAAGCTTATGATGAACTCACTGCTGTCAAATCGAGGTAAAAACGTGACTTAAGATTATCTTAATTTCAAATAATTCCAAGAGGAATCATATGATGAGAAGAAAATGTCGTTTCTTTTCGAATTGAAGAGTAAATATTTTAAATAATCATAAGTTTTCTTATGAATGGTACAAGTTATCATTATTATCATGAAAATTAAGATGAACTCACTGCTGTCAAACCCAAGTAAACAACGTGACTTAAGATTATCATTCCAAGAGAAATCTCATGTTGAGAAGATTGTCGTATCTTTTCGAATCGAAGAGTAAATATTTTAAATAATCTTAAGCTTTCTTATAAATGGTATAAGGTGTCATTATTATTATTAAAATTAAGATCAACTTACTGCTGTCAAACTGAGGTAAACAATGTGACTTACGGTGGCTTTAATTTAAAATCATTCTCAGAGATATCTATGTTGAAAAGCTAATGTCGTTTCTTTTCGAATTAATGAGAAAATCCTTTAGATAATCATATAAGTTTTCATATGAATGGTAAAATTTATCTTTATTATTATTAAGATGAACTATACATATGGAACAAACACACAGAAGCTAGTAGGAAGCAGGAGACGGTTAAGGGAAATACAGAAAGAAAAGATCTCATTATAAATGAATTGATAAATTAATAAATAAATAAAAAGGCATTAAAATGCAAGGAGAATGACATTAGAGTAATTAAGCAATTAATAAATTTTAAAAAAA
>NC_087201.1:171431141-171453641 GCF_015104395.2 Macrobrachium nipponense
CCACCAACTAAAAATTTAATTTTGTTATTTGGTTGTCTACATTTTCTTCAGAAATTAAAAAAGAACAGACAAACACAAATTTCACATACAAACCCCAGTGAGTAAAGAGCTGTAATAATGTATATGAGAGACTGTTTTTGTAAAATTCAAAATAAATAAATAAAAGGTTAAAAGGCTGAACTTTTTGTAATTTGTGAGAATAGTCTCTCACATATACATTATAGTGGCTTTTTACTCATTATATTCGGTTGCACTATAGTGATTCACTATAAACAAACCTCAGTCCTGACCATTCATCAGTAATGCTCTCCGATGGGTAAAATTTCTATATAAATACGATATCCGTAGTTTTTTCAACGCTGGACTTGGTTAGAATGAAATAATAATAATAATAATAATAATAATAATAATAATAATAATAATAATAATAATAATAATAATAATAATCCTTAGAAATGTCATAAAAGGAAAAGGGGAGTTTTTCACCAATAATATAATAATAATAATAATAATAATAATAATAATAATAATAATAATAATAATAATAATAATAATAATAATAATAATAATAAGATGGAGCCGGGTACCAACTCAAGAAAAGAGGCAACAGAATCAACCATCTGATGTTTCCAATGGACGACATCAAGCTGTATGGTAAGAGCATCAAGGAAATAGATTACCCTAATCCAGACTGTAAGGATTGTATCTGGGGACATCAGGATGGAGTTTGGAATAGAAAAATGCGCCTTATTCAGCATACGAAAAGGCAAAGTAACGAGAATTGAAGGGGATAAAGCCTACCAGATGGGAGCAACATCAAACACATAGATGAGACAGGATACAAATACCTGGGAATAATGGAAGGAGGGGTCCATGGGATATAAAACACCAAGAGATGAAGGACAACGATCAGGAAAGAATATATGCAGAGACTCAAGGCGATACTCAAGTCAAAACTCAACGCCGGAAATATGATAAAAGCCATAAACATATGGCAGTGCCAGTAATCAGATACAGCGCAGGAATAGTGGAAATGGACGAAGTCAGAACTCCGCAGCATAGATCAGAAACCAGGAAACATATGACAATACACAAAAGCACTACACCCAAGAGCAAATACGGAGAGACCTACATACAGAAAGGAAGGAGGGAGAGGACTACTAAGTATAGAGGACTGCGTTAACATCGAGAACAGAGCACTGGGGCAATATCTGAAAACCAGCGAAGACGAGTGGCTAAAGAGTGCATGGGAAGAAGGACTAATAAAAGTAGACGAAGACCCAGAAATATATAGAGACAGGAGAAAGACAAACAGAACAGAGGACCGGCACAACAAACCAATGCACGGACAATACATGAGACAGACTAAAGAACTAGCCAGCGATGACAATTGGCAATGGGCTACAGAGGGGAGAGCTAAAGAAGGAAACTGAAGGAATGATAACAGCGGCACAAGATCAGGCCCTAAGAACCAGATATGTTCAAAGAACGATAGACGGAAATAAACATCTCTCCCATATGTATGAAGTGCAATACGAAAAATGAAACCATAAACCACATAGCAAGTGAATGCCCGGCACTTGCACAGAACCAGTACAAAAAGAGGCATGATTCAGTGGCAAAAGCCATCCACTGGAGCCTGTGCAAGAAACATCAGCTACCTTGCAGTAAAATAAGTGGTACGAGCACCAACCTGAAGGAGTGATAGAAAACGATCAGGCAAAGATCCTCTGGGACTATGGTATCAGAACGGATAGGGTGATACGTGCAAACAGACCAGACGTGACGTTGATTGACAAAGTCAAGAAGAAAGTATCACTCATTGATGTCGCAATACCATGGGACACCAGAGTTGAAGAGAAAGAGAGGAAAAAAATGGATAAGTATCAAGACCTGAAAATAGAAATAAGAAGGATATGGGATATGCCAGTGGAAATCGTACCCATAATCATAGGAGCACTAGGCACGATCCCAAGATCCCTGAAAAGGAATCTAGAAAAAAACTAGAGGCTGAGTAGCTCCAGGACTCATGCAGAAGAGTGTGATCCTAGAAACGGTCACATAGTATTAAGAAAAGTGATGGACTCCTAAGGAGGCAGGATGCAACCCGGAACCCCAACACTATAAATACCACCCAGTCGAATTGGAGGACTGTGATAGAGAAAAAAAAAAAAAAAAAAAAAAAAAAAATAATAATAATAATAATAATAATAATAATAATAATATTAATAATAATAATAATAATATATTCTATTGAAGAAGATTGCTGCCTCAGCTGCATTTATTTTTATAGAAGTTCTTTTCTATTACATCTATAAAATAAATGTAGACGAAGCAACAATCTCCTTCAAAAGAACAGGCGTGAAAGAGGGTCTACTACCTAAATACAACAACAATAATAATAATAATAATAATAATAATAATAATAATAATAATAATAATAATAATAGTAACAATAGCGTATTCGTCTCTCATTATGTAACCTATGAGAGACGATCCGATTGGCTGAGGAACCAATCACCCATCCCCAAAAACCCTCTCTCTCTCTCTCTCTCTCTCTCTCTCTCGTTCTCCTTGGTTTTTCGACGGAGGACCCGACGACATCTAACCGAACCGCCCTTACGAATAAAAAAAAATGGATCCATAAATGACAAGAGATTCTGAATTCCGGAAGACAGTCGGGAATAAAAAACGGACGTCGGGTAATACATTAACTTTATGACGAGTGATTGGCGTGTCTCCCAGAAATTATGGAAGTGGGGTGGGGGTGGGTGGAATGGGGTGTTTGTATCCATGATTATCTATGGTAGTTTTGATAGGAGGTGGTTACGTGGACTTATTTTTTTTATTTATTTTTTTTCAATTTTTTTTTGTTTATTTATTATATTATTTTTTTTTTGTAAGTTCACTGACACGAGTCTTTCCAATGGGTTGGCAACAGTAGTATATACCTGCGTGTTGATTTGGAACATTATCAGCAATTGTTTTCCACGTCAAAAACACACAAATATACTTATGTATATATATATATATATATATATATATATATATATACGTTTACATATATATATATATATATATATCTATATATATATATATATATATATATATATATATATACGTATATATATATCTATATATATATATATATATATATATATATATACATATATATATATATATATATATATATATATATATATATATATATATATATATATATATATATATATATATATATATATTTATATGTACAAATACAATATATGCATATATATATATATATATATATATATATATATATATATATATATATATATATATATATATATATATATATATATATATATATATATATATATATATATATATGTATATAATGTGAGGGGATGTATGTTTGTTTGTGTGTCCGTGTGTGAAACTCATGTGTGCGTTTTCTGTGTGATCACGTGAACGAAAATCAATTAGAGTAATGGAAGCTAAGAGAGAGAGAGAGAGAGAGAGAGAGAGAGAGAGAGAGAGAGAGAGAGAGAGAGAGTGGAAAACTTTCGAACTTCTAAACCTTACTCCAGGGAAAATGGAAGAGTTATTGTTTTTATTTCTCTCTCTCTCTCTCTCTCTCTCTCTCTCTCTCTCTCTCTCTCTCTCTCTCTCTCTCTCGCAATGAGTGACGGTCTTACCTAAGTGACCTGACAATTAGGATGATGCTATAAAACTTTTGTCTGAAAAAAAACCCTTACCGAATGGTTTAAGCGATGCTTTGTCATTTGTATGTTTGTTACAAAAGTTAAAATTAGTATTACGATTGTTTCCATTTAAGACATATTACAGCAAGATAAATACGCATAGAAAGCAGAAAAAAATAAATATGATAGTGACACATAAATACAGTGACAAAGATGTACAAATATGAATATAACAGGCCCATAGAACTCTATTTGAATTTGATTGCAGCGTTCAAATAGCGTTTTATTGGCCTTTTATCTTCCTATTATACTGTTGCATTGCAGTAAAAGTATATTCATATACAAATATATATAATAAACTGAAAAATAAGTTTTTTAAGGAAAACATATTATGGCCAAACATAAAAGCAAAGATAATCCAGAAAATGAATTAAAAATCAAGATATATAAAGTAGAATGACTTAGCTTGATCACCGTATAGTGAGGCATGAATCAAGATAATAAAGATTTATGGACGTTTTTGCCTACTCGGGGAGTAAGCCTTACAAACTACTTTGTTGTTGTTGCTGTTCCTGTTCTTGTTTTAGGGGGTAGGAAAGGTCAATGGAAAAGCCTAAAAAAGGTCTAAAAAAGGTGTTTCGAGTTGCAGTTAAAGTTACGTGAATTTTAGGATAGGATATTTATGATTTATTTATTAGAATGAAAATGTAAAAAAGAGATAATTTGTATCTTAAACAGTACAGAACAATTATTTCTAATACTACATAGCGTACTTATTTTAATTTTCAATAGTGAAACAACGCAATATTTAACCATAGATTTTACCATGTGCCCCGAGTAAGCTGGAGGTCGGATCACGCCTTGTTGTCTATCACAACCCTAACCTGAACTTTTTTTTTTATATATTGAATATACATTCAATATGAAATTAGTATTTCTATAACTCCTCTACACCAAAGTGCAGTGCTGAAATCTCTTTTAATAACACCATAACATGAAATATTGGTTGTAATGCTTCTTTTAATAACACCATAACAAAATATTGATGGTAATGCTTCTTTTAATAACACCATAACATGAAATATTGATGGTAATGCTTCTTTTAATAACACCATAACATGAAATATTGATGGCAGTGCTGCTTTCAATAACAACATAACATGAAATATTGCTGGCAGTGCCACTTGAAATTATTATTTTACTTTTACATTAACCACAAAAGCAACTCCCAATAAAGATTTGCATTTGATAACTTTACGCTAAATGAAAATTGTCAAATATATTCAACGCCAGTGCTTTTAATGGCCATACGAACAGAATTAAAATGCAGCTATATACTTTAAGATAGTTATTTTCGAACTGGTTTTTTGGCACCCCGGGGTGCCACAGACAGTGACTAGGGGTGCCGCATGACTGTCAGGAATTTTGTCTTGGCTAGTTCATTTCGATGGACATTTGTAAAAAAAAAAAAAAATTGTAGAAGTCTTCATATAACTATTATCATCGTGTCTACTCAAATACATACACACATATATATATATATATATATATATATATATATATATATATATATATATATATATAGTATGTATATGTATATTATATGTATATATATATATATATATATATATATATATATATATATAGATATATATATATATATATATATATATATATATATATATATATATATATCTATTTATTTATTTATATTTATAGTATTTATTATTTATATATTTATATTTATGTTTTTATTTTATTTGAATTTATATTTATATATTATATTTATATTTTATTTATTTATATTTATATTTATATTTATATTTATTATTTATTTATTTATTTATTTATTTATTTATTATTTATTTATTTATTTATTTCTTATATTTTTTTATTTATTTTTATCTATTTATTTATTTTTATCTATTTTTTTATTTAATATTCATGCGATAATTTGGGATGGTGAAGAGAGGGTACAACGGTAATAATTTCATTACTTACGGTGCCATCACAAAAAAAGAAAAATTTATCAAGATCCACAGCTTCCAAGCATTTTTAAGGCAATTAAATCAAATAACATACTAATTCACCTTATTTTTAGCCTCGTATCAAGCACGTAATTGCACTGCCGGCTTTATCTGGTCCCAAATTCTAAGCAAAAATTATTTCCTCGCAAAGTATTTACGATGCGATAAAGCGTACCCAAGGAGTCCATTATCTTCTATATTCTTTTAATGACCCGATGCTTACTTCTGAGAATAGCAAAACACAAAGCTAATGAGGCTCTTCATTTTTGGAGAAGGGTTGAAAAATATACTTTTATTTTTATTTTAATAAGTTTTCAAATCGCGACGAAGTCCATTTTCTCTAAAAGGAATGAAATTCGTTCAGATTTAAGAGCAACATTTAGTCAATCTGAAGAGTATCTAGTTTCAATAATTATTCAAATCATTATTACTATAAAAATTTGTGGAAAAAAATCGAAAAACTCGTTACCAGCAACATCACAATTAATGTAACTATGGATTGTATTTGTTCTATTTAAATTTATTCCTGAAAGTACCACTTGCTGAAGAATCCAAATTAAAAAAAGATTAAGAAATTCACTTGCAATTCAGTAAACATGGACAAAAGTCCCACTTGCAAAAGAATACAAATTTTAAGCATGGACAAAGCAGCTACATTATTATTGTTTACATCTTCATATTTTGTTTGTAAGAAAAATCTGATGCTGCAGCAGAAGCTTCAGTAATATAGATTGATTTAATTTACAGTTAAACTTGCTGAACCTTTTCTCGTGTAAATATCATAAGCAGAATCATCTCAGTCCTCTGCTATGAACGTTTCCTACTTACACTGCCAAGCTGTTGACTTTTCATTAGGCAGAATATAAATTCTTTAGATTCTCATTCATAAAAGTAAAAATTCCCCCTCGATAATAAAACTTATACAGCCAACATTTCTTTTAAATAATCCAGTTTCTCTACTGAGCATGCTAACGAAATCGGAATTTTCCAAATGCAAATGTGTATTATCCTTTTACTTAGGTGACTGGGTAATTTATGTAGGAAGAGGCTTGCTTGGGAACCTCATTCACAATGTTTTGCAGTAGCACAGTATCTTATTTATCTTAGTAGCCAAAAGCAGATAGCTTTAGTCATAAAGTGTATCTCACTTCGGTTTATATTTTCTTATACTGACACGTATCCTGAAGCAGTTTTCTTTCTTTCCCTGTCGAACATTGGTGATAGTCGGTAAGAGGCAAGGCAGAAATATATACGATGTTAAGTGTAGTTTGTTTGGACTAATTTATATTGTGTCTTTTTGTTTATGTCTATCGATATAGTAGATGTATATGACTGGTAAAAATGATCTATTACAACAGAATTCCATCAAATAAAAAGAGCTCATAAAAACACCGAAATATAGAAAGTACTATATTTCAGAGACTGCTATCTCTCTTCAGGTAGAGAGAGAGAGAGAGAGAGAGAGAGAGAGAGAGAGAGAGAGAGAGAGAGAGAGAGAACAGTCTCTGAAACACAGTACTTATTTCATATATTTTGACGTTTTTATGGGGTCCTTTTATGGCATATTAACCAAACTAGCAAGATATTAAAAGCCACGCATGACACAAGAGACGACTCTCTCCATTTCGTCAGTTATCGTGTGAGTAAGCAAAATCACCAAATCCATTACACTTTCGTATACCCAGTTTCCAAAAAGTCATATTCAACTCTACGACCTCCATTTACACGAATAAGGCCATTTCAATTCCTCTACGAACTCGGGAACTACATCAATTCTCTTTACTGCAAATAGGTTACTTTTATTCGGGTGGCAAGGTCCATACGCAGTTTTTATTGGCAGTCCAATAGGCACAAATGATCTATGAATTTCCATTGACAATGACATCGCAGTGATGTCATGGAAGGTACGATTCAACGTGATGTTTCCGAAGGCCAGTGCATCGTCTAGGGACTTTGCTGCCAATCAGAGCATCCTGTAGGTCTCTCTCTCTCTCTCTCTCTCTCTCTCTCTCTCTCTCTCTCTCTGTCACATCATATTAAATGAAAATAAAGATTTCCATATTGATTCAGTTTTTATCTCTCTCTCTCTCTCCTCTCTCTCTCTCTCTCTTGAGCACAGGTAAATATATTTTCTTTTCATTATTAAGCTTATCATCTTACAAATTATTCAGCCTTTAAACTAGATCGCCATTTCATCCTGAAGGCTTCTCATCCATATTATCCAGGCATTCATATTCAAAAGACATTCTCGAGTCCGCCTTAACGAAACGGACGAAATTCATATTTCACAGGTACTCGTTTCCTTCTTGGGGGAACTGTTGCCACTACTTAACTTCCCACTCGTGGTAAATTACGTAAAACATTTACTCCTGAACGGATAGCTAGAGTAGATTCACATCAACCGTGCATTTGATGTTTAGGCCAGTCCCTTACGACACTCCTGATTGGCTGTTGATAAGCTAATCCAAGGCCTGGAAACTTTCAGTCTCTCTCGAGAGTTCACATAGGCAGGATGTATAATCCACTTCTCTTTAGAGATACGTCTTTCAAAAGTATCTCTTAGGAGAGGTGGGACATAGATCCTGCCCACTCTTGAGAGAGACTGAGAGTTTCCAGCCCTTTGATTGGCTTATCAACAGCCAATCAGGAGCGTCGTAAGGGACTGGCCTAGACATCAAATGCACGGTTGATGTGAATCTGCTATAGCTAGCTACACGACCCAGTCATTCTCAGCTTGTGGACGTCATCTGCTAATATTTCCGAATTGTTGCAACGTTCTCAGTCAAGCCTTTCAAGAATTCTCTGCCAATCTTCCTCTAAGTGTCAAGTATAGCACCCACTATTATATTTTCTACTGCCAGCTTAATAAAAAACCACCACAACAACACAGTTATGTCGAAAGTCGCCCATTTTTCGTCAATAAGTCGTTAATTTTTCTTGTCTCTAAAACTTTTTTTTTTATTTGTTCTCTGAAATGAAAACTATTGTGCCGGCTTTGTCTTCCGTCCGCACTTTTTTCTGTCCGCTCACAGATCTTAAAAAACTACCGAGACTAGAGAGCTGCAAACTGGTATTTTGATCATCCACCCTCCAATCATTAAACATACCAAATTGCAGCCCTCTAGCCTCAGTCATTTCTGTTTTATTTAAGGTTAAAGTTACCCATAATCATGTGTCTGGCAGCGATATAGGCATGCCACTTATGGGCCATGGTTAAAGTTTCATGCTTCTCGGTATCATGCTGTACGAGCCGTATCCCATGAAACTTTAACCACGGCCCGGTGGTAGCCTGGCCTACATCGTTACCAGACGCACGATTATGGGTAACTTTAACTTTAGATAAAATTTATAGATATAAATAAAAACTGCTTGAGGCTAAAGGGCTGCAATTTGGTATGTTTGATGATTGGAGGGTGGATGATCAACGTGCTAATTTGCAGCCCTCTCTAGCCTCGGTAGTTTTGAAGATCTCAGGGTGGAAAGAAAAAGTAGGTCAGCTTGACAACTGAAGAAGAAGAAGAAGAAGAAGAAGAAGAAGAAGAAGAAGAAGAAGAAGAAGAAGACCCCAGCCCGCTTTGAGGGAAGATTCCACATCTCCTTTTCAGAAGACCGCTGAAATCACTAAACAGAACGACACCAAAACATTTAAGGAACGCTCGCATCTCATTAACAAGCAGTTAAGTCATGGCACGCTGGGATGCCAGGCATGTGTTGGTGGGGTGGAGGGTGTGGCGGGAGTGGCGGCCCGGGGGTTAATGGTATCCAAACACTTGCTGCAAATAAGGCGGCTCGTTTAAAGAGAGATTTTCGCTTATTTCCTTAAGCGAAAGAAATAGAAAGAGAGGAGAGAGAGAGAGAGAGAGAGAGAGAGAGAGAGAGAGAGAGAGAGAGAGAATAATTACACTCGTGGTGCATTTGGACGTAGATGTTGAATGAAATAGTTGCACTTTCCTGCTAAATTTGAACGTAGATGGTGAATAAATAGTTGCACTCTCGTGGTATATTTAAACTTAGATAGTGAATGAAATAGTTGCGCTCTCGTGGTATATTTAAACGTAGATGGTGAATGAATAGTTACATTCTCGTGGTATATTTGAACATAGAGGGTGAATGAAGAGTTGCACTCTCGTAGTATATTTGAACATAGATGGTAAATGAATAGTTGCACTCTCCTGGTATATTTGAACGTAGATGGTGAATGAATAGTTGCACTCTCGTGGTATATTTGAACGTAGATGGTGAATGAATAGTTGCACTCTCGTGGTATATTTGAACTTAGATAGTGACTGAATAGTTGCACTCTCTTGGTATATTTGAACATAGATGGGGAATGAATAGTTGCACTCGTGGTATATTTGAACATAGAGGGTGAATAAAGAGTTGCACTCTTGTGGTATTTTTGAACTTAGATAGTAAATGAATAGTTGCACTCTCGTGGTACATTTAAACATAGATGGTGAATGAATAGTTGCACTCTCCTGGTATATTTGAACATAGATGGTGAATGGATAGTTTCACTCTCGTGGTATATTTGAACTTAGATAGTGAATGAATAGTTGCACTCTTGTGGTATATTTGAACATAGACGGTGAGCGGATAGTTGCACTCTCGTGGTATAATTGAACTAAGATGGTGAATGAATAGTTGCACTCTCGTGGTATAATTGAACTTAGATGGTGAATGAATAGTTGTACTCTCGTGGTATATTTGAACGTAGATGGTGAATGAATAGTTGCACTCTCGTGGTATATTTGAAAATAGAGGGTGAATGAATAGTTACGACTCTCGTGGTATATTTGAACATAGAGGGTGAATGAATAGTTGCACTCTCATGGTATAATTGAACTTAGATAGTGAATGAATAGTTGCATTCTCGTGGTATATTTGAACATAGATGGTGAATGAATAGTTGCACTCTCCTGGTATATTTGAATTTAGATGGTGAATGAATAGTTGCACTCTCGTGGTATATTTGAACGTAGATCGTTAAGGAATAGTTGCACTCTCGAGGTATATTTCAACTTTGATAGTGACTGAATAGTTGCACTCTCGTGGTGCATTTGAACCTAGATGGTGAATTAAAGTTATTATCGAGGAGTCGTCTATCAACCGTTTTTATGAGCGAGTTGAGTTTGTGGGTATTAAAAGATGAATTTCAGACTGCACTCGTCATATAAATGCTTAATCATTATTAGCAGGGTCTAAGTACCGACCTATTTCGCTTCGGTGAACTGAATCCTCACCCGAGAAAATAGAAAAAAGTTAGATATGTAAAAATTACTTTTAAAAAATTTAAATGAAAAATATTTTTTTATAAATGTTGATGACGAAATGAGAAAGCAGATTAATAAAAGTACCCCATATTTGGCTTCTGTGAACTGAATCCTCACTCGAGAAAAGAGAGAATAGAAAAGAAGGAAAAATATGACAAAACACTTTTTAAAAAATGCAAATAAACAAAGAAAGGAAATAGGACCATTTCTCTCAAAGCAATTAGTTGCGAATTTCTCTACGTGTCCGAAGGACAAAGCGACGTTGCAATAGAAAAGGCATCTCTCTCTCTCTCTCTCTCTCTCTCTCTCTCTCTCTCTCTCTCTCTCTCTCGTCCGAAATTCCTTCCCCTGCCAAAAAAGAAGTAAATGTAAATGTTTTGGTGTTCGAATCGGCATTGAAAAATGCCTTGTGGTGGCGTCGATTCCTTTACAAAACTCACAGAGCGAGAGAAATAGAAGAAAAAAAAGATACTGGACAAATTATTCCACCATTCTGTCGTATGTTTTTCGTCGAGAGTAAGAACAAAAAATAGTAGACGTAGAGGAGAAGTTTTTTTTTCTATTATTATTTTTACTTCCTCCATTATATTATATGTTTCCCATTGCGAGCAAAGATTAAAAAAATAGTAGGCGTAGAGGAGACCTTTTCATTTTGTTTATTTATTTATACATTTATTTTTTATTTATTTATTTATTTATTTAGTTATTTATTTACTTGTTTATTTATTTATTTTCATTTAAACGACAAAGTTTTCATAACCATCACAGTCAAGCGTTATCTTGTTTATTTCTGTGTGAGTCTGTGTGCGCGTGTTTTTTTTTTTTTTTTTTTTTTTTTTGCCTCTACTGCTCTTCTTACTTTGTGTTATATTTATTTATTTTTCTATTCAATCTGAACGACATAGTTTTCAACACCATCACAGTCAAACATTTATTTATTTAGTTATTATTCTATCTATTATTCTTGATAGCCCAAGAGGGAGCTATCAAGAACCACGCCCGCCCTAAACAT
Source organism: Macrobrachium nipponense (assembly GCF_015104395.2). Taxonomy (NCBI): domain Eukaryota; kingdom Metazoa; phylum Arthropoda; class Malacostraca; order Decapoda; family Palaemonidae; genus Macrobrachium; species Macrobrachium nipponense. Next base: position 171,443,140 of record NC_087201.1, read on the forward strand.
CAGGAGGCCATCTCCCTGGATGTCATTATACAGAACACGAAAATCATCGAGAAGGCCCCTGATGCCCGTCGGTTGCACTTGCTGGAGGCGATCCTCATCCAGCAAATAAAACCTACACTGAATACGACGCAGGAAGAATTTCTCCTCCTTACGAGTATGAGAAGACCTGCTACCAACAATGACACCACCGATCACGACAACTCCACGGAAGACAACGCCCCCGAACGAGGTACTCCTGCAGCCGATGGAAATCAAATTAGCCGTGACGTCCCACAGCGTAGCGCAAAGCCCATCAACGTTACAGCGCCGCTCAAGAGGTCCAGGCGGCTGCAGGATATGCTGCAACGCAACCATCGGCTCGAAGAAAGTGGCTTGAGACCTGGCTCAGGCAACCAATAGGGGACAAGCATGGGGCAGACCGCCCGCTGTCAATCACAGATATAAGGAGGACGGACACCTCGCCAAGAACAGACGGGCCGAACAAGGGAAAGGCCCATGCCTACATGAAGTGTTGGCTTAATACAACAACAAAAACAACAACGCACCAAGATCAGTCCACCCTCAGCTTCCCAGCCCGAGGATGTCTGGCAGCTCCAGACGAAAGCTCGCTTCAAGAAAGAGAGAGAGAGAGAAAAAAAATCGTTAATGACTTTGATGACTATAGTATCATAGTTTATCTGTAAAATTCAAATATATACACCTATTTTGACCCTTTATTTGACCATGACCTCTATAGGCACTCTACTAGCCTGTTTAAGTAGCACGGAAAAAGCCACTATTCACAAAATAGAGAAGAATCTCTACAAGTGTAACGCTGCTGAAGTAGCCATTACTTTTAATAAAGTATTATTATTATTATTATTATTATTATTTTGGTAGAAGACCCTCTTTTAGGCAAATGCTGTTTAAAAGGATGGCATAATTAAGCGAGTTGATTTTATATTTGCTTCTCAGGCTCAGCGATGTTTCTGAGTAACTGGCCAATATTCATATTGGGAATTTTCAAAAATTGTAAATGCTGAAGGAATCTTTTATTAGAACAGGATATCAGGTCCAGGTCAAGCAGGGGTCGTCGTCAGTGCCGGTATTATTCCTTAGGCTTAGTTCAGTTCGGGCCGGGGTCGTCTTTGGTTTAAAGGCTGGTATTAGTGCTGGTCTAGCTAGTATTACGTGACGTTTCGACCTTCTCGTAGGTCATCTTCGGACGAGTCGGTTGAAGAGACTGTAGCAAGAAAGTTTGCGGAACGGTATTTATAGCACCAATGCCAGCCCCTAAACCAAAGAAGACCCCGGCCCGAACTGAACTACGCCTACGGAATAATACCGGCACTGACGACGATCCCTGCTTGACCTGGATCTGATATCCTGTTCTAATAAAAGATTCCTTCAGCATTTACAATTTTTGAAAATTCCCAATATGAATATTGGCCAGTTACTCAGAAACATCACTGAGCCTGAGAAGCGAATTGTAAGGAAAATAGAAAATAAACAATATATAAAATCAACTCGCGTAATTCTGCCATCCTTTTTAACAGTATTATTATTATTACTATTGAAAGATATTGCTGCATCAGCTGCATTTAACTTGTAAATAGTCTTCTCTATTTTTCAAATAATAGCTTTCTCTCTGCTACTACAACTGGCGAGTATTGCGCCGATATTACTCATCAGGAGGAGTCAATTTCAGGGATAATGGTTACAAATTTATTTATTTGTTACAGTAAATGAACAAATAGGTCAAAATATAAGTTAATCTAGTGGCTGACGTTTCTCTCGGTATCATCCGAGCATGATCACGGCAGTGGGTCGGAGTAGACTGTAGGTGCTGTTGTTGTTTGAGATTAAGCAGGCCTTGTGCCAGCACAGGCTCTTGTTCGTAGAGCAGCCCGTAAAGGTGCTGTTGTTGTTGTTGTTGTTGTATTAAGCCAACACTTCTTGTCGGCACGGACCTTTCCCTTGTTCGGCCCGTAGGTGATCTGAAAAGATTCATTAGGTACATGGTTAGTTTTATGAAACTGGAAATATCTTTAGTTGTAGAGATAGGAGTGGACAGGGGAAGGATGATGGTGTCAGTAAGAGAGGGCCATCATGTCATATTATAGTAGAAGTTTGAAAGAATGTAAGGCTTTCGAATATTGGAGAAGCGGTGCAGGTGGGGTTGTCCAACCCTTTACTCCCTTGGGTCCCTGTAGGAGGATTTCAGTTGTAGGTAAAGTTTAAAAGAGTGATAGTGGATGATGTGGATAGAGTCAGGGGATGGGATGAGGGTGGTTGATGTCACTTTTTAGTTTATTTACCTTGGTGGAGGTAGGTTGTAGAACACCTGGGCATGCTCTTCTAAGTTTTCGATGATTGTCTTTGTGACTGTGGCAGCTGCATGCTCAGCATCTTGTGCAAGTAATTCATTTTGTGCCGCACCTCTTAGCTGTGCTGTTTCTCTGCATTCCAGCAGGTAGTGAAGGAGTGGTTGCTGTGTTTCTCCTTGACAGTGTTCACATGGTCTGACACTGTTTTCCACAATTTCCCAGCAGGCTTTATATCCTAGCCTGAGTCTGTGGATGATCACAGCAAATTTTCTTGGTGTGTGCCTGTCTATGGGAGGAGGCGCTAGGTCAGTCGATGTCTTATACCATCTGGCAGACGGTGAGTTCTTTTCTACCCACTCACGATGGTCTTTTAGGAAGTTTTCTTTGCAGAGTGGTTTCATTGCATTCTTGATTTGTTGCAGTGCAGGTTGTATATGTATTTGCACTCTGTCAATGTGTTTTGTACTTTTGGCTAGCTCATCAGCCCTCTCGTTGCCTGGAATTCCTATGTGACTGGGTATCCAGTTTAAGGTGACAGGTCTTCCTCTTTCGCTGTGCTGGTGCAGCAGTGTTTTAATTCCAGCCAGCAGTGCCTTGTTTTCTTTATTTTTCTGTTGTTGCAGGGCTTGCATTGAGGACTTTGAGTCGGTGTGGATGATTACAGGCCCTTCTTCATTCTCCAGTGAGTACAGCAGTGCCTGTCTTATTGCTGTTAACTCTGTCTGCATAGTGGAGGCGTGGTTGGAGGTCCTCCAGCAGGCTGTGAAGTTTCTTGAATATACTGCCGCTCCCGTAGTTTGATTTTCAGGATCTACAGTGCCATCGGTGTAGTATGTTTGTGCCCCTATGGTCTCAGTGTTTCTGATTGCTTCATAGGCCGCCGCTCTGAGCTCTTCTCTTGTGCAATCCTCTTTTCCTCTTGGCAGGCTTCTGTATTTATATATTGCAGTGTCCTTCTTCCAGGGTGGTAGTTGTTGTGTGCCCTGTGTTGTGTCTGGACCTAGCTGCAGCAGTGTCTCTGCCATGCCTAGACTCTTGATGTTGTCACTTTGGTCCTTACCATAGGAACTCGAACTTTAAATCTCTGGGTGTTTAGCAAGTTCCTCTCTGGTTCTTTTCCTCGAGATGGAGTCTCTTTCTGAGAGGAACATCTTGGCCATTGTGCTCGCATTTCGCTGTGCAATCCTAAGTTTTGGCAAGTTAGTTTCAAGCCTGAGGTTGCACAGCCTTGTCCATGTGGGTGCTCCTAGCATGAGCCTCATTGCATTGTTTTGAATGACCTCCAGTGATTCTTTTTGAGCCTCTGTCAGCCTCATCAGAGTGGGGGCAGCATAGTCCACCAATGTTCTGGTGCAGGCTAGGTAGTACTTCCTTTGTATGTGTTCATTTGCTCCCTCCTTCAGGGATGACATGTATCTCATGGCAGCCAGTCTTGCATTTGCTCTTTCTCTCAAGTACTTGATTTCCTCCTTGAAAGTTAGCTGCTGGTCAATGACAACTCCCAGGTACATGTAGCTGTCTACCCTTTCTATGGGCTCAGCTCCTATTGTTAGTGGTTGTAGTGGTCTGTGAGCTTTTATTGTCATGGCCCTGGTTTTATTTATGTTTACTTTAAGGCCTAGCTCATTTGATTTATTGTTGATGTCATTGAGTGCCCTTTGCATTCTGGGTACTCTAACAGCTCCTCTTGCTACTACACACACATCATCGGCATAGATGAAGATTTCTACGCCTTCTGGAAGCTGCAGGGAGGCTATATTCTCCATTAGTATATTGAATAGAAATGGACTAAAAATTCCTCCCTGAGGGGTGCCATTTTCCAAGTCATGGAATGTAGACATCACTCCTTGGAATTTTACTCTGGCCTGCGTTCCCAGTACGTAGATTTTTGTCCAGGCTAGTAAGTGTCCTTGGACTCCCTTCCTTACTACTGATTGAAGTATTGCTGCTGGACTGGCTAGTTCAAAAGCCTTTTCAAAATCTATGAAGACTACTGTGGCCTTCTTCTGATTTATATAGCTGAGAACATCTGTTATGCACTCTGTAGCTCCGGCTCCTTCCTGATATGCATATAGCTGCTTGTGCAGTGGACCAATCTTGTACTTCATTCTATTTAGTACCATTTCCAGTTTTCTCAATGCATGACACCAATGCGATTGGTCTTGGGTTCTCTGGATCTTTAGGTTTGGAGATTGGCTGCGTGTCCTGCTGCCGCCAGGTTTGTGGTCTTGTATGTTCGATGAGTGTTTTGTTTAGGATTCTCAGAAAGGCTGGCTGTTTCTCCTGCAGGACCCATTTTGCTGATCATGGTGTATGTTATCCTGTCTGCTCCTGGTGCTGTGTTTCTGCCAACTTTAAAAACTGCTTTCAGTTCCTCTACTGTGTAAGGGGTGTCAGTATCATTTGGTCTGTGGCAGGCCGCATCGATCTCCTCCCATCTAATCGGTGCTAGTTGATCCTGAATTCTTCTTGTTTCAGGGGAGAGGTTACCTGAGCTAGTCCTATTGGCGAAGGATGTTGCCAGTCTTTCTGCTTCTTCTAGTGGGTGAGGGTGAGTTACTATGGGTGTTCTCTTCTTTCCAGCTACTCTGTTCAGCCACTTCCATAGCTCCAAGAGAAAGGTGCTGTCAAGATCTACTCAATATGTAGTGGCAGGTCAGCAGTGGGTCAACCGCTATCTGCGTTTTCATTGGCTGGTGGCGCAATGCGCTCCTGCCATTTGTTGGAGGAAGTTTTCTTCAAGAAGCTTCTCGTCGTTGAAGGTCGCGCTGTTGCAGCCTGGCAGACCGTCGGGGCTGGGGCATGGCTTCCCTGGGCATTGTGTCACGACGGCTCGCGATGTCATTGACTGCTGGGCTGCTAGTCTCACCTGGTATTCTTTGATCAAGGGGTGTCGCTCGGTTTGGTATTACTTGTATTATTCATACACATAGGTCTCCTTAAGTTGGTGGGGAGGAAGAGCACTTCCTGTGTCGTATCAATGAGGGCTTCTCTTGCTGTATAAGGAGTACCTCGAGCAGTCACAAGCGTCGCTGGTCAGAAGCCCTCCCTATTATCTTGATATTCTTGATAATACCATCGCGGGAGATAGCTTCCTGGTGTGCTGTCATGATATGGTTTTTAATCGCTCCTTCTTGTACGTGGCAGGAAATCCTCTTGGACAGTTTCATAGAAGTCATACCTGTACAAAAATATTAATAGAAATAAAACATTTTTCAAGAAATTGAATCTCAAACTTTATTCAAATTAAATAATCAATTTAGTTAAGTAACCCCTTGAATTTGTACGTGCATGGACTTCCATGTTTCCACGGTCCTTGGATACGTCACTAAATGACAGGCGTCAGACCTAACAAGGACGCGGAAAAAGCTCGGGTAAGCAGTACTAAAGTACCGCTACGACCCTTCACTACCACCACCGTCGGCAGAGACAAGACGGAAGGTTATCGGTTACGAAATATTTTGAGGATTCGATAGTTGGCTGGTCGGGTGATCAATTTCTACTTTATTCACTTTTTATGATGGATCGTTTCCCGGAGGTACTGATGTGGTAATGCAGCTCAAGAGACTTCCTGTTGAATCACGAGCCTTCGTAAGGTGTACGAAATTGAACATGAGAAAATAAGCTCATCGTGTGGGGGTTCGAGGTGAAGGACAATACATGGTGGAGGACGACGGCTGAGTTCCAAGATCTTCGCTGCTGGCTGCCTAACTCGGGTAAGTTCATGTAATGCAGATCCAAGGGTGTTATGTGTACTTTGTCGGCGATAGTGTATTATACACTTAAAGATCATTGAGGCAAGGCCCTTCATTAATTTTTCAACCTTCAGTGATTTGATTAACGTATCGAGTATAAAATAGTTTGAGATTTAAGTTTCTTGTTTAGCCTCGGTACCTTTTTGTTATGAAGTGTGTTTGGGATGGCAACCAGTCGCTCCCTATAACTTAGTCTTTTTTCCTGTAGGTTGGAGTTTCGCTAAAAGGGGTGGAACCTTGGAGTGAAGAGAGGTCAAGAGCTATCGTCTTGGAACTAGCAGGACACTTTCGTCAATGTAGACTGGGGATTAATTACTTAATTTCATGAAGCTATACCCTTCAATAACTTCAGTCTTTAATCAAGTTTTTATATTAAAGTATTTAATTTTCATCAATTTTCTCTTGTCCTAATTATTCTTTCCATCCTAAGTTACTCTAGTAACTTTTCGATAAAAATTTAGCGAAATACCAACGTAAGAGCCGGGACATCCTCGGACGGGGCATATGAATAGGTAGACTACATTCGACTGCTCAACCCTGGCAGGACACTCACCAGGAACTCGACCGCGCCTCCCAAGTACTTGTGAATAATGGGTACTCAAATAAATTGATCAGCAAGGAAGTCCGCACAGCCCTGGAGAAATGGTACGGTAATGAGAGCCCGCAGCCCCGCCCCAGGATAATATCAAGCTGTACTACAAAGCCTTCATGAGTTTCCCATTACCGTGAAGAAGAGGACGCTATTAAGAAAATTATTTCTGATAATGTATCCCCGACTGACGACACCAAGAATATCGACCTAATCATATATTACCAGAATCGGAGGACGCGCGATCTTATTATGAAAATAACCCCTCTCCACAGGTTACGAGAACCCCTGAAGCAGACGCATGTAGTGTACCAGTATACATGCCCAGTCCGCGAATGCAGCGGCGCCACTACGTAGGTATGACTACCATGCGACTGTCGAAGAGACTCTAGTGCCACGCCCAAGAGGGGGCTATAAAGAATCACGCCCGCACCAAACATCACGAGGCCATCTGGATGTCATCATAAAGAAACACGAAGATCATTGGAAGGCCCCTGATGCCCGTCGGTTGCGCCTGCTGGAGGCGCTACTCATCCCAGCAAATAAAACCTACTCTGAATACGATGCAGGAGAATTTCTCCTCCCTACGTGTATGAGAAGACCTGCCACCAACAATGACACCACCGATCATGACAACTCTATGGATGACAACGCCCCCGAACGAGGTTACTCCCTGCAGCCGATTAAAATCAAAGTAGCCGTGACGTCCCACAGCGTAGCGCAACGCCCATCAATGTTACAGCGCCGCTTAGGAGGTCAGGCGGCTGCATGATATGCTGCAACGCAACCATCGGCCCAGAAGAAAGTGGCTTTGGAGACCTGGCTCCGGCAGCCAATGAAAACAAGACTCACCGCCACCAGCCAATAGGAGACAAGCATGGGGCAGACCCCCTGCTGTCAAACCACAGATATAAGGGGAGGACGGACACCGCACCAAGAGCAGTCCACCCTCAGCTTCCCAGCCCGAGGATGTCTGGCAGCTCCAGACGAAGCTCGCTTTAAGAAAGAGAGAAGAGAGAGAGAGAGAGAGAGAGAGAGAGAGAGGAGAAAATCGTTAATGACTTTGATGACTATGGTATCATAGTTTATCTGTAAAATTCAAATATATACCACCTATTTTGACCCTGTATTTTACCATGACCTCTATAGGCGCTCTACTAGCCTGTTTAAGTAGCACTGAAAAAGCCGCTATTCGCAAAATAGAGAAGAATCTCTACAAGTGTAACGCTGCTGAAGTAGCCATTACTTTTAATAAAGTATTATTATTATTATTATTTTGCATACTCGTACCCTTCGACTGCTTTTACCTTCACGGCCGTATACCGCCGACCTATACTTTTACCTGAACCTCTGTATATAGTATCCCACTAAAATTTAACTTGAGGTAAAAGTAGTAGGATGCTGCTACTACTTTTACCTTCAGTGGCGCTAGTTCACAAAAACAATTTTCAAATACGTGAAAGAGATTGAAAAATAACATTTCCATTTTCCTAGCAGTTCGAAATGTTTAACGATAGACTGACGAACTCGTTGTATGCTATAAAATTGGGTTCATCTCCTCAAGGAAAATATATATAAGGCGAACTATTTCTTCTTCCTCTTCTTCGTCTTCTTCTTCTTCTTCTTCGTCTTCTTCTTCTTCTTCGGAGATGAACCTCAAGGATTCCAAAAGCTACATGAACTCAATTACATCTGCTCGTGATTACTCGCGTCTCGTTTCATAAGGCGCTTGCAAAAGTCTGGGAGAGAGAGAGAGAGAGAGAGAGAGAGAGAGAGAGAGAGAGAGAGAGAGAGAGAGAGAGAAAGTCCTGAAGCTGCGAAGCCAACAAGATATCACAAAAATATCGCATGACTAATATGTTTCCCGGTGCCAGGGAATATGATTCTCAAAGGATAATGACGTGCGGTTTGCTATTGCAAAAGTCCTTTTAGGATCTGACGGTTATTTACAAGTAATAAAGGAGCTGGTGGCGGGCGGGGGGTGTATGATGTGGGCGTTAGGGGTGCTTCTGGAAACCTAATAACGCAGCAGGATGAGAATGTCAAGAATATCCTATATTTTATTTATTTTTTTTTTTTTTAGCGGACGTACCCACACGTGCATGAGGATATATATATATATATATATATATATATATATATATATATATATATATATATATATATATATATATATAATATATATATATATATATATAGATATATATATATATATATATATATATATATATATATATATATATATATATATATAATATATATATATATATATATATATATATATGGTATATATATATATATATATATATATATATATTATATATATATATATATATATATATATATATATATATATATATATATATATATATATATATATATATATATATATATATATATATATATATATATATATATATATATATTATATATATATATATATATATATATATATATATATATATATATATAATATATATATATATATATATATATATATATATGAGAAAGAGAGAGAGAGAGAGAGAGAAGAGAGAGAGAGAGAGAGAGAGAGAGAATACTTGTGCATCTGTGAATGTTATATGAAACTATCTTTTCATATCTGAAACGAAGACCTTTAATTGATTGCAATAGGTGTGTGTGTGTGTATGTGTGTGTGTGTGTGTGTGTGAGAGAGAGAGAGAGAGAGAGAGAGAGAGAGAGAGAGAAAGAATACTTGTGCATCTGGGAATGCAATATGAAAGTATGTTTTCATATCAGAAACGTAGACCTTTAATGAGAGAGAGAGAGAGAGAGAGAGAGAGAGAGAGAGAGAGAGAGAGAAAAAATACTTGTGCATCTGTGAATGCAATATGAAACTATGTTTTCATATCTGAAATGTAGACCTTTAATTGGTTGCAATTGTGGGGTGTGTGTGAGAGAGAGAGAGAGAGAGAGAGAGAGAGAGAGCGAAAGAGAAAGTACTTGTGCATCTGTTAATGCAATATGCATCTGTTTTCATATCTGAAACGTAGGGCTTTAATTGATTGGAAGTGTGTATGTGTGTGTGTGTGTGTGTGTGTGTGTGTGTGTGTGTGAGAGAGAGAGAGAGAGAGACAGAGGAGAGAATAGGCAATTGGACTCCACCAGACTGCCTTTAAAGATTCCCTCGACTTTAGATTCATTGAAATCTCAGCGATTCCATCCATTCGCAAGAAAGGGCTTAATTCACCTCGTGTCCCAATTATCTCGGGAAGAATGGATAATCTTCGGGGAATATTCTGCGAGTTTAGTAATAATGAATACGGATTTCTTTCCGCCCCTCGGACGGGCAGAAATCCATCGATAATTGCAGTTGCAGGTCCTGATTTAAAGAAATAAAAAACTTAACAAGTAAAAAAAAAAATACGCCGAAGTTTCTTCGGCACGATCGAGTTTTCTGTACAGCGTATAATCAAGGCCACCGAAGATAGACCTATCTTTCGGTGGTCTTGGTAGAATGCTGTACGAGCCGCTGCCGTGGTGGCCTGTGTTGCTTTATTGCCAGAAGCATGATCATGGCTAACTATAACCTTAAATAATATCAACACTACTGAGGCTAGAAGGCTGCAATTTGGTATGTTTGATGACTGGAGGATGGATGATCAACGTACAAATTTGCAGCCCTCTAGCCTCGGTAGTATTTGAGATATGAAAGCGGACAGAAAAAGTGTGGACGGATAGACAAAGCCATCTTAATAGTTTTCTTTGATAAGAAACAAAAAAGGGGAAAAGGGGCTGTAGTAAGATATTAGTGAAATTTAGGTTTCAGGTTTCAGTAATATCTTACTACAGTCTTTTTTTTTCCATTTTTAGTTTTTCTATAAAGGAAAA
>NC_087201.1:171461141-171466141 GCF_015104395.2 Macrobrachium nipponense
CAAAGGAAGAAATAAATAAATGAAAAGAAAAAACTATTGGCAGAAACCCTGCCTTTAGTCATGTCTCTCAATACTCAGAGGGAGGAGAAGAAGACGAAGAAGAAGAAGAATCCACCATTTGTTTTGCATATGCCAAGCGACGTGGAAACTCGTAAATCTCAAGTGTAGAACTTGAGACCTTGCCAGGGCTGCCAGTGCGCATGCATATGTCTGCGGATACGTGTCTGTGTGCTCACATGTTGGTATGTGTGTGTGTGTGTGTGTTTGTATGTCTGGTTTAAGACTCCAAACCAGCTCCTTGTGGTATGAAGAGTGTGCCTCTGTGGTCCCCTCAGGGATTTGCTGAAAAGACATAAAAGATTTTAATCCTGTGTTAGAAAAGAAAAAATGGCCCACGTTGACTCCTTAGGCATGCACAGGGATATGCAGCAATGCAGTTTGAATTTCCTGTGGTATATTGCTACTGGAGCTTCAGAAGTCCAGGCGATAAAGCAATGTGATTCTTCTTGTATTATGAGACATTTTGTTCTATCAGTCTATTTATTACTTGTTTTAAATAAGTGGTATTTTTATTTTCTGAATTTCTTCTTACCTCCTGTCACTTGTTCCTAATGAATCCTTATTCTTTGGAAGTTTGAATGTAAGGTCAATGACCCCATTGGTAGGCTTGTTCCATAGGAATAGTGTTCATCTAATAATAATAATAATAATAACAATAATAATAATAATAATAATAATAATAATAATAATAATAATAATAATAATAATAATAATAATAATAATAATAATAATAAAGGGTGTGGCGCCGTGGAGGAGTGGGTTAGGTCGTCAATAGACTTAAGTCAAGTTAAGCAACATTGGCTCTGGTCAGTCGTTGGATGGGTGACCGCTCTCCTCGGCGTTGATTCCTTGGGAAAGGATCTTTACCATAATTTCCTCAGTCTACTCAGCTGTAAATGAGTACCTATCCCTGATGGGGTAGGGTCCAGCTATGGGTTTAATAGCAAAACTCAGCAACGATGGAAAGAAATGAAGGAATAAACGACAACAACGTAAATGGAACCTCTGGCAACAGAGGAGCTTCGTCCGGCAACCAGGTATTCAACCCAATTGAAGGGGAAGACGGTCAGGTACTTGGAGGTCGTCATCCAGCAACTGATCACCACAATGACAGTAATCAACAGCCTGAGATTGGAGCTACAGAGGCAAAAAGGAAGAAATGGACAAGAGAAGAAAATAAGGTAAATAGATGCTACATCAGAAGCAACCCGACGGAGAGAGAAAGATATAGAAGAAGATTGGTCAACATCTGGAATGAGAGGAATAAACACCCCCCAAACAGAGCAGAGGCTGGCAGACCAAGTAAGGAACATAAAGAAAAGAACTGGCTCTCCCCAACAGAAAGAGAAGAACTGGAAAGGGAAATGTCACACGACAACGAATTACACGAAGACGAACTGAGAGACGATGCCACAGAAGACGACAGGGAGGATGAGGTATCAAACAACGACACAGAAGAAACACGACGAAGTAGAGCAGAGAGGACATTGGGTAGAAAAGATTAGACAATGGATGGAGCCAGATACAGAGAGAACAAAGATCCCCTCCATGAAGCCTACAACACCAAGAAATTAAGGGAGAAAACAAGTGAGGTCAATGAAATAATGGGCATAATACAAACCACCAGTATCACAGAAACAAATAACTTGACATATGCAGGAGCAAGATTAGTACAGAAACTGATGGAATTCGAACACCAACACCACCAGCACAACCAACCCAACAGAAACCAAAAACAGCAACAACCTCCTTGGAAAAGGCGCCTGGAAAAGCAAAATCATGGTGATGAGATCTGACTTGAGCAAACTGAAAGAGATGGCAAAAAAAGGCTTAGAAGCAAGAAAACAAGGGAGGAACTCAACGAGAAATACAAAGTACAAGAGAGGGGACTAAACAACACAATAGAAGATGTAAAACAGAGGCTTAAGGCCAAAGCACATAAGATCCAACGGTACATGAACAGGAATACGGGATACCAACAAAACAAACTGTTCGGAACCAACCAGAAAAGACTATACAGCCAACTAAGAGGGAAAGACAACCACCAAGAAATCCCTGAAGCCGAACCAAGTGAGACTCTGGGAAAACATATGGAGCAATCCGGTATCACACAACAACACATGCAACATGGCTCCAGGAAGTCAAGGAAGAAGAAACGGGAGAATAAAACAAAGATTCACAGACATCACGACAGACACAGTCAGACACCAACTAAAGAAAATGCCAAACTGGAAAGCCCCAGGTCCCGATGAAGTCCATGGATACTGGCTCAAAAACTTCAATGCCCTACACCCACGAATAGCAGAAAAACTCCAGCATTGTATCTCAAATCACCATGCACCCAAATGGATGACCACATGAAGAACATCCTTAATACAAAGACAAGAGTAAGGGAAATATAGCCAGTAACTACAGGCCTATCACCTGCCAACCAATAACGTGGAAGTTACTAACAAGTATCATCAGTGAAAGGCTATACAACTACCTCCTAGAGGAGACGAAACAGAAAGGCTGCAGAAGGAAGTGTAGGGGCACAAAAGACCAGCTCCTGATAGACAAAATGGTAATGAAGAACAGTAGGAGAAGGAAAACCAACCTAAGCATGGCATGAGATAGACTATAAGAAAGCCTTCGACATGATACCACACACATGGCTAATAGAATGCCTGAAAATATATGGGGCAGAGGAAAACACCACCAGCTTCCTCAAAATACAATGCGCAACTGGAATACAATACTTACAAGCTCTGGAATAAGACGAGCAGAGGTTAATATCAGGAGAGGGATCTTCCAGGGCGACTCACTGTCCCCACTACTCTTCGTAGTAGCCATGATTCCCATGACAAAAGTACTACAGAAGATGGATGCTGGCTACCAACTCAAGAAAAGAGCGGAACAGAATCAACCATCTGATGTTCATGGACGACATCAAGCTGTATGGTAAGAGCATCAAGGAAATAGATACCTAATCCAGACTGTAAGGATTGTATCTGGGGACATCAGGATGGAGTTTGGAATAGAAAAATGCGCCTTAGTCAACATACAAAAGGCAAAGTAACGAGAACTGAAGGGATAAAGCTACCAGATGGGAGCAACATCAAACACATAGATGATGATGGGATACAAATACCTGGGTAATAATGGAAGGAGGGATATAAAACAAGAAGATGAACGACACGATCAGGAAAGAATATATGCAGAGACTCAAGGCGATACTCAAGTCAAAACTCAATGCCGGAAATATGATAAAGCCATAAACACATGGGCAGTGCCAGTAATCAGATACAGCGCAGGAATCGTGGAATGGACGAAGGCAGAACTCTGCAGCATAGATCAGAAAACCAGGAAACATATGACATACACAAAGCAACTACACCCAAGAGCAAATACGGACAGACTATACATAACACGAAAGGAAGGAGGGAGAGGACTACTAAGTATAGAGGACTGCGTCAACACCGGAGAACAGAGCACTGGGCAATATCTGAAAACCAGTGAAGACGAGTGGCTAATGAGTGCATGGGAAGAAGGTAACTAAAATAAAAGTAGACGAAGACCCACAAATATACAGAGACAGGAGAATGAAAGACAGAACAGAGGACTGGCACAACAAACCAATGCACGGACAATACATGAGACAGACTAAAGAACTAGCCAGCGATGACACATGGCAATGGCTACAGAGGGAGAGCTAAAGAAGGAAACGGAAGGAATGATAACAGCGGCACAAGATCAGGCCTAAGAACCAGATATGTTCAAAGACGATAGATGGAAATAACTCTCTCCCATATGTAGGAAGTGCAATACGAAAAATGAAACCATAAACCACATATAGCAAGCGAATGCCCGGCACTTGCACAGAACCAGTACAAAAAGAGGCATGATTCAGTAGCAAAAGCCCTCCACTGGAGCCTGTGCAAGAAACATCAGCTACCTTGCAGTAATAAGTGGTACGAGCACCAACCTGAGGGTGTGATAGAAAACGATCACGCAAAGATCCTCTGGGACTATGGTATCAGGACGGATAGGGTGATACGTGCAAACAGACCAGACGTGACGTTGATTGACAAGTGAAGAAGAAAGTATCACTCATTGATGTCGCAATACCATGGGACACCAGAGTTGAAGAGAAAGAGAGGAAAAAAATGGATAAGTATGAAGATCTGAAAATGAAATAAGAAGGATATGGGATATGCCAGTGGAAATCGTACCCATAATCATAGGAGCACTAGGCACGATCCTAAGATCCCTGAAAAGGAATCTAGAAAAACTAGAGGCTGAAGTAGCTCCGGGCCTCATGCAGAAGAGTGCGATCCTAGAAACGGCACACATAGTAAGAAAAGTGATGGACTCCTAAGGAGGCAGGATGCAACCCGGAACCCCACACTATAATACCACCCAGTCGAATTGGAGGACTGTGATAGAGCAAAAAAAAAAAAAAAAAAAAAAAAAAATAAATAAATAAATAAATAAATAATAATAATAATAATAATGTTTATCACTTGGTGAAAAACTGACTCAATTGGTTCCTTATACTATGACTCAATCGTACACATCACGATAGAGAGATAAAATATGAATAGTTTAAAGTTAAAAATTATGGTAGCTGAATCATCCTGAGCTTTACTTTTCTAAAGGAACCCTAAAGGAGGAAACATTAAGACAAAAATCACCTGCAGACTCAGACAATATGAATGTAGTTCGTATTCACGAATGTTATGAACTTCATATATGAGCAAGCGTTTTAAAGTATTCATGATTGTACTTCACGTAGTTCCAGATTTTCTTATTGTTTTCTTAATAACTGATCTCTTTCTTTATTTGCGGATGTCTCCTGTTGACATTCATGCCGAATTTACTAAAAAAGAAAAATTCAAAAATAAAAAGCCTCAGGTAAAACGTGCATAAAGAAATAAGTGCAAGTAAATAAGTGTATTTAT
>NC_087201.1:171471141-171488641 GCF_015104395.2 Macrobrachium nipponense
CACGATTACACTTCCCTCTAACAAGTGAAAGTTCCTGGAAGACTTTCTCATTCGCCAAAGAAAGTCATTGCAAAAGAATTCCAGAAAGAACAGAGGTCGTTAACATCAATTCCATGTACATACTCTACTCCAGCAGTGAGAAAGAGCGGAGAGAGAAGAGAGAGAGAGAGGAGAGAAGAGAGGAGGAGATGGAGAGAGAGAGAGAGAGAGATTCTGGGGAAAAAAACGGTAAGTGAAAAAGGAGAGTTTGTGGGTGTTTGTGTGTGTGTGTTTGTGAAGTTCTTGAAAAGACCGATGAAAGAATATATATATATATATATATATATATATATATATATATATATATATATATATATATATATATATATATATACTATATACATACATACTATATATATATATATATATATATATATATATATATATATATATATATATATATATATATATATAATAAAAGGAGCCCACAAAAACGCCAAAATATGGAGAGTACTATTTTTCAGAGACTGCTGTCTCCCTCTGTCTCCCTCCCTGAAGAGGGAGACAGCAATCTCTGAAATATAGTACTTTTCTCTCTATATTTTTTTGTTGTTTTTTATGGGCTCCTTTTATTAGATGGAATTCTGTTGTAGCAGAAAATTTTTGGTACCCCAGGTTCATCATATATTTATTCTATATATATATATATATTCATATTATTATATATATATATATTATATAAAGATATATATAATATTATATAATATTTTATAAACTATATATCATATTATATTAATATATATTATATATGATAAAAAAACCCAATTAAAATTTAAAATATATATATATATACTATCTATACTATCAATATATTATATATTGGTAGATATTATATTATATAATCTATATATATATAATAATCTATATATATAATATTATTAATTATATATTATATATATATGTGTGTGTGTGTGTGTGTGTGTGATGTCTGTGAGTCTGTGTGTGTTAGGTACCTACTCATCATTTCTCCCGCTTAGAGGCACATTTTTTTTAATAACCCGATACCTGTAATACATCACATTACCATAAATAGCAGTCTCTATTTATTAGACTTGTACCTATAATAATAAAATATTAATAAGTAGATAATTCCCATCTCTCCATTTGCATTTAACATAATACCTTATCGATGACATATGATATGCCATTATATATTTCGTAAATAAGGTAAAAATAATTAAAATTTAAGACGACAACGTGAAATCCATCGGCCTCGTAGAACAAAAAAGTACTGGGGAGAGAATTCTTAGAATTCTTACCATTATTAATATATATATTATATATATATATATATATATATATATATATATATATATATATATATATATATATATCGAGCTACAATGTCCTTTAATATCTAATTCGCTCTTACCTCGGAATATATTTTCATATATGCTTAACCGAAGGGGAACTTTTTTTCTCGATAATAGACTTGCCTGGACCAGGGCGCGAACCCATGGATCCTTTCAAATCCAGGAACGTCAGTGAAGCTTTACTACTACACTACCGCGAGAGGCTAAAAGAAAAAAATTCATGTCGCCTCTCACCCTCATATACCTTCCGCGCGCAGGTAATTAGTTGGTTTGGAGACAACATCAACCCAACTCGACTCCGGTAGTGTTTTTGTAGTGCTTTTGACAGCACGTAGCCAATCTATAAGTCATATCACATTTCCGTGATTCATATACATATAAAAGCACTACAAACACTACCGGAGTCGAGGTGGGTTGATGTTGTCTCCAAACCAACTAATTACCTGCGCGCGAAAGGTATATGAGGGTGAGAGGCGACATGAACTTTTTAGCCTCTCGCGGTAGTGTAGTAGGTAAAAGCTTCACTGACGTTCCTGGATTTGAACATTGTAGCTCGATATATGAATATGAATCACGGAAATGTGATATGACTTTTGTATATATATATATATATATATATATATATCTATATATATATATAATATATTATACATATATATATATATATGTATATAAAAACAAGAAGTGGAGAAAAATATCTAGGTTCGGTTAAGGTTTCTACAACCACAGAAAAAAAAGATAGCCCGAGGGAAAATAGAGTAGGTTGTATAAAAAAAGATTATAATAAAAAAATACGGAAGAAAATACAAAAGAAGAATTACGGAGAGGGGAAAAGTCAAGGGATATTTCTTCATCCTCCACCCAGAGCCTAATCTAGCCTTTAGGCTTACTAAGAACGCTTTTACCTCTCTCCTCCTCTCTACTCTCTCTCTCTCCTCTCTCCTGCTCTCTCTCTCTCTTCTCTCTCTCTCTATCTCTTCTCTCTATAAGAAATAATAGCTTCTGTTTTAGGAAATAGTCTTATTGGGACGGATGATGTATTTATTATTATTATTATTATTATTATTATTATTATTATTATTATTATTATTTTATTATTATTATTATATTATTATTATTATTATGTATCTACTTGTTTTTTTTTATTTATTTATCTATTTATTTATTTATTTGACTGCGTGGTATTTATAGTGTGGGGTTCCGGGCGGGTTCATCCTGACTCCTTAAAGGAGTCCCCCCATCCTTTTCTCAAGCTACGTGGGCTGTTCCTAGGAGCATACACTCATCTGCATGAGATCTGGAGCTACTTCAGCCTCTAGTTTTTCCAGGTTCCTTTTCAGGGATCTTGGGATCATGCCTCCTAGTGTCCCTATGATTATAGGTACAATTTCCACTGGCAAATCCTATATCCATCTCATTTCTATTTTCAGGTCTTGATACTTATCAATCTTTTCTCCATCTTTTTTTTTTTCTCATCTACCCTGGTGACCCATGGTATTGCGACATCGATAGGTTATACTTTCTTCTTGATTTTGTCAATCAACGTCACGTCTGGTCTATTTGATGTCTCACCCTATGTGTTCTGATACCATATTGTCATTATTATTATTATTATTATTATTATTATTATTATTATTATTATCGTATATGCCTGTTTCCTTTTCTTTCTGTCTGAGGAAAAAATATATTTTGTTTTGAAAAAAAAAAAAAGTCCTATTGAGAGTGCTGCTGTATTTTTTTACTTATTATTATTATTATATTATTATTATTATTATTATTATTATTATTATTATTATTATTATTATTGTTGTTGTTGTTGTTGTTGTTGTTGTTGTTGTTGTTATTGTTGAATATGGTACTTGTTTCTATTTTACTTTTACTATTATTATTATTATTATTTTTTTTTTTTTTTGGCTCTATCGCAGTCCTCCAATTCGACTGGGTAGTATTTATAGTGTGGGGTTCCGGGTTCCATCCTGCCTCCTTAGGAGTCCATCACTGTTCTTACTATGTGCGCCGTTTCTAGGATCACACTCTTCTGCATGAGTCCTGGAGCTACTTCAGCCTCTAGTTTTTCTAGATTCCTTTTCAGGGATATTGGGATAGTGCCTATGCTCCCTAGCTAGGGTACAATTTCCACTGGCATATCTCATATCCTTCTTATTTCTATTTTCAGATCTTGATACTTATCCATTTTTTCCCTCTCTTTCTCTTCAACTCTGGTGTCCCATGGTATTGCAACATCAATGAGTGATACTTTCTTCTTGACTTTGTCAATCAACGTCACGTCTGGTCTATTTGCACGTATCACCCTATCTGTTCTGATACCATAGTCCCAGAGGATCTTTGCCTGATCGTTTTCTATCACTCCCTCAGGTTGGTGCTCGTACCACTTATTACTGCAAGGTAGCTAATGTTTCTTGCACAGGCTCCAGTGGAGGGCTTTTGCCACTGAATCATGCCTCTTTTTGTATTGGTTCTGTGCAAGTGCCGGGCATTCGCTTGCTATGTGGTTTATGGTTTCATTTTTCGTATTGCACACCTACATGGGAGAGATGTTATTTCCGTCTATCGTTCTTTGAACATACCTGGTTCTTATGGCCTGATCTTGTGCAGCTGTTATCATTTCTTCAGTTTCCTTCTTTAGCTCTCCCCTCTGTAGCCATTGCCATGTGTCATCGCTGGCTAGTTCTTTAGTCTGTCTCATGTACTGTCCGTGCATTGGTTTGTTGTGCCAGTCCTCTGTTCTGTTTGTCATTCTCCTGTCTCTGTATATTTCTGGGTCTTCGTCTACTTTTATTAGTCCTTCTTCCCATGCACTTTTTAGCCACTCGTCTTCACTGATTTTCAGATATTGCCCCAGTGCTCTGTTCTCGATGTTAACGCAGTCCTCTATACTTAGTAGTCCTCTCCCTCCTTCCTTTCGTGTTATGTATAGTCTGTCCGTATTTGCTCTTGGGTGTAGTGCTTTGTGTATTGTCATATGTTTCCTGGTTTTCTGATCTATGCTGCAGAGTTCTGCCTTCGCCCATTCCACTAATCCTGCACTGTATCTGATCACTGGCACTGCCCATGTGTTTATGGCTTTTATCATATTTCCGGCGTTGAGTTTTGACTTGAGTATCGCCTTGAGTCTCTGCATATATTCTTTCCTTATCGTGTCCTTCATTTCTTGGTGTTTTATATCCCCTCCTTCCATTATTCCCAGGTATTTGTATCCAGTCTCATCTATGTGTTTGATGTTGCTCCCATCTGGCAGCTCTATCCCTTCAGTTCTCGTTACTTTGCCTTTTTGTATGTTGACTAAGGCGCATTTTTCTATTCCAAACTCCATCCTGATGTCCCCAGATACAATCCTTACAGTCTGGATTAGGGTATCTATTTCCTTGATGCTCTTTCCATATAGCTTGATGTCGTCCATGAACATCAGATGGTTGATTCTGTTGCCTCTTTTCTTGAGTTGGTACCCGGCATCCATATTCTGTAGTACTTTTGTCATGGGAATCATGGCTACTACGAAGAGTAGTGGGGACAGTAAGTCGCCCTGGAAGATCCCTCTCCTGATATTAACCTCTGCTAGTCTTATTCCAGAGCTTGTAAGTATTGTATTTCAATTGCGCATTGTATTTTTGAGGAAGCTGATAGTGTTTTCCTCTGCCCCATATATTTTCAGGCATTCTATTAGCCATGGGTGTGGTATCACGTTGAAGGCTTTCTTATTATTATTATTATTATTATTATTATTGTAGTTGTTGTTGTTGTTGTTGTTGTTATTATTATTGTTGAATATGGTAGTTGTTTCTATTTTACTTTTATTATTATTGTTATTATTATTATTATTATTATTATTATTATTATTATTATTATTATTATTATTATTATTATTATTATTATTATTATTATTGCAGAATTTTATAAGAGTCTTTCAACATTCTTTATATCAGCTCGAAGCTAATATTATAAGGTTTCCCAGTGCCATATAAACCTACTGAGTTATAGTACTGTCATGACAAGAAACCGTATTTTAGTGTTTTTAGTGAATCGACTATCTTTTAACTGTAAGTGCTTTAGATATACCTACTATCTTTTAGCTCCAGCTCCGAAATCCATCTGCTGAGAGCTTCAAAGCGAGTGGATTTATAAAAAACGTCCACTGACTAAGCTAACAGTCATTGAAATGTAAGGTACGTAAACATCTACAGCAGAGTGGTAGATTGACCAATGGGATGGACGGATCCGTGAGCTGAATTCCGATTGGTTGATTGATGATGACGATGCCTTGTCTGATTCTAAAAGCATCGTGATTTTAGTAGTGGTGTTAGTGTCGTCTGGTATTGGCTGGAGGGGGGGGAGGGGGGTGTTTGGACTGTGAGCTCTCTGCTGAAGTGGTTGGTATAACAGCAAGCTCTCTCTCTTCTCTCTCTCTCTCTCTCTCATACGCACACATGCACGCCTTACGGCATTTGTCAAGTTAAACATCGATTTGACATTTGGTAAATATTTCATATAAGTTTTCTCTCTCTCTCTCTCTCTCTCTCTCTCTCTCTCTCTCTCTCTGTCTCTCTCTCTCTCATCGGTGATTGGGGTCTAGCCTGGTTTAATATTTTCTGATGGTAGTATTTAAGAATATACTTGGTACCTTTGACTATTTTAGAATACCCTCAGTACCTTTGACTATCTAACAATACACTCAGTACCTTTGACTATCTAACAATACACTCAGCACCTTTGACCATTTAAGAACACTCAGGACCTTGACCATCTAAGAATACACTCAGGACCTTGACCATCTGAGAATACACTCAGGACCTTTGCTCACCTGAGAATACACTCAGGACCTTTGACTATCTTAGAATACACTCAGGACCTTTGACCATCTCATAATATACCCAGGGCATCTGGTCATCTAAAAATACATGCAGTATCTTTCACCATTTTAGAACGTGAAAGAAATAGAGAAATAAAGTCACTCCTTGCCCTTCTTGACAAACAGGAGGAGGACCTGTCCCACCAAGTCATAAAGAACCCTTGTTGGCACTCCTGTCTGCAGAGCTTCAATGCACCGATGGTGACATTGGAACAAGATCGGTCTCCTGTCCATGCAGATAACGAACATGAATCCACGAGCAACAGGAAAGGGATATATCTCCTCATATTTTCAGAGAAATTGAGAGACATGTGACGTGCGTTTGAACGAAGTTCCAAAACAGCGCTTTGGAACATTTTCGAGAAACATTTAAAAAAGAAATGCTCACAAGTTTTTTCGGCGTGATTGAGTTTTCAGTAAAACTTATAATGTTGTATGAGCCGCGGCCCATGAAGCTTTCACCCACGGCCTGGTGGTTGCCTGTCCCATGGCGTTACCAGACAAACTTTACCTTTAATCTTAAAAAGAATAAAAACTACTCTGGCTAGAAGGCTGCAATTTGGTATTTTCAATGATTGGTAAGTGGATGATAAACATACCAATTTTAAGCCCTCTTACGTCAATAGTTTTTAAGATCTGAGGGCGGACAGAAAAAGTGCGAACGGACAGGCAACGTCGGCAAATAAAACTTAACGAGGAAAATATTCATTTTTAAACAGTAAAAAAAAAACAATCAAATAATCATTATATTAATCAGACAAAAAGGTAGATAATCATACAAGAGATAATTTCGATAGGTGTAAGTAACACGAAATATTCTCATTTCAAATCCCCAAATACCGAATGAGATTTGTAACAGAAAGCCTGAGGTATGAATCGATAGTGAAATGAAATGACTATTGACAAATATTCTTATTTAAATTCAAAGGACAATTGAAAATGTATGTATGCATACATACATACCAACATAGATACACACAAACACACACACACACACACACACATATATATATATATATATATATATATATATATATATATATATATATATATATATATATATATATATATATATTATATATGTATATATGTATATTATGTATATGGATATGTATATGTATATGGATATGTATATGTATATGTATATATATATATATATATATATATATATATATATATATATATATATATATATATGTATATCATACACATACAAAGTCCTAATACATACACACACACAAACACCACACACCAATAACCTGGTATAACAAGACTTCTTACCTACATAAGGATAAAAATAGTCTCAATTCATCCACAGAGCTACACACAAACACGCCCACAAACCAGCTCCCGAAATTCGTCCGCGGGAACCTTTTCTTAATTATTGTAATTTGGTGGAATCGATAGCCTCCCCCCTCCCCCCCTGCTCCCTCATTACCTGCCTAATTAATTAGAGGGCTAACCACCGCTCTAATCATCCGTTTTCTTTTAGGGCTCTGGGTCCTACTACCAGGCTGCTTAAACCGGTTTGGTGAAATGAAATTCAGCTGATTTACCAGAAGCTCTTCTCTTTCCCGGGACGGAGTGGGGTGGGAGGGGGAGGGTGAGGTGGTGGGTGAGTGGTGGGGGAAAGGGGTGGGGGTTACATTAAATTACTTTGCGGCTGGGAAATTACAGAGGAGGGAAAAATTAGTGAATAGTAGGCGTCGCCCTTGAAAAGAAGGTGATCTATTAATCTTGTGTGGCTCTCTCTCTCTCTCTCTCTCTCTCTCTCTCTCTTTTCTCTCTCTCTTTCTCTTGGAGACTGATGGTCATTAACGTTTTCTTCTTTTGTCTTATATATATGCGTATATATATATATATATATATATATATATATATATATATATATATATATATATATATATATATATATGTGTGTGTGTGTGTGTGTGTGTGTGTGTGTGTGTGTAGAATATCATCCACATATCTCATTCACAGCATGTTTTTGGGTTTTATTGCATTTATTACTGTAGTTTCAAAGTATTCCATGTACAGATTGGCTTAAACAGGACTTAAAGGACTACCCATACTACACCCGGATTTTTTCTTGTAGAATGATTCCCCGAATGAAAAAACGTTATTAGATGCATATAATTCAACTAACTTTATTATTTTGTCAAGCGCCAATGGGAAATGATTTGAATAGGGGGATAATTTTTCCCTTAAAAACTGAAGAACGTCCTGTACTGGTACTTTTGTGAATAGGGAGTCTACGTCAAGGCTTAAAAGTTTTATGTTGTGAAGTGGTATATGTAAACTTTTCTGTAAACTTTTCTCATTCATCTACCTGAAGAGAGAGACAGCAGTCTCTGAAATATAGTACTTTCCTCGATATATTTTGGAGTTTTTATGGGCTCCTTTTATTAGATGGAATTCTGTTGTAACAGAAAATTTTTACCAGTCATTTTCGGCCCAGTATGGAATTCAACCGCCTTTCCACGATTCTTCACTTACTTCCAGAAGTCAACCCAGTTTTTCGCAAGTTTCAGAAATAACTGATCTGACTATACCGGCTGAAAAATCAAAAACACTTTAGAAGAATGCCTCAAGGAACAAAAATGTACGGATTCGGGAGATGGACTCTGCAATCAGACCCCTTCCCTCTATCACACAAGATTTTCCTGGAGGAAAGAATCACCAATACGAAAAACGACATCTTCGTACTACGCAGAGTGATATATGGAACTCAGTCTAATCTTTGCCTCCTCACTACGGACCACATATACAGGTATCTGATTTCATTCTGTTCCGACATTGCTGCCTATAATAGCGTGACTCATTCCAACAAACTTTTACGCAAGTTAAATAACTTAATAGACAATAGCGCATGGAATAATCTTGAGAAACAAGACAAAGTTTTAAACTCATCCAACACCCACCTTACTGTAAATCAACATTTAGTTCTAAATCTAGGCTTATCCTTTGCCCTAATGCCAGACCGCAAAAACAACCTAGACTTCATAGTGGCTTTTGATAAATTCATATCTGACAAAAACTACAGCCTTGAAGAGATATGTTTAAAAGGATTGTTACTAAATGCTTTAACTGGCCTAAATAAGAAATATCCTGTTCCCCATAGATTCATGATAGCCATCCACTCTCTAAAAAAGTTAGATGTTATAATAGGTAGATCCAACAAAGACGGCAAAATCGTAATAATGGTCAAAGACTTCTACCTCGACAAAATCAACGAGCTCCTTAGCGACACAAACACTTACGATAAACTGACGAAAAATAACCTCAAAAACGTTCCCACACAATTTTTTCGGAAAGTAAGATTAATTGGCCAAGACAAAAAGAGTATTGAACTATTAGAGATATTTAAAGTAATAAATCCTAAATTACCATAATTTTATGGCCTTCCCAAAACTCACAATGACAATCTTCCATTCAGACCCATCGTTTCCTGTGCCGGAGCTTTCAATTACAAAAAAATTCTAAATGGTTAGCTGGCCTTCTTTCCCCTTTTTTAGGCAATTTTTCTCCCAGTCACATTGAGCATTCGGAAGAGTTTTGTCACAAATTCAGAGAAGCACATATACCAATTCACAACATAAAACTTTTAAGCCTTGATGTAGACTCCCTGTTCACAAAAGTACCAGTACAGGACGTTCTTCAGTTTTTAAGGGAAAAATTATCCCCATATTCAAATCATTTCCCATTGGCGCTTGACAAAATAATTAAGTTAGTTGAATTATGTGCATCTAATAACGTATTTTCATTCGGGGAATCATTCTGCAAGCTAAAATTCGGGTGTAGTATGGGTAGTCCTTTAAGTCCTGATTTAGCCAATCTGTACATGGAATACTTTGAAACTACAGTAATAAATGCAATAAAACCCAAAAACATGCTGTGGATGAGATATGTGGATGATATTCTAACATTTTGGGATAATAAGTGGGGCAATTTTAATGAATTCCTCTCAAAATTAAACACATTAGTGCCCAGCATCAAATTTCAAGAAGAATGGGAAACAGACAACAAAATTCCTTTTCTTGATGTTTTAATAATCAGAGACACGACAGAATACAAATTTACCATATACAGAAAACCAACGTTCTCACTTTCATACATTCACTACTTTAGCTATCACGACATTGCTATCAAGATAGGTGTAGCCAACAACCTGCTCTTAAGAGCCTTACGAATTTGTTCCCCAGATTTCCTGGAAAAAGAATTTGAACTAATCTGCAAGCAACTTTCGTCTTTAAAGTATCCTGATCATATAATTGAGAAAGCAATTCACAAAGCAAACGTAATTTTCTACCGACCCCCTAAAGACAAGACCAGAGATACACCCAACAATAAAATAAAAATTCCACACCTGGACACGATTAAGAAGGTGACTTAGACCCTCTGAAAATCTAACCGTTTTGCATTTACTTACCCAAACACCATAGCCAAATCCCTGATTAACGTCCAACAAAAGACATCTCCCAAGGACACTGGGGCTTACCAAATCCCATGACAGGACTGTGACCAACTTGCATCGGATTTACAGGTAAATCACTTCGCCAGAGATTAATACAACACAAACGGTCAGTTAGGTATGGACAACAAAACTTAGCTATTTTCAACCATATAAATGAACATAACCATAGAATAAACTGGAATTTGTCACATGTAATTTATAGCAGCAACTGTGGTACAAGAGTCAAATGATGGAATCGGCCTTAATAAAAGAGAGGCAGGTAATGAACATCTCAAGAGGAGCATGGATTTCAGATACGATCGAAAAGGTTTTCATTCAACCAACGCTTAAGAAGATTAAAGGAAGATTATCAGCTTGCCTGTGGATGGACCTCTTGATATAGATACCACCTTTTCTGTAAACTTTTCTCATTCATGAACCTGAAGAGGGAGACAGCATTCTCTGAAATATAGTACTTTTCTCTTTATATTTTGGTGTTTGTATGGGCTCCTTTTATTATATATATATATATATATATATATATATATATATTATATATATATATATATATATATATATATTATATAAACAGTCATATGTGAATATTACTTGTAATTTTATTAAATAACAATTATAATGTTTTGGTAATGTCCATTCTCGAGGATTTTGGGAAGTGCACAGGTTTCTTTGTAAGACCTCTGGTGAGAAGAGTTCCTGTTACACTTTCCATTGTAAGTTTCTTTCCTTCCAATTTTGACTATGGGATCCCTCTGGTAACTGACAATTATAAGTAGACACCTTAAACAGTCAGATTCACTGCTCTGTGTTTACGTGGATATAAAACTACTTCTGGAATTCTGGTGAACATTTAAGTACTCGAGATATTACACATTTTCTTTTCATGTAGGATGGTTGTCATACTATTGTTATTAACTGTTTGCAAAAGACGTTATCATTATTAGTTTTGTGTTAAGGTGTTATGGTTAGGTTGGTGCAGCTTTTGTAAATGATTCTGCGTTATTTTAATAATCAACTTTTTAGATATATGTTGATGATTTTTAAAATGGGAGCAGGAGGGAGTTATTTACCGAGTCAAAGAAGGTATGAAAAATCCAGTTTCATACAAATCCTGAGTTACGGAGAGAGGTCACTGTAGGGTCATTAAAGGTCACTGTTGACCTACTGATCATGCAAGGTTATATCGTCACTAGGATTGAGTATGCAAAATTTCATCAGACGAAGGGAGAAGATCGAACCGAGTTACAAGATTTAGCCAAGATTAACAAACAAACAAACAGACAAACAGGCAAAAAAACAAGCCAAATAAAAGTATATAAGAAGGCTTAAAATTATCAAGACATAACTTATAACAAATATTCTAACGCTTAAATCACATTGTGTAGCAAATTTCCGATCTGTAACACATTGTATCTATAGATAAGATTTTAAAGCATCTCCAAGAATTAATCATTAACGAAACTATTTTTTTTCTTACACTCATTATTATATTCCTAACATCGATATTCTTTGTTATAACATTGCTCCCATCTACCTAAAAGATAATATTCAGTTAACACGGTGCTGAGGAGATGATAAATTTTTTTTTTTTTTTTTTTTTAGTTTTTTCGTAGATTCGATATGACTCCTCGCTCGCCTACCATGAGCAAAAAAAAATGTTTGAGCAGATGATTTTAACGAAGGCATTTTCATAAAAACAATGTTTTTTTCTGTAAAAAAAATTACCTGTCATATTTTGCTATTTTTTTTATCAGAAGTAAATATAAAAAAAAAAAAAAAATTAACATCAATGGCAAACTGCGTCATTATTTAATCAATATTTGATGGCCATTTTTGTATGATATTAATTAATTCTAGGTTCGATTCAGTTTTTAATAAAGCGTACCATTCATCAGAGTCGAATACCGTTCCAACCAAAAAAAAAAAAAATTCAGACATTATAAAAAAAAAAAACTGAAAATTCATTACCATCATCATCAATAATAATCATTCAAAGGGGAAACTTGTTTGCTCGGTGAAATTAAGGGAGAGTTTTTATTCATGAAATGGTTATTTTCACAGTAATTTAGCCTTGCAGAATATGATATATATTACATGTGGTTTGAAATTCTACAAAAGATTTACCGAAAGAAAACGTAGGTTATTTAGCGTTTACTCTTATGAAAACATACGGGGTCATATACTGGAAGACAGATTGATTTATGACTAAGAAAGTTAAATTGAAAAGAGGGTGGATGCAACAGAGAGAAGAGAGGGAAATAAAAATAGAGGGAAGAAAGGGAACAAGAACTTTAAGAAATTAAAATGTCTTGCAAGAAAGTTATTGTAGATATAAAGGAGAATGTATAAATCAGTAAACGAAACATCCAAATGGAAACATAATCTTTGTAGTGAATGAAATTTCAAGTTGATTGAGTGAGTATATTTTAGAGAATGAATAAATCTATAAATGTAACATCCAAATGGAAACATAATCTTTGTGGTGAATGGAGTCTTAAGACGATGAGTGAGTATTTTTTAAAGATTTTTTCAATGTCAGGGTAATACTGAGAGTAATTTTAGAGTTATGTTGCATAAGACGAACAATTAAGGTGTTGAATAACAGGAGTAGGGACACACAAAGCTACCACGAGTGACTATCAGTGAGATACCTCAGCATGATGGCGATATGTGGGATTGAATTGCTGACTAGGGCGTACAAGGTACCTCTGGATATAGGAAAAGTTCCAAAGATATAACCAAGAGGAATGACTATTATTCCTCTATGTAAACATGTATTTAATAGGGGAGAAAGGGATGATTATGTGTGCATAAGGTCAGTTGGTATATCTGCGACTGTGCGTAGTAGGATTTGGACTGAGATAGTAAAGCAGTTGAAAGAAGTCCTTCATAAGGGAAAAACAGTTTGGAATTAAACTAAGCCATATTTCGATCCAAAATGAATTTTACAAACCATATATTAACCTGGCTCTTTGATATCGAAATACATATCTCATGACGTATATTCTGGAATATTTCCCGCAAAGAGTGAGAAGGAAAATAAAAAGTGTTAGTGTACGACGAAGAGAATGAGAAAAGGAAGAAATATTGATGGATAAACGACACTCTCATGCTTACCAGGGTAAAATGTGTTCCCTAATACCAATATTTATAGCCTCCACACACATAGGAAGAGAGAATCTCGTGATGAGTGTCAACCGAGTCAGTGGGCGTGATATTTGTTTTCCCAGAATTCTTGGCAGTTCCATGAACTTTCTCTCTCTCTCTCTCTCTCTCTCTCTCTCTCTCTCTCTCTCTCTCTATTATAATCTAGTATATATATATATATATATATATATATATATATATATATATATATATATTATATTATATATATACACACACACACACACACACCACACACATATATATATATATATATATATATATATAATATATATTATATATATATATATATATTTGTAAATCTAGTTTATCAAAATTGTGTCAATTCTAAGATGTCTCTCTCTCTCTCTCTCTCTCTCTCTCTCATACACACATACATACACACCTACACACACATCGTATTTCTCTAAGGTCTGTCAAAATTTTTGCAATTCTAAGGCTTCTCACTCTCTCTCTCTCTCTCTAGTATAATATATATATATATATAATATATATATATATATATATATATATATATATATATATATATATATATATATATATATATATATATATATATATATATATATATATATATATATATATATATATATATATATATAGCCACTGTGTAAGTGAGACATGTAAGAATTTCCTATTGCCAGACAGACACAGGATGAAGACAGACACGACATAACCAAAACCTAACTCAGTAACGTGTAAAGTGTCCGAAGCACAAAGCTCTCAATGGCTTGAGAGAGAATGCAACTCTCTCTCTCTCTCTCTCTCTCTCTCTCTCTCTCTCTCTCTCATGCCAATAACTATGAGACCCCTTCCTCTCGCTCCCTACAGCAAGCAAGAGTTTGACACAAATGTAAATAGGGACTTGCTGAAAAGGGCGCTCCTCTCTGTAACAGGGGAAGGGGATTATTGTCCAGCAGTACTTCCAGTAAATGTTTTTGAGTATTCCCCCCAAAAAAGTTTGAATATCTCCAAAAACGTTTGAATCGTTCTAAAAATCGTTTGAATAATTCCCAATAACGTTTTGAATAGTTCCAAAAAAACATTTGAATCGTTCCCAATAACGTTTGAATACTTCAAAAAAAAGTTTGAACAGTTCCCAATAACGTTTGAATAGTCAAAAAACGTTTGAATAGTTCCCAATAACGTTTGAATAGTTCCAAAAACGTTTGAATAGTTCCCAATAACGTTTGAATAGTTCCAAAAAACGTTTGAATAGTTCCCAATAACGTTTGAATAGTTTAAAAAAACGTTTGAATACTTCCCAATAACGTTTGAATAGTTTGAAAACATTTGAAAAGTTCCCCCCAAAAAGTTTGAATAATTCCCTATAACCATTTGAATAGTTCCAAAAGACGTTTCAGTAGTTCCAAAAAGACGTTTGAATAGTTTCCAATAACGTTTGAATAGTTTGAAAATATATGAATAGTTCCAAAAAACGTTTGAATAGTTCCCAATAACGTTAGAATAGTTCCAAAAAACGTTTGAATAGTTCCAAATAGCGTTTGAATAGTTCCGAAAAAGTATGGATAGTTCCAAATGAACGTTTGAATAGTTCCAAAGGCATTTAGATAGTAACAAAGACGTTTGAATAGTTATGAAAAAACCTTGAATAGTTCCAAAAAACGTTTGAATATTTTAACAAAAGTTTGAATAGTCCAGAAATCATTGAATAATTCCAAAAACGTTTGAATAGTTTCAAAAAAGTTTGAATAGTCCAGAAACCATTGAATAGTTCCAAAAACGTTTGAAGAGTTTTATAAAAAGTTTGAATAGTCCAGAAATCATTGAATAGTTCCCAAAAATTTGAGTAGTTTCAAAAAAGTTTGAATAGTCCAGAAATCATTAATCATTCGAAAAACGTCTGAATGGTTCCAAAAAAAAAAAAAACTTTGAATAGTTATAAAAAAAAAACCTTGAATTACTGCAAACAAAGTTCGAATAGTAAAAAAAATGGAATACTTCCAAAAACGTTTGAATAGTTCCAAAATTTTTTTGAATAATTCCAAAAAATGTTTGAATAATTCCAAAAATCGATTGAATAGTTCCGAAAACGTTTGAATAGTTCCAATAACATTTGATTAAAAAAAACGTTTGAATAGTTCCAAAAACATTTGAATAGTTCCAAAACACATTTGAATAGTTCCAAAAAACATTTGAATAGTTCAAAAAAACATTTGAAATGTTCCAAAAAACATTTGAATAGTTCCAAAAACATTTGAACAGTTCCAAAACATTTGAATAATTTCAAAAACGTTTGAATAGTTCCAAAAACTTTTGAATAGTTCCAAAAACATTTAAATGGTTCCAAAAACATTTAAATAGTTCCAAAAAACGTTTGAATAGTTCCAAAACATTTGAATAGTTCCAAAAATGTTTGAATACTTCCAAAAACATTTAAATAGTTCCAAAAAATCGTTTGTATAGTTCCAAAAAAGTTCCAAAATTCATTTTAATACTTCTAAAAAGCCTTGAATAGTTTGGCAAAACGTTTGAATAGTTCCGAAAGCCTTTTGAATAGGTAAAAAAAATGGAATTTTCAGAACATTTTTTGTGTGTAGTGGAATTGTCAAAACGCTTAACTAGATGGTTCGTTTTACGTCATTTCTTGAGTAGAATGTCGGTTGATGTCTGGTAAATATCTAATAAGGCTCTCTCTCTCTCTCTCTCTCTCTCTCTCTCTCTCTCTCTCTCACACACACACAGAAGAAGAAGAAGAAGAAGAAGAAGCTCATCCTTATAGTATCTGATGAGTTAAACATAATCGATAGATGGCCTGTAAATATTTAATGTACATCTCTCTCTCTCTCTCTCTCTCTCTCTCTCTCTCTCTCTCTCTCTCTCTGCCAAGAAAGCTCGTTTGCTGCTGTTTGTTGAGTTAAACAGTTAAACATCGATTTGACAGTGGTAAATATTGGATATAAGTCTCTCTCTCTCTCTCTCTCTCTCTCTCTCTCTCTCTCTCTCTCTCTCTCTCAGGAAAGCTCGTCTTCTGGTATTTGTTGGGTTAAACATCGAATGATATCCTTTAGATATTTAATGCAACTCTCTCTCTCTCTCTCTCTCTCTCTCTCTCTCTCTCTCTCTCTCTCTCTGTCAGATTCTAATTTAGAGTCCAGTCTTACCTCTAATTTGAATGCAAAAAATACAACATTTTAGATTTTTTTTAAATAATTTTTTTTTAGGAAAACTGCGAAATATATTTTCCTTTTAAAGATTACGTTCTGCTAACTGAACTAAACCTTAATCTCTAAGTATAGGAACTGAAAAAATCAAAAATAAATTATTTTCTCCATAAAAGGAAGCCCCTTTAGGGGAGGTGAGTAGCGCCGTCAGTGCACCTCTTGTGATGCACAGTAATCATTACTTGCTTCAGGTTCTTTGCAGCGTCCCTTCGGCCCTTAGCTTCAAGCTTTCGTTGCTTTTACTGTACCTCCGGTCATATTCACTTTCTTCCATCTTACTTTCGGCGTCAGTGACCCTGGTCGTTGTGACGCAAGATGATTCGCAATCAATCAATCCATCTTACTTTATTGCGTTCTCTCCTTACAATTGATTCATTGTGCAACTGCTTTGAGGTTTTCCTCCTGGTACACCTTTCAAACCTTTCTACTCTCAATTTCCCATTCAGGGCTGAATGAGCTC
>NC_087201.1:171493641-171501141 GCF_015104395.2 Macrobrachium nipponense
AATACAGATAAATAATATATAAAGCATATATATATATATATATATATACCTATATATATAGATATATATATATATATATATATATATAATATATATATATATATATATATATATATATATATATATATATATATATATATATATATATATATATATATATATATATCATTTTCATTTTCATACGCTGCATAACGATTTATTCTAAGAAAGCAGTTAATAGAAGTACTTAGAAATACTATTTTAAAGATAAATAAATAAATAATACTTTACGAACACGGATTCTTATCAGAACGAACACGAAATATGCATTAGTCAAGGAGACCCTTTGACGGACACTTGACATTCACAATGTAAACAAAGTTCTTAAGTGAATATAAAAGAAAAATAAAACAAAAATTAAAAAAAATTACCGTGAAAATACTCCAGTGGAAATTCAACGACAACAAACGTCCGTGAAAATGAAGAATTATGACAACTCGTTCGCGCTCAAGGACAACTGTGAGCAAAAACTGCGAGCGCCGTAATGCCAGTGGAACAATTACATTATGCGACTTGCATGATGCAATGTAATGCAATTCAGTGTCGTGCTGAACTTCATGTCTGGCTACTGGGAAAATTATTGCGTTGTTTCTGAAGTGCGTTTTGTCAGTTGTATATTATTATTATTATATGAAGGTAGGAGACCCTCTCTCAAACATGTTTGTTTGAAAGATGATGGCAGCATCAGTGGAATTGATTTATATATTGTCTTTTCAATTCTTCTATTATTCTCTTCTCATCAGGGCTGATATTTGCTAATAGCTGGCCCATGTTCATATCTCGGTGAAAGAAATGTTTTCTAAAAAAAAAAATAATAATTTATTGATATGATAACAAAAGTGGTTAAGAAATCTTAGTCTAAGGGCGTAACGGAATTCCAACGTTTCCAACCGTATCATCGGTCATTTTCAAGGAAAGGTGAGCTTGAACTGATTGAAATGGGGTCGTTCGGCGGTATTTATTGTGTCCCAGGTGCTCTGTCTGATGGGCGCTGCATTTCATTGGCTGAACAGAGGATTAAGTCCCTGAGTCAAGCCGTCTTGCAGAGGTGGAAGCTCGCATGCTGCTCTTCTCGTGCGGACGCTGGAGACTGGGAGCGTAGTATTGGGAAGGTCATTGCCGATAGACGGGGGCACCTGATTGGCCCGTTCGATCGGCTCTATGGTGCTGGCGGGCGGCGCCCTTCGTGCCACCGTCGGGAGGAGTGAAGTCTAGGAATGACATTATTCCTAATATCAGAATTATCGATAAGGCAGCAGACACCGTCGCCTCGCCTCTTGGAGGCCCTACACATCGGAAGGAGAGACCCACCCGCCTCAAACACCACCCAAGAGACTTTATTGTTACTTTTATTATTGTTACTTTTCTCTAAGTGAACTGGATATTGTTATCAAACTTATTGAGCTCATCTAGAAAAGTTTCTATTTTATTTCCATCCCCTTGCAGAATAGCAAAAATATCATCCACGTATCTCCACCATCCTTGCAGTTTTAAGTCAGGGACATTCACATTAGGAACTAGATTAGTTTCGAAATATTCCATATAGATGTTAGCGAAACTAATCTAGTTCCTAATGTGAATGTCCTGACTTAAAACTGCAAGGATGGTGGAGATACGTGGATGATATTTTTTGCTATTTCTACAAGGGGAGGTGGAAATAAAATAGAAAACTTTTCTATATGAGCTCAATAAGTTTGATAACAATATCCAGTTCACTTTAGAGAAAAGTCAACAATAATAAACTGCCCTTTTTAGACATACTCATAGAAAGAAAAGAAACAGGATATGAATTCAGCACATATAGAAAGCCCACACATACAAACTCATATATTCATTTCTTCTCTTTTCATAGTCATGATATAAAAATATGGGTTCTAACAGGTGTATTCTTAGGGTGGGCAATGAGAACGTGTGACCCTTGCAAGATAGAGCAAGAAATATATTACATCGATAAAAGCTTCGATCGCATTAGCATACCCGGAATGGTTCAGAAAAATTAAAAAAGGGCACTCACCAAAGCTAGAAAAATATTTTACAGAGCGAATGTAGAGAGTACAATGGAATAAAGAAAACAAGAAAATAGTTTGCCCTCCCTTTATGCCTAAAATGAAACAAATCACTTCAAAAATGAAAGAAAGTCAATATAAATTTGTATATACCTTTGATAATACCTTAAAAAACAAAGTTTGAAAAATAAAAAAAATTGGAAGGAGAAGACAGTAATACAGATATGTAGCGGGGGTATACATAATCAATTGCAATAATTGTGGAGACAGATATGTGGGGGAATCAGGTAGGGGAATAAGGACTAGAGTCCAAGAACATAGAAGGGCAGTACAGCTTAACTCTCAGGGGAGTGCTATAGCTAGACATTGTTGGGAAAACTGACCATAGGATGGATTTCAAAAACAGTAGGCTTATATACAAAAGCAACAAAATTAGTCACAGGAGGGTAGTAGAAGGTGCGCTTATCAGAGAGATCAAAGTAATTGAAGGAAACAAAAGGTTTTACCTCAGAAGATCCCATAAGCCGAGCTTTGATATTAAAAGAAGCAAAGATTGACCCTGCTGACCTGGAGATTAGGTTTTCCTGCCCAACAGACTTACGGTGACCACACCCTTACCACAAGGGTGAATCCCCATTGACCATCAGCTCAGGATATCAGAGCGACAAGAGGGGATTGGCAACTCTCAAGAAAACCAGAACAGCCATCGCATAAATGACAGCACAACGAGAAGAAGTTCCAGAAGACTGCTGGGCCTTGACCCAGGCTAACATCCCAACATCTCTTGAGAATGGCCACAGAAGGGCCTGAAAGTACTCGAGTGTGGAGTAAAGCTAAATGTAAATACTTAGAAGTAAACAAGTTACAAATTGAATTTGTGGGTTTCTTTTTCAATCTTCAGAAGAAAACTGAAAGAAAGTTTTTGTTTGGTTCATTATTATTATTATTATTATTATTATATTATTATTATTATTATTATTATTATTATTATTATTATTATTATTATTATTATTATTATTATTATTATTATTATTATTTCAGTAGATGAAACCTATTCACATGGAACAATCACACAGAGACCGTTGATTTGCCACCAAATTTTTTTCTAGTGAGGTCATGAGTTTATTGAAATACTAATCACAGTACTAAAAAAACCCTAACCCCCCACCCCCACCTCTCCAACAATAAAAGCTCAAGAGGTCATTTAGTTATAAAGGTGATAGTATGCATTCCTTTTATTTACTTTTTGACCAGGATATAATTTAGGTCCTAAGAACAAAGAGGTCAATATCTTCACTTAAAAAGCTTTGGATCCCATATACTCAAGATTATAATTTTCTTTTAGATCGGGAAGTGAAACTTTCTTTTTATTGGACTGAATTTTTTTTATTGGATCGAAATTTTGATATAAGTCAGATAATTCAATAGATTTTGGTCATTGATAAATCAACATTTTAAATTCAAATCTATTGTTATCTCAATTGCCTCGTCCTCTAGTGAACTTCATTCGATGTGTAAAAGAGGCAATGTTATTCTAATACATCAAAATATTAAATAAATAAAAAAAAATAGGGCATTTCTATTGCTTTATCATGACAAGAACATCTTCATAATATGATAGACCTAATATTATTTAAATAGAATCAGAATACTGAGGTATATCATCAGAATAAAATTTGGATTCCATTAAATTAAAATGTTACCATATTTTGTAAGCAATATAAAGTATTTGATTCCACATTCTCCTCAATACCTCAATATCTATTTATTAATTCTGCTACTGGGGAGATCCGCTCTCTCTCTCTCTCTCTCTCTCTCTCTCTCTCTCTCTCTCTCTCTCTCTCTCTCTCTCTCTCCACAGTCATTTCACAATGTCACCCAGTATGACGAATGACCTTATAATCTATTTCATACGTTGGTTAATCGTAAATTCAAACATCATTTATATATAATGGATGCGCATTGTACAGCTGTCGTTTATTCATGAAAGTACTGATGGATATTTATGGCCTCTGTTATCTGGGAACATTCAGATCTCTGTTGAATGTGATGAAAGTGGCTGAAATATAATGTTGTTTATCAGAGGGAAGAAATGATATTGGAATGGATTTTACATTGATTAAAAGTGTGTTCAGTCTTTTTTTGTCTTTTTGGAAAACATCCTGGTTATGTAATAGACTGTTTCTTTAGGTATGTATGTATGTATGCTTGTATGTATGTATATATGTATGTGAGGTTAAAAGAGATTATATGGAGATGTATTATTACTTTTATAAAGCTCAAAATAAGAGAAACAAATGAAACTGAACAGCATCTACTATGAGATTCATGGCTTCTGTAACACGGTTTTTTGGCAATAACTTTTTATCTATGCATTTCATAGATATAACGCTTATTCAGAATACACATTATATCTACACATAAATTTTGACTGTATTCTGCATTACGTAGGTTGAATAAATTTGGTACTTATAATGTAAAAGTGACTTTTTTTTAAGACGGGCCAACTTACTCAGAGATAAGGTTTCGAGCGCACTCGTTACGTAACTTATGACAGCATTTCTTCCCTCCTTCTCGATGGATGATTGGCTATACGTAACGAAGGCTATACCTCTGGCAACAATGACAAAAATTTAAATACAAGCAAAGCAGTACACCTTTATGAATTCTGAATCCTCTCCACTGGTAATTGTCATAATGAACAAACCAACAAAATATGTTAATAAATACAAAAACACTTCGATTATTAGTCTAACTCCCAAAATAAGTGCCCTAAGAAATTATAATCTACTTTATAGGTCACAATCAGATTGAAAAGATGTAGGGAATAGTTGGTAATTTTCAAAGACAATAGACAAGCTAGATTTGATAACTGCTGTATCCAATGTCAAGCAATTTTTATTATATCGGCTATCTACCTATTTAAAAAAATAAATAAATAAATAAAAAATAGCCGGTACCGTATTTTGGCTTTAAACCTTCACCAATAATTATCGTCAGAATGATGACTTCATGAGGCTTCACCCACTTTGGCCTCGTTGTAATTCAGGATAACATTGAAGGCTATCATGGACATTGTTGTATTAGAAAATCTAACTTCTGGCTATAAAAACTCATTTCTCGAGTAGTTGTAAGAAGTGCTAAATGATCCGATGGAATAAGGTGAATGGGTTTCTGTCTGGTAGATGGGCGGGGCAACATTTCGTAAAACGATGTTTACCTTGCTTACGTAATGAATGTTTTTCGACTCTTGGCTCGCAATCATTGGCCATGGCGTCGGCTAGAGCATTTTTACTCTATAAAAATTAAAACTATCGGGTTTAGGTTATTGATAATGCTGACAAAATTTGTGTGTAGTTGTAAAATATACATATATCAACTTTCAGCTAGATCCGATGCTTTGATAAGGAGCAAAATCCAAAAAACCGTGTTACAGAGGCCCTGAATTTCATAGTAGTGTTCCCAAAATCAGATCACAAAATTCAGCATGTATTTATATTCTTCACAAATCAAAATACTGAGGATTTGAAGTACCATTAGAGTTTTTGCAGTTGAATGAGCAACAGAGAAGGTTAGAATTCATTCACATTTCCCAAAACTTTAAACTGCACCAAACTAAGTATCTGCAAAATAAAAGATTGAAGGGTGGTAAGATTTAAGATTGGTGCAGAATTTTCATAACAATATAAACAGTATCCGTTGTCATAGAATGGTTACACTCTTCATAACAATATAAATAGCCTACAGTAGTTTCAGGACAGTTTCTATTAAATTTGGAAGGCTATACGTTATAAACGAAAAAGCTGAATTGTTGTAATATTATATAAGTAGAGGAAAAATAAAAAAGTCTTGAAAGGAGTAGCAAGTCCAAATAACGACAAAAATAATAGACCGGCCTTTGAAAAACAGAGTACTGGAGCCAACAGAGAGCCTTCAAGGGAAAGAAACTGCTACCAAACCGAGCACTGATATGTGTGACATTTGAGTAGATGGCAGGTACTCTGAGGACACTTCTGGAGAGGTGGGGGGCATAGTCCCCTGAATACTCAAAGGAAGATCCTGAAAGATTCCCCACCAAAGAAAAACCACAACGAAGTGTCTCTGTGGGAGAGAGTAAAGGGGGATCTATCGAGAGGTGAGCTCGGGTAGCTGGTAGGTGATTAAATCTATTTTTTTGTTCAGTCCTGAGAATATTTGTGACAACGAGAGAGAGACTTTAATTGTTAAAGCAGCTGACACAAAGGTACTGATGGTGCCAGTTGAAAATCTGTCCCCTCTGAGTATGGACAAAATAAACAAAGTGAACGTCAATGCAAGGTATTGGAAAGACTTAGATATCTTACCCAAGAATGAATTAATTTTTAGAACCCAAATACCAATAGAGAGATAACTTGCTTTTCTTTATTCAGGCCAACAACTAGGAATTTTGATTAAAAATACGGCAAGATGGGCATCACAGTACTTAAAATGATGTTTGTTGAACTTGTTCGCTACATCTCTTCGTAATTTAAAAACAAAATACTCGAGTCTTTCTAATAACCTTTGATGTTCTGAGTTTAGATATAGAATACTGGTAAATGAGAAGACGTAGCCATAGTATATGTTTCTTTCAAGGTGTTATGGGAGTCTGAAAGAGAGGGGAAAAATAGACTAATAGTCTTCTGTTAAAAGAATGTTATAGCTCCATTGAGAATAACACAACAAAAATTCGTATTCAGAACTTATCCTGCCAACCAGTATTGAATATTCACCAATTAACATAAAGATAAAAAAAATTCTTTTACTGTAGAAAGGACTTGTTTCATGGTATATCTGATGTGTGGAAATTGCAATTTGTGAGTTATTAGCAATTTCACTAAGTTCCTCTCCCTAAACTGTAATTCAATAAAATTCATATGAACATAATTCAAATTGAAAAAACTGATAAATATATTGGTAAATCGACCAATTTAATATTAGGAGATTCAATCCCAAACACTTCCACGTTGAAAAACTATGATAAATGTCGCTGTTTTAAACCTTTTCTCCCTCTTAAAAGGCTTAAAATTCCCTACACGTTTTCTCTCACCCAACTCTATAATATTTATGTAGCATGGAGTTGGGCCTCGGCCGAAACTACCTAAAAAAAAACGATCTTTAATGATGTCTCAAATCCCTCCGCTTTCCTTTATGCTGTAGATTTCGTTGAGGTTTTCTGTCTAGAGTTGGTCCTGGGAGATGATTTCTGACGATCCTGTTATCCAGAACTACGAATGGGTTTATGTTTTTTTTTTTTTTTTTTCTCTCTCGCTATAAGCGTAAATAACGCATGCATACACACCATATGTTCTGTTGCGTAATCGTTGTTTGGAACACTTATTTTCGTAGAGGTTCTTGGCAGTGTATTTTATTCTTGATAGGAAATATGAGAATTAAAGCTTTGATGATATTGACATTGTATTTGTTTTTAGTTTTT
>NC_087201.1:171508641-171516141 GCF_015104395.2 Macrobrachium nipponense
AAGCTAAGGATGATATTTCTGTGGACTCACTTCCACCCTTATCAAGTCGTGAATGTATATGTATATAGACACATATATGCATCATGTATATATATGTATACATATATGTGTGTGTATGTGTGTAAGATAAACCTATACATTCAGATTAATATAATCTATACAGGATGTAGTGTGGGGGATGGTAAATGTCGAATGATCACGAAAAAAAAAAATCATCAAATCACGCCAGGGATGTATTTCAGCAGCTGTATAGGAAACAAATATTTGATAATAAATAGAGGTATCGAAGAATAAGAGGTGGTAATTGGAGAAATGCCTTTTTTAAAAAAGGCTTAATAGTTTTTTGGTTTTCTTAATATTTTTTAGTTGTTGAATTAGAAAGATGGGAAACAATTATAGCTAAATGGTGAATTGATGAATAGGATGTTATGTATTGCATGATATTTGTTGAAATAATTGTTGTGGATATAAGTATTCCAAGTAGAAAAAATAAATAATGCAAAGGTACCAGGCACTGACAAAATTAGGCAAAGATCCCACGGGACTGTGGTGATATTGTACTGGGAGTTGCTGTCTTGTATGTGTAAGGTAGATCCGCATTGGAAAAAAAGTCTTTGAATAATGATGAGAGCAATATAATTGATAGCAATACTTCCTTTGCATAGGGTGAAATTAGATTAAAGTGGCTATTTAGGAATAGTATAATATAACACCTATTGGTACGTTTTCTTCTTAGTAAATTGTTTCAGGACAAACAGAAATATTCCAGTGTATAAAAACGTGAGATCTCTTTCTATTGAGTGAGTTAATTTATAGAATATGTATTTAATAATAAACCTTTTATATGTATTTATTAAATCTAAAATGAATTTGACTATAATGGAGGCGTCCCTAAGTAAAATATAACTGCCACAAATTGAACAGCGGGAAGGGAAGGCTAATAATAAATTTTCTTCATTCATTCCGCATAATTTGAGCCTCACGTTGCAAAATATTCGCTCGATACAGTGAATTTCAAACCCGGTTCTGCTTTTACTATCAATGTTTTTTTTTTTTTACCTTTCCCCGCTAGGATAATTTTTAAATAAAATATAATGATGATGGGGGAAGAGAGAGAGAGAGAGAGAGAGAGAGAGAGAGAGAGAGAGAGAGAGAGAGAGAGAGAGAGAGAGGACTGGTTTAGACCTCCCCTGGTATAACGTAATGTCTTGTTGGGTCGATGTGATAAATGGATCTGTTTTTTCTTGCTCTGCAATTTTTTTTAGTTCCTTCTTGATTTTCTTGACGTTTGAGGTGATTATGAAAACAATAGCGTCCTCCATTTTTTAAAAGGAAAATAACTGTTAATTTCATTTTCTAAACAAAATTAGACTCATTTTGGTTACTTTCAAGCTTAAAATATTGATATACTGACTGGATGGTAAACTCGCTCAGTAATGTAGCTGGATTTTCAATAGATGACATTTTGCAATATTTTTCAATTTGTAGTATATCGTCGTGCGATATTACCGTAAGAAATCAGTGTCATTATATACATACATACATAGAAACACACACACATATATATATATATAATATTATATATATATATATATATATATATATATATATATCGAACTACAAATGTCTTTTAATATCTAATTCGCTCTACCTCGGAATTAATATATTTTCATATATGTTTAACCAAGGGGGAAATTTATTAAGCGATAATAGAACTGGCGATCGACAGGCCGCGAACCCTCGACCTCTCAATTCCAGGACTGGCAGTGAAGCTCTAGACCACCCCGCCACTGCAAGAGATATAAGTATATTCCGCCTCCCACCTCATATACCTGCCGCGCACAGGTATTTTTTGTTTGTTTTGGAGACTGCATACAGCCCATCTCGTTCTAGGTTGCGTGGTAGTGCTTTTGCCCACACGTAGTCATTATTTAATTCTATCACATTACCGTGATTCATATACATATATCGAACTACAAATGTCCTTTAATATCTAATTCTCTCTACGTATACAAAGGCCCATTAGAACACTCTGGTCTAAAGCTGAGGACTATAAGTATTGCTATAATGGGCCTTTTGTATTTGAGACATATCCTGTTTTAAAAGAAGATTTTATTTACGTATATATATATATATATATATATATATATATATATATATATATATATATATATATATATATATATATATATATATATATATATACATAACATACATATAAATATTTATAAATACATGTGTGTGTCTGTGTTTGTAAATACATAGACAATTTGAAATCGCGTGACGGTAATAAAAAAAAAATTACCCCGAAAGTAAGCATACGCTGAAATACAGATAACGCAACTACATCTTTGGATTATAAGGTATGGAAAGGAATTTTTCTTTTGTCCTGGTGAGCATTCGACCCGAATCCACGTTGAATGAAAAGAGAGTGAAAAGGCTTGAGATTCATTTTGATAAGGAAGTGGATGTGACAATTGACAAATGTTGAATGGGAATAGAGGGTTTCAGTCGAGGAGAGATGCGAGCAGTGACGAATATATGCTTGTATTATTCATCAGCGTGCAAGCAATATTTTGAATGAATGAATAGCTCCCACGATTTTGAAATCATGTCTGTATAGAACTGAACAGTCGTACAAAAATAAGAAACGAATAACTATCGACTTGTACGTTATTATTATTATTTTTTTTTTTTTTTTTTTTTTTTGTCTATCACAGTCCACCAATTCGACTGAGCGGTATTTATAGTGTGGGGTTCCGGGTGGCATCCTACCTCCTTAGGAGTCCATCACTTTTCTTACTATTTGCGCCGTTTCTAGGAGCACACTCTTCTGTATGAGTCCTGGAGCTACTTCAGCCTCTAGTTTTTCTAGATTCTTTTTCAGGGATCTTGGGATCGTGCCTAGCGTTCCTATGATTATGAGTACAATTTCCACTGGCATATCCCATATACTTCTTATTTCTATTTTCAGGTCCCGATGAAGTCCATGGATACTGGCTCAAAAATTTCAAGGCTCTACACCCACAAATAGCAGAACAACTCCAGCATTGTATCACAAATCATCATGTGCCCAAATGGATGACCACAGGAAGAATATCCTTAGTACAAAAAGACAAGAGTAAGGGAAATATAGCCAATAACTACAGGCCTATCACCTGCCTACCAATAATGTGGAAGTTACTAACAGGTATCATCAATGAATGATTATACAACTACCTAGGGGATACAGACACCATCCCCAACCAAAAGAAAAGCTGCAGAAGGAAGTGTAGGGGCACAAAAGACCAGCTCCTGATAGACAAAATGGTAATAAAGAACAGCAAGAGAAGGAAAACCAACCTACAAGAAAGCCTTCGACATGATACCACAAACATGGCTAATAAAATACATGAAAATATACGGGGCAGAGGAAAATACAATGAGCAACTAGAATACAATACTTACAAGCTCTGGAATAAGACTAGCAGAGGTTGATATCAGGAGAGGGATCTCCCAGGGCGACTCACTGTCCCTACTACTCTTCGTAGTAGCCATGATTCCCACGACATAAGCACTGCAGAAGGTGGATGCTGGGTACCAACTCAAGAAAAGAGGCAACAGAATTAACCATCTGATGTTCATGGACGACATCAAGCTGTATGGTAAGAGCATCAAGGAAATAGATACCCTAATCCAGACTGTAAGAATTGTATCTGGAATAGAAAAATGCGCCATAGTCAACATACAAAAGGGCAAAGTAACTAGGACTGAAGGAATAAAGCTACCAGATGGGAAAAACATCAAACGCATAGATGAGACGGGATACAAATACCTGGGAAAATGGAAG
This sequence comes from Macrobrachium nipponense, assembly GCF_015104395.2. Classification (NCBI taxonomy): domain Eukaryota; kingdom Metazoa; phylum Arthropoda; class Malacostraca; order Decapoda; family Palaemonidae; genus Macrobrachium; species Macrobrachium nipponense. The sequence goes on from NC_087201.1 coordinate 171,512,471, forward strand.
GAGGGGATATAAAACACCAAGAGATGAAGGACACGATCAGGAAAGAATATATGCAGACTCAAGGCAATACTCAAATCAAAACTCAACGCCGGAAATATGATAAAGCCATAAACACATGGGCAGTGCCAGTAATCAGATACAGTGCAGGGATAGTGGAAAGGACTAAAGCAGAACTTCGCAGCATAGACCAGAAAACGAGGAAACATATGACAATACAAAAAGCAATACACCCAAGAGCAAATACGGACAGACTGTACAATACACGAAAGGAAGGAGGGAGGGGACTACTAGCATAGAGGACTGCGTCAGCATCGAGAACAGAGCACTGGTTCAATATATGAAAACTTGTGAAGACGACTGGCTCAAGAGTGCATGGGAAGAATGACTGATAAAAGTAGACGAAGACCCAGAAATATACAGAGACAGAAGAATGATAAGCAGAACAGAGGACTGGCACAACAAACCAATGCACGGACAATACATGAGACTGACTAAAGAACTAGCCAGCGATGACACGTGGCAATGGCTACTGAGGGGAGAGCTCAAGAAGGAAACTGAAGGAATGATAACAGCGGCACAAGATCAGGCCCTATGAACCAGATATGTTCAAAGAGCGATAGATGGAAATAACATCTCTCCCATATGTAAGAAGTGCAATACAAAAAATGAAACCATAAACCACATAGCAAGCGAATGTCAGGCACTTGCACAGAACCAATACAAAAAGAGGCATGATTCAGTAGCAAAAGCGCTCCACTGGAGCCTGTGCAAGGAACATCAGCTACCTTGCAGTAATAAGTGGTACGAACACCAACCTGAAGGAGTGATAGAAAACGATCAGGCAAAGATCCTCTGGGACTATGGTATCAGAACAGATAGGGTTATACGTGCAAATAGACAGGGCGTGACGTTGATCGACAAAACCAAGAAGAAAGTATCCCTCATTAATGTCGCAATACCATGGGACACCATAGTTGAAGAGAAAGAGAGGGATTATTATTATTATTATTATTTTGTCTCTATTATTTATTTGTATTTATTTTTTTTATTTTCATTTATTTTTTATTATTTTATTTTACTATCACATCCATCCAATTCCACTGGGTGGTATTTGTAGAGTGGGGTTCCGGGTTGCATCCTGCTTCCTTAGGAGTCCATCATCACTTTTCTTACTATGTACGCTGTTTCTAGGAGCCCACTCTTCTGCATGAATCCTGGAGCTACTTAAGTATCTAATTTTTCCTGATTCCTTTTCAGGTATTTTGGGATCGTGCCTAGTGTTCCTGTGATAATGGGTACAGCTTCCACTAGCATATCCCATATCCATCTTATTCCTATTTTCAGGTCTTGATACTTATCAATTTTTTGGTACTATTATTATTATTATTATTATTATTATTATTATTATTATTATTATTATTATCAGAAGACGAACCCTATTCATATAGAACAATCCCACCACAAGGGGCCATTAACTCGAAATTCAACCTTCCAAAGAATATGCAGTTCATCTGAAAGAAGTAACAGAAGGTAACAGGAAATATAGAAAGACTAGATCAGTTATGAGGAGAGGAAAAGAAATAACTTACAGAAATAAAAAACGAATAAAGAAAATAGATAAAAATTGCAAATAGAATAACAACAGCAACAGTCGAGAGAGGAAACAAATCACTGTAACATATCAGGTAAGACGTATATGGTGAGGTTTCCATGGATAGAGAGAGAGACATAAATAAAAGATCTGCAGGGGCAGGGAAGGATGGATTCGTGGTTCAAGTGGGTGCTATGGAACACTCGTGTGTGAAAGTTGAGGGGTGAAAGGGAAAGGGAAAACGTTTATGTTGAAACAATAGAGGGTGTAGTAGAGGGTGGGGAAAGTGCATACTATATATTGCACAAGGCAATACGTTGAGAGGAGGCAGAATCTATGGAGGTGAAAGTGAGGTTTGTGTTAGAAGTAAGTTTAGAGAAACTCAATAATGGATCCATTTTGATGTGATTTTGCTACCACAGAAAGACGGTATATACTCATTATTATTATTATTATTATTATTATTATTATTATTATTATTATTATTATTATTATTATTATTATTATTATTATTATTATTATTATATTATGTATTATCATTATTAAAATTGAAAAACTCAAAACTTAATAAAATGGAAAAGTAAATCCACAGTATATAGTATGTCGGTTTGATTTTGCTATTAAAAATATATAAAGCAGAAAGCTTTCGATGACCTGCATGGTCTTCCTTGTCAATCTAAGCCTTCTTTTTTATATATTTAAAAAAAATCACAGACATACTACTGTCGATTTACTTTCTCATTATTATTATTATTATTATTATTATTATTATTATTATTATTATTGCACCACATACATATATACATTAATATATATATATATTATATATATATATATATATATATATATATATATATATATATATATATCGTTGGATACCTCTGGATGTTCTGCGGTAGTGTTGAAGGTGATATGTTACAGTCACGCAGACATATAATCATAGTACATACATTCAAGCATGTTTGTGTCTGCGTTTGTATGTGAATGTTAATTAGTGTAATCTGACAATATTCCATCAAGTTGAAAAAGGCCCACAAAACGCTGTTTTTGGGTTTTTTTTTATTTTATTTATGATATATATATATAATATATATATATATATAGTATATATATATATATATATATATATATATTTAGTGATATATATATATATTTATATATATAACTATATATATAATATAATAATAATATATATATATATAATATATATATATATCACTAAATATAAAAGGGAAACACCCCCCAAAAGAACCCCCCCAGCGTTTTGTGGGCGTTTTCCAACTTGATGGAATATTGTCAGATTACACTAATTAACATTCACATACAAACGCAGACACAAACATGCTTGAATGTGTGTATATATGTGTGTGTCTGTGTGTCTGTAACATATCACCTTCAACGCCTACCGCAGAACATCCAGAGGCATCCAACGATAGAACGAAAAGAAAATGGGACTGGAATTCCCTAATGGATCCAGGAGCTCCTGGAAAGACTGGCATAACTTCAAACTTCGGAAGTTGTCGAGTTCCGAGATATGCATAGATTCATGCAATACATTCTGATTCCCACTCACCGGTCCGGGGACTTAGAGACGACTTCCTCCACTTCTCATTCTCCTCCTCCTCCCCCTCAGCCTCTCACTCCTCCTCCTCCAAGAGGCTTTGCCAAACGAGTCTCTCCTCATTTGAAGACCTCCTTGGAAGTCCTAGTGGACGCCGTTCTCAAGGAAGATTTGGATCGAGAGGCATAACTCGAGAGCAGATATGAGACTCGGTTCCCTTTTGGATTATACAGAGAAGTAAGACTTTGGGTTCAAGATGAATATATCGTCCTATACGTAGCGTGTGTTTTTTAACAATTTACGTCCCGTGTCTTAGGACCATATTGAAACAAGTAAAAAAAAAAAAAATGTGACAGAGAAATCGCGTTTTCTGTACAGCGTTCAATCAAGACCACCGAAAATAGATATCTATCTTTCGGTGGTCTCGGTGTAATACTGTATGAGCCCCAGCCCATGAATCTTTAACCCCAGCCCGGTAATCGCCTGGGATACACCGTTGCCAAACGAACGATTAAGGGT
>NC_087201.1:171521141-171523641 GCF_015104395.2 Macrobrachium nipponense
TCTTCTTCTTCTTCTTCTTCTTCTTCTTCTTCTTCTTCTTCTTCTTCTTATTGTACTTAGGAAGCAGCCCCTCTCTGAAGCATAGTTTATTAAAAATAACGTAGCGCTGCTGAAGTAGCCATTACTTTTATTATTATTATTATTATTATTATTATTATTATTATTATTATTATTATATTATTATTATACTATTATTATTATTATTATTATTATTATATTATTATTATTATTATTATTCAGAGGATGAACCCTACTCATACGGACCAAGCCCTCCAAAGGGGCCACTGACTTGAAATTCAAGCTTCCGAAGAATATGATGCTCATCTGAAAGAAGTGGAGAAAGCTAATGAAAAATACAATAAGTTATTTGAAAGCCAGATAAATCAACAAAATAATATATAAATAAGAATTCAAGTTAAATATAAAATTGAAAACAAAAAATAGCTTGATTGTACAGGTTCGTAATAAAGAAGTCTTGGTAGGTGATACAAATCTTTCTGTACTTTCTTATAAATTATACTTTTAATCAATTACTTTAACGTACTATTTCTTGGGAATCATCCATGAAGTTTAGATGATGCAAAACAAAACTTTGTGTACTTTCTTATAATTATATAATTTTAATCAATTACTTTCAATTACTATTTGATGGATGTATTTTTTTATCGCATTATTAGCTCTCCGTTGGTTTTACACCCAAATTAATATAATTGTTTATCTATATATTCATTCATTTATTTTTTTCCTAATCATCGATGCAAAAGCCACACCACTTGATTCTAGTGTCTTTTCGTCATTTTGGTGACAATCGCCATTCAGACTTCTCACTTGAAATCAGGCTGATAATTTTAGCAAAATAGGTTCTTAAGCATTATATGGAAAGCATAATGAACCTGTAAACGGAATAAGATAAGATTTACGCGTCATGACAATGCTTATTATTGTTCTTTCAATCGTTAATGAAAATGAAGTCATCAGAAATAGTAAGATTCCTCGAAAATCTTGTTAATTTCTGCAAGATTGGTATAATATCATTTGACATTAAGTTAACGAAATGTTATTATAGAGTATATTTAATTATGCTAACTTGGACGTTCAAATGCAACTGTATATTAGTTGACTAGCCTAAGAAATATCTAATTAGAAAATGTTTTAAAATATTCAGTGGGAAAATATTTTGAAGAATCTAACAAAAACATTTTATGAAAGATATAAAGTAAGATATCTTGAAATGTTAATTTGAAAATATTTTGAAATATAAGTTAGACAATATTTTGAAATAAGAATTTGGTTTGAAATATCAATAATACAAAATTTCGAAATCTTAATAAGATAGCATTTTGGAATACCAATAAAAAATATATTGGATTATTGACAAGAAAATATTTTGAAATATTAATGAGAAAATATTTTGGAATATCAATAAAAATATATTAGATTATAGGTAAGAAAATATTATGAAATATTAACGAGGAAATATTCTTAATTATTTAACATAGAAATATTTTGAAATGTTAATAAGAAAATATTTTGTAATATTAATAAGAAAATATTTTGAAATGTTTATAAGAAAATATTTTGAAATGTCAATAAGAAATTATTTTGAAGTATCTAACAAAGAAATATTTTGACAGTATGAATATTTTTCATTCACGGACTTTAAATCCTAACTGACGTTTATACATTTCTGTGATGACACAAAAAAGAATTAAGATCAGTGTTATGTCCCATTTTGAAAAATCAGTGTTCACTTACTCGGGATATTCGTTGATCTCTTTTATACAAATTTCTATACCTGTCTGAATTTATCTATATATATATATATGTATATATATATATATATATATATATATATATATATAGTATATATATATATATATATATGTATTATATATATATATATATATATATATATATATATATATATATATTATATAATATATGTATTATATATATATATATATATATATATATATATATATATATATATATATATTATATATATATATATTATATATATATATATATATATATATATATATATATATATATATATATATATATATATATATATATATATATATATATATATATATATATATATATATATATATATATATATATATATATGTATATATATATATATATATATATATATATATATATATATATATATATATATATATATATATATATATATATATATATATATATAATATATATATATATATATATATATATATAATACGTATATATATATATATATATATAGTATATATATATATATATATATCATATATATATATATAAAGAATCTACTGGTCATTTTTTTGGTTTTCCGGATACATATGAAATTTTAATAGCCACAATGATTTTGAGAAGTTAAGAGGACATTGTGCTCTTGCAATTTCACACACACACACACACACACGCACAACACACACCATATACATATATATATAGGAATATATATATATATATATATATATATATATATATA
>NC_087201.1:171531141-171543641 GCF_015104395.2 Macrobrachium nipponense
TAGTCAGTAAAATAATTATAAATATATTAATTGTTTTTTTTTTTTTATATTGCGAATATTAGGATAAATTCGGTACAGGATTCAATGTTCTTTAAGTCAAAGTGAACATTCAAGTATTACTACGAAAAATTATCAAAGTGAACATTGACATATTACTAAGAAGAAATCATACAGGGTAACTGGTAATTCCTTAGTCAGCAAAAGAATTACAAATAGATTCATTGTTTTTTTTTTTTAATATTACGAATGTTAGCCTGTGTTCTTTAAGTCAAAGTGAGCATTGAAGTATTACTGAAAAGATTGATGTGGGGTAATTGGTCATTCCTTTGTCAGCAAAAGATTTATATTTTTTTTTTTAAATATTACGAATGTTAGCATGAGTTCGGTACGCGATTCTGTGTTCTTTAAGTCAAAGTGAACATTCATGTATTACTAAGAAAAAATGATCAAAGTGAACACTGAAGTATTACTAAGAAAAGAATGATGTAGGGTAATTGATAATTCCTTAGCCAGCAAAAGAATTATGAATATATTCATCGTTTTTTTTAATATTACGAATGTTAGTATAAATTTGGTACACAATTCTATGGTCTGTAAGTCAAAGTGAATAGTGAGGTATTACTAAGAAAAAATTATACAGGGTAATTGGTTATTCCTTAGTCAGCAAAAGGATTATAAATATATTCATTGTTTTCTTTATATTACGAATATTAGCGTAAATTCGGTACACGATTTTATGTTCTTGTAATCAGTGAACATTTAAGTATTACTAAGAAAAAATTATCGAAGTGAACATTGAACTATTACCAAGAAAATATGATATTGGGTAATTAGAAATTCCTGTCAGCAAAAGAATTGCAAATATATTCATTGTTTTTTTATAGATATTACGAATGTTAGCATAAATTCGGTGCACGATTCTGTGTTCTTTAAGTGAAAGTTGTTACAAACCGTGAGAGGTCCGCTCTAAGGTCGATATTATGATAAACAAAAAGGAATTCAACACCAACAGTTGAAACTGGGGATACGAATATAGAAAGAAACACTAACAGAACAAAGGTTTATTTACAAGCTTACTAATAAAGATAAATGCAGAATGGTTTCTCCTATTTACATACCAAAATTAAATCTTATGATGCGTGAACTGGGGAAACAGTGAGGTAATGCAAATACTTGCTGGCCAGTTTTGCGCTGTCGGAGATATATGTTCGAAGCGGTGGCTTCACAAAAGGAGAACTGTAATTGCAGATGTTTTCTTGACTCTGCATTGCAGAAAACAATGTCTATTCTTGTTACTCAAAAGGCAGGAACTCCTCAAAACTTCTTATAGAAAGTTTCTGCTCTCAAGGCTTGCTCAACGTCGAAAATATCTTGGTCGTTCTCTCTAACTGGACGACTTGACCAGAATTCGATCCAAACTCTCGAGTGCCTTTTCCTCTCTGACCCTTCGTCTGTTTCTTCTTCTCTTATCTCTCTCTGATGATCTCTGATCTCTGCTGCTGATGATGTGCTCCCTCCTACTTTGTCAGTATTAGTTATACAGCAACCTGGGGGCGTGGCCTACCAACGAACGTCACAGGCTCCCAAGATTACCGGAACTTCTTAGAAGGATCTGGACGAAGTATTGCATCAGAAATTGCGGCATTCCTCACGTCACATCGGCGCCTGTCAAGTTCCATACCCCACCTGACGTTTCTAGAACAATCATGAGAACTGGCGCCTCCAACTCGTGCGCGGATGCATCCATGTTGCAGACCTACTTGAAAAAAATGTATTTTAATTTCCTTTAACTTATTCGTCGCTAAGAATCGATTACCATTACACGTCCCCCCAAAAAAGAAAAAAAATTAAATAAACTGATTTTTTTTTTTTTCAAAGAGAAGCAAGAATTAAACAGCAGGGGAACAATTCTGCATAATACTTTAACATTCTCCATTCACTCACCCACTCGTGCCAAAACAGAAAAGGTTATCAGGCTACTCATTCTGAAAAATCTCGAGAGAGGCTATTAGCTATAACATTATCCTTTCCTCTTACTTTTTCGTTTTCTGAACTCTAATTGAAAACTTCAAAATTCTTAAGTAATTTTGAATTTTTTCAAAACTAACTCCTCCCTGTAACACCATTACACGGGGGGAGACCACGGCACGGGGTATTCTCTATAATTCTGAAGCAAGTTTACATGCATCCACTTTGCTATACTTTTACCCATATCAATTACATAATGTATATTTCCCCTCTTCTCTAACACTGGGAAAGGCCCTTTGAACTTATAAGATAAAGAGGGACCTTCTTTCTGTACTAATACTAAAACTTCACATCTTACACAAAAATTTGTCTCTTTCATGTTTCCGTTTAGTCTCCCCTTGACTTTCACTCGCATTCTCTTTCGCTAGTTGCCAAGCACTTCCGTTCTCCTCCGCTAGTGGCCAAGCATCTCCTAAATCGTTTTTATAATACTCTAGATTAGTTATGTAATCTTCTCTACCCTTACTTCTAGGCAAAGGTCCGACCATATCGATAACTAAATTCTCAAAATGTTCGCCTACTGAAGGAATATTACACAATGGAGATCTGGGAATTACTTGATTCAGTTTCCTGGCAATTTGGCATTCATGACAGCTTAAAACATACCTCTTTACGTCACTTTTCATTTTAGGCCAAAGTATGCCCTACTAATACACCTAAAAGTTTTATTTACTCCTAAATGTCCTTGCTCATCATGTGCTAACTTCAAAACTAGCTCACGAAACTTCCTAGGAACCACCAATTGTTCGGTGATTTCCCCTTTACTACCTGACTTAGGTCGAACATAATGACACAAAACCTCGTCTTTTAAACAAAAAGTTTCCTTACACACATCAACGAGATCATCATCCAGCTCACATTAAAAAAATTGGGTTAGTGTCTCATCCTCTCTCTGCAACTTGACTAACTTTAGTGCCTAATTCATCACCGTAACTAGTACTAGATACCAATACATTTACTATGTTACTCTCGACAGCTACACCTTCCCCTTGGCTATCCTGTCAACATCGATAGAATCTGGTCTCTAAGCCACACTCATGCCAAGATCAACCTCGCCACCTCTATCACACTCGTTCGAATCCACAAACTCACTCACGTTCGAATCCACAAACTCACACTCGTTCGAATCCATGAACAAATTATGACCTTAGTCTGTCTGTATCGAAACCTGACCTAGTTACTGCCATTTCAGGCATTGGAATATCCCTCACAACAGGATTCTCATTCTTAACAAAGGACAAAGAACACAAGTGTTAGGAAATCCACCTAACATGACTTTTTCTTCCATGTTGATTTCTGCCCTGTTTGGCACACACTCTCTCCTAATCAGTGAGACAGCAGCTCCTGTGTCTCGAAGCAAGACTACTTCCCTCGAAAATACTCTTCCAAGAGAGGAAACTACACCCTCTGACAGAAATCACCAAAAAATTTCCTAGTTTCTCTCATCACATCAATCCTACTTGACGAAAGGTTAACTAGATATACTGGTTTCTTACCGCCCTTCCTTACTACTGCACAATTTCTCGCTAAATGCCCTTTCCCATTACATCGGAAACAAGTTAATTCTGAGCCATTAGATGCCACTTTACTCTTACAAACCTTAGACGTATGACCTGGTTTTCCACAAGTATAACAGGAATAGTCACTTTTACAAGCATTGCTATTACTAGAACTGAAACCTTTACTGCTTTGCGCTCTACCAGACGAAGGATCATTTCGTTTCTTACTAACACTCAAATTATGAGTTATACTATATTCGTCAGCTAACCTAGTTGCTCCTGCAAAAGATACTTCTTGCCTATCTTCTATATAAAGCTTAATCTCAGGGGATACGTTATCTTTGAAGTTTTCTAACAACACTAAGTTCTTCAAACCACCAAAATCCTTAACTTTAGCGGAAGTTAAACAATAAAAAAACAGCCTTTCTAACTTCTTACCATATTCTACATACATAATATTCTTATCCTTTCTCAAATTAATTTCTTACGGTATGCCTCCAGTACTAACCTGTACGTGCGAAGAATAGTTTCTTTCACAATATCATAATCATCACATTCCTCCTTAGACATGCAACTATACACAGTAAGTGCCCTACCACTCAAAACTGACTGCAAATATAAAGTCCACATTTCTTTAGGAGAACCTACTCTTTCCATTAACTTCTCAAAACACATGAAATATGTCGTTACATCTTCCTCATCAAACTTTGGTACTAATTTCAACACTGCACTCATACCTAACCTATCAGTTTCATTTTCATTCTGGCCTGACTGACTGTTAAGAGTGCTTCGTCTTAACCGAGCGATTTCCAACTCATGCATATGTTCTTTCTCTCTTTCTTGTTGCTGCATTTCTCTCTCAGCTGCTCTTTCCTCTCTCTCAGCCGCTCTTTCATCTCTTTCATACTTTTTCCTTTCTTTCCTTTTAACATACTCACGGAGATCATTCCCCTCTAGACCCAGAAGCTTACCCGACTCAACAAACTCTTTCACCATCTCACTCATTCTGGTTCTTTCTATATTCTCCCTGTTTCAATCTTTTAAGGTGTCAAATAGCCTAACAAGGTCGCCAATATGTTATGAACCCTGAGAGGGCTGCTCCAAGTTCGATATTATGATAAACAAAAAACAATTCAACACCAACAGTTGAAACTGGGGATACGAATATAGAAAGAAACACTAACAGAACAAAGGTTTATTTACGAGCTTACTAACAAAGATAAATGCAGAATGGTTTCTCTTATTTACATACCACAAGTAAAATCTTATGATGCGTGAACTGGGGAAACAGTGAGGTAATGCAAATACTTGCTGGCCAGTTTTGCGCTGTCGGATATCTATGTTCGAAGCGGTGGCTTCACAAAAGGAGAACTGTAATTGCATATTTCTTCTTGACTCTGTATTGCAGAAAACAATGTTTATTCATGATACTTGAAAGGCAGGAACTCCTCGAAACTTCTTGTAGAACGTTTCTGCTCTCAAGGCTTGCTCAATGTCGAAAATATCTTGGTCGTTCTCTCTAACTGGACGACTTGACCAGAATTCGATCCAAACTCTCGAGCGCCTTTTCCTCTCTGATCCTTCGTCTGTTTCTTCTTCTCATATCTCTCTCTGATGATATCTTATCTCTGCTGCTGATGATGTGCTCCCTCCTACTTCGTCAGTCTTATTTATATGGCAACCTGGGTGCATGGCCTTCCAGCGAACGTCACAGGCTCCTGAAATTACCGGAAATTCTTAGAAGGATCTGGACGAAGTATTGCATCAGAAATCGCGTCGTTCCTCACGTCACGTCGGCGCCAGTCTAAGTTCCATACCCCACCTGACGTTTCTAGAACAATCATGAGAACTGGCGCCTCCAACTCGTGCCCAGATGCATCCATGTTGCAGACCTACTTGAAGAACATGTATTTTCATTTCCTTTAACTTATTCATCGCTATGAAGCGATTACCATTACAAAAGTGAACATTGAACTATAACTAAAAAGGATAATAAGGGGTAATTGGTAATTCCTGTCAGCAAAAGAACTGCAAATATATTCATTTTTTTTAATAAATATTACGAATATTAGCATAAATTTGGTGCACAATTCAATGTCCTTTAAGTTAAAAGTGATTCAGAATTTCATTTCACAAAGTTCACTCATAGTTAAAACAGTTTTTATAATTGCCATCTTACAGTTTTGAAATCATCATCGAATATCTTCAGATGCAAATACATTTTTAAATTTATAGTAAATATTACGACTGTTATAGTAATTTTCCATACACAGTCAATGTCTTTCATGTTAAAATGATTCAAAATCTCCAATTTGGAATATTAGAAATTTTATTATTTTTAACGGAAATTCCATTCTCAACTCACCTTCATTAAAATCAAAGAAATTTGGAATTCCCAATTGAAATGTTCTAGATTTAATTATTCTTGATACAACTACCATTCTCGCCTCAACTTCATTCACGAATGATACATTATAAATGTAATTATTTTTAATGTAACTCCTATTCTCGACTCAACTTCATTAAAATAAAAGAAATTTGGAATTTCCAATTAAAATATAAATTTCATTATTCTTAATATAACTTCCATTCTCGACTCAACTTCATTCACAAATGAAATATTATAAATTTAATTATTCTTAACATAACTTCCATTCTCGACTCAACTTCATTAAAAATCAAAGACATTTGGAATTCCCAATTATAAATTTAATTATTCTTAATATAACTTCCATTCTCGCCTCAACTTCATTCACAATTTAAATATTATGAATTTAATTATTTTTAATGTAACTCCCATTCTCGACTCAACTTCATTAAAATAAAAGAAATTTGGAATTCCCAATTGAAATATTCTAAATTTAATTATTCTTAATATAACTTCCATTCTCGACTCAACTTCATTAAAATCAAAGAAATTTGGAATTTCTACCAATATTCCATTCACGACAGTAACGGTTTTTAGATACCAAATCCCAATAGGAAAACTAACATCAAACGGCTTTTCATTTATTCATGCTCGGATAAACGGCCAGCTAGCAGCATCAAGTCCTGCAACAATGATAGCCCTTCCGGCATAAGAGAAAAATTGAGGGCAACATTCGTCTTAATATTTTTATACGCATCTGACATGCCTCAGGATATGATTAATTATTCTGTGTCCACCGTTATACATAAGTGATCTATCTTGTTGGGAGCTGTATGAAGCATTTTGTGGCTTGACTGATTCCCTGTCATTTTCAGGAATTGCTAGGTCTAAAACGAAGTAATTTTTAGCTGTTCGTTGGACTCTATATTTCGGGTACGACAGAGGTGATAACGTCTCTTACAAAAGGTGAAATTTAGTTTCAAGAAAGGAAGGGTGTAAAATTAACACATTTTCATAAAAACACGGGTGAAAAAATAGTATACATTTTCATATAGCACGCTCTTATTTTAAAATGCACTAAAAAGTGACAAATTATTTCATGAGACACAACAATAATTTCTTTCTATTAATTATGTCTACAAAAACAAAAGCGTGGACGCCAAATATGGAAGGAAATATATTTCCTTTATTCCTTGAAGCACTTCCTTCCATGTTTGGCACCCATGCTTTTATATTTTTAAACATCATTAATTGTAAGTAAATCCTAGTGTTTCTCACAAAAATATGCTTTACTCTTTAGTGCAATTTGATAAGTGTGTTTTATTTATTATTATTATCTTTATGCATATTATTTTTGACAGAAATTGCAACCGATCTATGATCTTGATGTTTTAGATAAAGCTGGCCTTATGCCAGCAGGGTCTCTTGCCCATAGAGCAGCCCGTGATCGTAGCTAAGTACATCGAGCCAAATGAGGTATGAAAAATCTGTAGGGTTATTAACATATTCTACAGAGTCATGGAACGAATGAAAAATCCTAAGAATTTCATACAAATCCTGAGATACTGTGAGAGGTCACTGTAGGGTCACTAGAGGCCACTGCTGACCTACTGATCATGCAAGGTTGCATTGTCACCGGGATTGAGTAACCATGCAAAATGTCAAGTCCGTCGGGCGAGTCGGGCGAAAGGAATAGATCGAAGATTAAATTACAAGTTTTGACCCAAACAGACAGCGAGACAGATAGACAGACGCAGAAGTGAAGCTAAATATAAAAGCATGTAATAAAACTATAAAATCCCCACTTGGTGCAAAGGTGCAATCATTTTGATTGATAAGAAGAAACTCAAATATCAATGCATGTTTTGAGTGCAACCATTTTAGTAAAAAAGAAAAAAAAATCTCATTTACATAGAGCCAATAGAAACCAGCTGATAAACATGTGAAAGTCACCTGGCTCTGTGATTATCACCTTATTAACACGCATCTCATTTACCAAAAACAGAGAGGTGGGGAGGACTGTTGCATATTATTAAACCGTTCCTAATTAGTCATCAGGGACACAGGTACTCCTGAGAATTGACGCTTCGACAGAAACTAATTAGTTACCTGGCGATGGTGGACTGATTTACCGAGACGGATTTCATGACGTCATACTCGAACAACACAAGAGCTGTGGGGTGGAGGTGGAGGAACCTGTTGTTAATAATATCATATATTATGCTTCATTAGAAAAGGGTTAACACGGTTAATAATTCTTGATTGGACGCCCCTCCTTCGTCGAATGAAGACATCAAAACTCCGGCTCCCTCGACATATCATAACAGAGTCTAACTTTGCTCCTGATTTGATTAGATGAAATCGAGGATGAAGTTTAGCTGGGGCTCATGTTATGAGATATATCATTTATAGCGTATAGCCAGTAATACACCATTAAAAATGTTATTATAACAAAATAATCTATTTACATTTTTATCTATTTATTGATTCATCAACTTATTTTTTCTTGTTAATTTATCTTTTCTTTTCAATGAGTTAGATCTCCTCCTTTCTTTGCGAGACCAGATAATCTATAATAATTCAATCAATCGATCTTTCTTTCTCCCGAATACCATATTCTTTAGAAGCTTCAATTTCAAGTTGATGTCGGAATAATAATAATAATAATAATAATAATAATAATAATAATAATAATAATAATAATAATAATAATAATAATAATAAACAGCGACCCCATATAAAGATGGGAAAAGCTGAAGATGCAGAAAATAATAATAATAATAATAATAATAATAATAATAATAATAATAATAATAATAATAATAATAATAATAATAATAATAATAATAATAATAATAATAATAATAATAATAATAATAATAAGGAAGTGTAGGGGCACAAAAGACCAGCTCCTGATAGACAAAATGGTAATGAAGAACAGTGGGAAAAGGAAAACCAACCTAAGCATGGCATGGATAGACTATAAGAAAGCCTTCGACATGATACCACACACATGGCTAATAGAATGCCTGAAAATATATGGGGCAGAGGAAAATACCATCAGCTTCCCTCCAAACATACAATTGCGTCCAACTGGAATACAACTACTTACAAGCTCTGGAATAAGACTAGCAGAGGATAATATCAGGAGAGGGATCTTCCAGGGCAACTCACTGTCCCCCCTACTCTTCGTAGTAGCCATGATTCCCATGACAAAAGTACTACAGAAGATGGATGCCGGGTACCAACTCAAGAAAAGAGGCAACAGAATCAACCATCTGATGTTCATGGACGCCATCAAGCTGTATGGTAAGAGCATCAAGGAAATAGATACCCTAATCCAGACTGTAAGGATTGCATCTGGGGACATCAGGATGGAGTTTGGAATAGAAAAATGCGCCTTAGTCAACATACAAAAAGGCAAAGTAACGAGAACTGAAGGGATAAAGCTATCAAATGGGAGCAACATCAAACACATAGATGAGACAGGATACAAATACCTGGGAATAATGGAAGGAGGGGATATAAAACACCAAGAGATGAAGGACACGATCAGGAAAGAATATATGCAGAGACTCAAAGTGATACTCAAGTCAAAACTCAACGCTGGAAATATGATAAAAGCCATAAACACATGGGCAGTGCCAGTAATCAGATACAGCGCCGGAATAGTGGAATGGACAAAGGCAGAACTCCGCAGCATAGATCAGAAAACCAGGAAACATATGACAATACACAAAGCACTACACCCAAGAGCAAATACGGACAGACTATACATAACACGGAAGGAAGGAGGGAGAGGACTACTAAGTATAGAGGACTGCGTCAATATCGAGAACAGAGCACTGGGGCAATATCTGAAAACCAGTGAAGACGAGTGGCTAAAGAGTGCATGGGAAGAAGGACTAATAAAAGTAGACGAAGACCCAGAAATATACAGAGACAGGAGAAAGACAGACAGAACAGAGGACTGGCACAACAAACCAATGCACGGACAATACATGAGACAGACTAAAGAACTAGCCAGCGATGACACATGGCAATGGCTACAGAGGGGAGAGCTAAAGAAGGAAACTGAAGGAATGATAACAGCGGCACAAGATCAGGCCCTAAGAACCAGATATGTTCAAAGAATGATAGACGGAAATAACATCTCTCCCATATGTAGGAAGTGCAATACGAAAAATGAAACCATAAACCACATAGCAAGTGAATGCCCGGCACTTGCACAGAACCAGAACAAAAAGAGGCATGATTCAGTGGCAAAAGCCCTCCACTGAAGCCTGTGAAAGAAACATCAGCTACCTTGCAGTAACAAGTGGTACGAGCACCAACCTGAAGGAGTGATAGAAAACGATCAGGCAAAGATCCTCTGGGACTATGGAATCAGAACGGATTGGGTGATACGTGCAAACAGACCAGACGTGACGTTGATTGACAAAGTCAAGAAGAAAGTATCATTCATTGATGTCGCAATACCATGGGACACCAGAGTTGAAGAGAAAGAGAGGGAAAAAATGGATAAGTATCAAGATCTGAAAATAGAAATAAGAAGGATATGGGATATGCCAGTGGAAATCGTACCCATAATCATAGGAGCACTAGGCACGATCCCAAGATCCCTGAAAAGGAATCTACAAAAACTAGAGGCTGAAGTAGTTCCAGGACTCATGCAGAAGAGTGTGATCCTAAAAAAACGGCACATAGTAAGAAAAGTGATGGACTCCTAAGGAGGCAGGATGCAACCCGGAACCCCCACACTATAAATACCACCCAGTCGACTTGGAGGACTGTGATAGAGCAAAAAAAAAAAAAAAAAAAAAAAAAAGTAATAATAATAATGATGATAATAATAATAATAGTATATGCAGAGACTCAAGGCGATACTGAAGTCAAAACTCAACGCCGGAAATATGATAAAAGCCATAAACACATGCAGTGCCAGTAATCAGATACAGCCGCAGGAATGGTGGAATGGACGAAGGCAGAACTCCGCAGCATAGATCAGAAAAACCAGGAAACATATGATGATACACAAAGCACTTACACCCAAGAGCAAATACGGACAAACTATACATAACACGAAAGGAAGGAGGAGGGGAGGAGGGACTGCGTCAACATCGAGAACAGAGCACTGGGGCAATATCTGAAACCAGTGAAGACGAGTGCTAAAGAGTGCATGGGAAGAAGGACTAATAAAAGTAGACGAAGACCCAGAAATATACAGAGACAGGAGAATGGTAGACAGAACAGAGGACTGGCACAACAAACCAATGCACGGACAATACATGAGACAGACTAAAGAACTAGCCAGCGATGACACATGGCAATGGGCTACAGAATGGAGAGCTAAAGAAGGAAACTGAAGGAATGATAACAGCGGCACAAGATCATGCCTCCCTAAGAACCAGATATGTTCAAAGAACGATAGACGGAAATAACATCTCTCCCATATGTAGGAAGTGCAATACGAAAAATGAAACCATAAACCACATAGCAAGCGAATGCCCGGCACTTGCACAGAACCAGTACAAAAAGAGGCATGATTCAGTGGCAAAAGCCCTCCACTGGAGCCTGTGCAAGAAACATCAGCTACCTTGCAGTAATAAGTGGTACGAACACCACCAACCTGAGGGAGTGATAGAAAACGATTCACGCAAAGATCTCTGGGACTATGGTATCAGAACGGATAGGGTGATACGTGCAAACAGACCAGACGTGACGTAGATTGACAAAGTCAAGAAGAAAGTATCACTCATTGATGTCGCAATACCATGGGACACCAGAGTTGAAGAGAAAGATAGGGAAAAAAAAAAAATGGATAAGTATCAAGATCTGAAAATAGAAATAAGAAGGATATGGGATATGCCAGTGGAAATCGTACCCATAATCATAGGAGCACTAGGCACGATCCCAAGATCCCTGAAAACGAATCTAGAAAAACTAGAGGCTGAAGTAGCTCCGGGCCTCATGCAGAAGAGTGTGATCCTAGAAACGGCACACATAGTAAGAAAAGTGATGGACTCCTAAGGAGGCAGGATGCAACCCGGAACCCCACACTATAAATACCACCCAGTCGAATTGGAGGACTGTGATAGAGCAAAAAAAAAAAATAAATAAAAAAAAAAGTAATAATAATAATAAATTTCCCACTGCGCCTACATAATCTGAGATTGCAATGAAATTATTTGGTCGTATATGTCGATTGTCTTGTCAATAGCTCAGAGGTTCATATAATCAAATTAATATGGAAAGGTTGCTTCTCAACACTAACAGTTTCTCAGTTCATTTTCTGATATTATTGCATAAATATTTGCTATTACAAGAAGGCGTAACACTAGAAGATTTAGGATGAAATTATCCAAAGGGTGTCGCATTCTGTGTAAAAATAAAAATAAAGAAAAAATAATGGATTATCCATTGAGGTGTAGAATAAGATACACATCTCAAACGAAATGCTTCTCAGTGAGAGAATGTCGCAACGATTTAATCAAAATGAAAGCGAGAGAGAGAGAGAGAGAGAGAGAGAGAGAGAGAGAGAGAGAGAGAGAACGGGGGCGGGGGAGAGAATCTAAAACATCGTTGTATCTTGGTTATAAGAACGA
>NC_087201.1:171551141-171576141 GCF_015104395.2 Macrobrachium nipponense
GGAATGATTGTATAAGAAGGAAAAAGTCAAAGTTGAATTCCCTGTGATTAGACAGCTTTAGAAAATAAAGAAGCTTATTTAGGAACATGTAGAAGGTGTCAGGCCTTATAAGGAAAGCGGGCTTTAAGAAGAGCATTAGAAATTCTCATTAGAAATTCTCATCTCTATCTGTTGTTTGCTCAACATCATTTTCATCAGTTGGAGAGAATGAGAGTATTAAGTCCGTAACGGAAAGTCCTGGTTTAGTCGACTCAAGTCATTAGGGAAAGGGAAGAAGGCGTGATTCGACCTGCAGCTTACTTTGGGGTACGTGCTGAAATCTACGGTCAAATTTCGCGTTATTTCACCTACGAAAATTTAATTAAGTACGCAATAATTTATTGGAAATAATTTTTCTGTACTGTTTAACATACACATTATTTATTTTTGACATTTTCATTCTAATAAATAAAACCTAAATATCCTATTCTAAAACTCCTGTATCTTTAACTCGACATGAAACACCTTTTTCCAGACCGTTTTTAGGCTTTTCCATAGGGCTTTCCTACCCATCCCAACAAGAACACCAACAACAACAAAGTAGTATGTAGGCTTACTCCCATAGTGAGCGAAAAAGCTGCATCAACGGCACTGACGTATGGCCCAATTTTAACATATCGTAGATGATATTAATCTCTATTATTTTACATATATCATCTTAAACGTAAATTACATCAACTAACAGAGTGATGATAAATATGAAAAAACATAGTTGATACTAATCTCTATTGTTTTACATATCATTTTAATTAACGTAAAATTTATCAACTAACAGAATGATAAATATAAAAAAAACAGATGATACTAATCTATTATTTTGCATATCTTAATTAACGTAAAATAAATCAACTATCAGAATGATGATAAATATAAGTAAAACACAGAACACACTGATCTCTATTATTTTACATATCATTTTAATTAACGTACAATACATCTACTAACAGAATGACGATAAATATATAAAAAACATAATCTATGAAAATAATATCTACTCTCACTTCTCATATGATTTCTCCTTCTTCTTATATTCTCCTCTTCTGCTATGATTCCCCCTCCTAACTCTCATATCACACTTTGCTATCTTTTATAGAATCCCGAGATACGAAACTTGATTAAGGAAACTTCGCTGGAATGCAACAGAATAACTTTATTTTCCACGACGCTGGCTGGCTCCTAGAACACAATGAAGACGACAGGATGAGATACCATACACACACACACACACACACACACACGCACATACACACGCACATACATATTGTACATATACAGATTTTCGTGTCTCTTGATTTCACAATTTTTCGATGTCGGATGTGAATATTAGCCATATCATAGAAAAAAATAATTCTTTATTTCTTCAATAAAGATACTTTCGATTATCCACAAGTGTTACTCTTCATTAGAGAGGGCTAATTCAAAGACGAGTGATAAATAAAGAAAAATAAGGACACAAAAAGACTATTGCATCCACCTATGTCTTCTGTTTTTATTCATTAGTTCCCGATGATATTTATCCCATGCCAAAACTTTATGCAGAATCCCGGAATTAGGAGGCTTGATTATTAGAAGTTCGCAGGAAGGTAATAGGATCTTCCAAGTCAAAACATCCTTGTTTGAGCAAGACTGTCTGGCTCGCAGGAAATATTCACGAGATTGGCAATGATCTGTCATTTTGTATATATATATATATATATATATATATATATATATATATATATATATATATATATATATATATATATATATATATATATATATAACTGAATCACGAAAGTTAGGAACGTGATAAATCAATAAATAAAGGTATATGCCACGAGGGAAAATAAACAACAGAGTATCCGCGAGATCTAAAATATATATATATATATATATATATATATATATATATATATATATATATATATATATATATATATACATATATATATTATAGGAAATATATCATCAGCGTTGATCAAGACTTTACTCTGAAGAGGCAACTAAATTTGAGAACCTTCTCTCAAATGAAAAATCGTACATTGTACTTAGATCGTGTGCTCTCTCTCTCTCTCTCTCTCTCTCTCTCTCTCTCTCTCTCTCTCTCTCTCTACGTACAAGATATGTGACACATGGAATAAACTGCCACCAGAAGTTGTAAACAGCAAAAGTGTGGAAGTGTTTAAAAGAAAGCTAGACAAAATCATTTTGAGGACACTGTGAATGAACAGTAAATCCTGCTCTTACAGATAAGTGAGCACACGATGTCTCCTCAGATAGCCTAACAAGTCTTTGAGGCATCATAATCCTTGTAACCCCTTGTAACTCTCTCTCTCTCTCTCTCTCTCTCTCTCTCTCTCTCTCTCTCTCTGTGTTAACTTAGTTGCCTGTTCTGGGTAGTTCATTGTACCACTGCCTCCGTTACTGTTAATAATAATAATGATAATAATAATAATAATAATAATAATAATAATAATAATAATAATAGTAATTTCTTGACTTTTCTCTTCATCCTCAGAGAGTCGAGAAAAAATTAAATATTTTTCTTGTTCGTGGTTGTCAAGAAAACGTCAAGTTTTTTTTTCTTCTTCTTCTTCTTTCGTTCCTCTGGCAAAGATGAATTCTTATTTTTCATTTATTTATTTTTTTTTGCCTCGTTCTTATAATCACTGTTGAAGGCTGAAGTCGGTATATGGGGGAAAAGTGGACTGTTTTTTTATGGGTCGTCGTAACTGAACTGCTTTTTGGAAAAGTGGGGTTTGGGAACTCTTAGTTTGTCATATTATTGTCTACGTATCTGGTATAGATAGGTTTTTATATTTATTATTATTATTATTTTTTTTTTTTTGTTTTTTTTTTTGCTCTATCACAGTCCTCTAATTCGACTGGGCGGTATTTATAGTGTGGCGTTCCGGTTGCATCCTGCCTCCTTAGTAGTCCATCAGTTTTCTCAATTTGTGAGGTGTTTCTAGGAGCACACTCTTTTGCATGAGTCCTGGAGCTACTTCAGCCTCTAGTTTTTCCAGATTCCTTTTCAGGGATCTTGGGATCGTGCATAGTGTTCCTATGATTATGGATACTATTTCCACTGGCATATCCCATATCTTCTTATTTCTATTTTGAGGTCTTGATACTTATCCATTTTACAATTATTATTATTATTATAATTTTATTGAAAATAATGGCAGAATTCACAGAATTGATTTTGTACAATATTCTTTCAATTCTCCTTATGATTTTCTTTCTTGGCACGCTGGTATTATAAATCAGCTGTCCAATGTTCATCGTGCTGTAGGTCGTCAACGGAAATTTCGGGCGGGCTGGTGTTATCAAAAGCAAAACTGGTTATCAGGGACAGGCTGGGGTCGTCAACAGGTATACAGGTGGGTTTCGTAGGTCGGGAACAGGCCGTAGTCGTCAGGGGTCTATCCGGTATTTCTTGTTATTTCTTCTTTTCTGGTTTTCAAGGCGTCTACATGTTTCGGCCACCTCGTTTGGCCATCTTCGGGACGGGATCGCTGAGTGCAATGGTCTTGTGTCAGATGTATTCACGCTATTTATTGCATTCGGTTGGCTTGAAGAAACGGTTACCTCACTTTTCATTGGGCAATACCTGTGACGTCACGAGCGATGTCATCAGGGGGCCCGTTGCTGGTTGGCTGTCCTCTTCGTGGGCGGAGCCTCATCCTTATTGGTGATGGTGGAGGTCCCTCGAAGGGCGTGCTACCAGGTCGTCCTCAGGGCGAGAGCTTGAGCTGCGATCACCCTCAGGGTTACTAGGGACGTCCTCAGGATGAGAGCTAATGCTTCTATCATCCTCAGGATCCCTCTGGTGCGATGGTCGTTGTGGGGCGGTGTCTGCTGCTCTCCTGACGCGGTGGGGAGGAGGAAGGTCTCCTGTGATGTTTAAACTGGGCTTCTCCCTCCCGATGTGCAGCGCTTCTAAGATTCGCAAACGACGTAGATCGGGTGCTGGTCGATAACCTCGAAGTTACCGACGATGTCCGCTGCGTCGGATTCTTTTATTATGGGCAGTCCTTGCATTGATTAAATACGCTCCTTCCTGCGCGTGACAGGAGATCCTCTTGGAGAGGCGCATTGACGTCATCCCGATGTAAGTTACCGAGGCATCCTCGGATTGGGCACGTGTATCTGTAAATGACGTTCGTCCTCTTCAAGGGATCCTGCAACGGTGCGGGGTTATTTTTCATAATAAGACTGCATGTTTTTACTTGTATAAAATATGATCAAGTTGATCTGCTTGTTGGTGTCGGTCGGAGAAACGTGATTCCTGATTATTTCCCGTAGGCTCGCTCGTCTTCTTATACCGCCGATGGAAGGTGCCCTTGTAGAAAAATTAATTTTCTGGCTGGGGGTCTGGGCGGGGTTCCTGTAGGTACCATTCTTCCATGGCTCTTCCTGAAGACGTTCTGGATGCTTCGGTTTTGGTGTGTCCGTTGTTTACTAGACCTGGCTGCACGTTCCATCTCCTTATGGGTGTCTGCCCATGTTGAACAATGGGAAAGAGCTCTCCTGACGTAGGCGCTGATGGTGGTGTCCTTATAGCGTTCAGGGCATTCACTCTCGCCGTCAGACACATTCCCAGGTTCGGGGCTTCGTGTAAACCCGTGTAGCGAACGCACCCTCCTTCTGTTCAACCAGGACGTCCAGGAAGGGAAGACGGCCATCACGGCTATATTCGATGGTAAATCGTAAACGGCTGTTGGTGTGGAAGCTTGACGTATTTCCTCGATCTCCTCCCTCGTTCCTGCTTGGATGAAAGTGTCATCTATATATCTTACGTATATAGATGGCTTCCTAATGCTCCTAAAGACACGCTCCTCCACCATGCCCATGTAAAAGTTCGCAAACAGGACCCCGAGGGGGGATCCCATCGCTACACCATCGATTTGTAAGTACATATGGCCATGGTGGTTAATGAAGGGAGCCTTCTTGGTGCATATTTCCAGCAGAGAGCGAAGGGCGTGTTCGGGGATATTCAGCGGGTGGGTGGATGGGTCTCTGTAGACACGTTCAAGGATCATTTCGATGGTTCTATCTACAGGAACGTTAGTAACAGCGACTCTACATCCATCGATGCAATACTGCCCTCCAGGGGGGCGCGGATCTTAAGGTTTGCAGAAACTCCGCAGACGACTTCAAACTATGTGTGCTGGGGATGTAGGGGGTGAGAATAGTATTTAGTTGTTTAGCAAGGTGGTATGTGGGTGCTGGTATTTGGCTAATGATAGGTCTTAAAGGGTTTCCATGTTTATGAGTTTTCACATTACCGTAGATGTACCCGAGGTTGTAATCTCCAGAAATACTAGAGAGGTGTAAGGCGTTAGTGGCTGCGTTGACAGTTTCTATGATCTATTGGCTTCGCGTTTAATGTCGTCTACGGGGTTCTTAGTAATACGTCGAAACTTCATAGTGGTATCGGCGAGGATCTCGTCGATTTTTTGTCTATATTCGGTAGTCTTGATAAGTACTAGGGCTGCGGTCTTGTCGGCTCTCCTGACGGGTGATGTCTTCGTTTTCTCTCAAGCTTTTAGCAGCATCCCGCAGACGGCGATCGACTATGTCACTTTTATAAGTTCCTCGGTCTGTAAGGGCTTCTGCTAAGAGGAGAGGTTGAAGGGCGTCGGTGGTGTGTACATTCCCAAGGCTTTCTTGTTTCATTATCGTTCTCCGTAAGATATTCTATCTCCATCCTTTTATTAAGGGGACGGGGCGAGAGATGAAGTGGCAATTCAGGCCTTTCTTGAGTATGTCCTCTTCTTCAGGGGATGGGGTGTAGGTGGTCAAGTTAATATATTTGTCATGTTCTTGACGGCAGGCGTATTTTACCTCCATTAAGGTTAATTAGTTTTGCTTGTAATGGTCTTCTGTTTTTCAGGGCATCTTTCTCCTCCATACGTTTCAGGCAGTCGACGATGTCTTGATGGTACTGCACTGGTGTTGGAGGGCGTTGCTCTAGTGCCATCATTATTATCCCGGCATCCGAGGGGGCTGCTACAGGATTCATACCGCGAATTTCTCCCATCCCATTTACGAAGAGTTGCGCCCTTTCATTTATGACGCTTTCTCTTGCTCTTTGGATTCTAGTTCTTGCTGCAGGCGGCTCCTCCTAAAGCTTCGCATGCCGGGGTGCTGTTGCGTTGTAGGGTCTGCATGCCGGATATTTGTGTACGCTGGAAACAGACCTTCTTTCAAACAATTTTGTTTTGATTGAAAATAATGGCAGAATTCACAGAATGATTTTGTACAATATTCTTTCAATTCTCCTTATGATTTTTCTTTCGGCACGCTGTATATAAAGCAGCTGTCCAATGTTCATCGTGCTGTAGGTCGTCAACGGAAATTTCGGGCGGGCTGGTGTTATCAAAAGCAAAACTGGTTATCAGGGACAGGCTGGGGTCGTCAACAGGTATACAGGGTGGGTTTTCGTAGGTCGGGAACAGGCCGTAGTCGCAGGGGTCTATCCTGGTATTTCTTGTTATTTCTTCTTTCTGGTTTTCAAGGCGTCTACATGTTTCGGCCACCTCGTTTGGCCATCTTCGGGACGGGATCGCTGAGTGCAATGGTCTGTGTCAGATGTATTCACGCTATTTATTGCATTCGGTTGGCTTGAAGAAACGGGTACCTCACTTTTCATTGGGCAATACCTGTGACGTCTCGAGCGATGTCATCAGGGGGCCCGTTGCGGTTGGCTGTCCTCTTCTTCGTGGGCGGAGCCTCATCCTTATTGGTGAGGTGGAGGTCCCCTCGAAGGCGTGCTACCAGGTCGTCCTCAGGGCGAGAGCTTGAGCTGCGATCACCCTCAGGGTTACTAGGGACGTCCTCAGGATGAGAGCTAATGCTTCTATCATCCTCAGGATCCCTCTGGTGCGATGGTCGTTGTGGGGCGGTGTCTGCTGCTCTCCTGACGGCGGTGGGGAGGAGGAAGGTCTCCTGTGTGATGTTTAAACTGGGCTTCTCCCTCCCGATGTGCAGCGCTTCTAAGATTCGCAAACGACGTAGATCGGGTGCCTGGTCGATAACCTCGAAGTTACCGACGATGTCGCTGCGTCGGATTCTTTTATTATGGGCAGTCCTTGCATGATTAAATACCGCTCCTTCCTGCGCGTGACAGGAGATCCTCTTGGAGAGGCGCATTGACGTCATCCCGATGTAAGTTCCGAGGCATCCTCGGATTGGGCACGTGTATCTGTAAATGACGTTCGTCCTCTTCAAGGGATCCTGCAACGGTGCGGGGTTATTTTTCATAATAAGACTGCATGTTTTTTTACTTGTATAAAATATGATCAAGTTGATCTGCTTGTTGGTGTCGGTCGGAGAAAACGTGATTCCTGATTATTTCCCGTAGGCTCGCTCGTCTTCTTTATACCGCCGATGGAAAGGTGCCATTGTAGAAAAAATTAATTTTCTGCTGGGGGTCTGGGCGGGTTCCTGTAGGTACCATTCTTCCATGCTCTTCCTGAAGACGTTCTGGATGCTTCGGTTGGTGTGTCCGTTGTTTACTAGGACTCTGGGCTGCACGTTCCATCTCCTTATGGGTGTCGTGCCCATGTTGAACAATGGGAAAGAGCTCTCCCATTGTTCAACATGGGCAGACACCCATAAGGAGATGGAACGTGCAGCCCAGGTCCTAGTAAACAACGGACACACCAACCGAAGCATCCAGAACGTCTTCAGGAAGAGCATGGAAGAATGGTACCTACAGGAACCCCGCCCAGACCCCAGCAGAAAATATTTTTTCTACAAGGGCACCTTCCATCGGCGGTATAAAGAACGAGCGAGCCCTACGGGAAATAATCAGGAATCACGTTTCTCCGACCGACACAAGCAGATCAACTTGATCATATTTTATACAAGTAAAAAAACATGCAGTCTTATTATGAAAAATAACCCCGCACCGTTGCAGGATCCCTTGAAGAGGACGAACGTCATTTACAGATACACGTGCCCAATCCGAGGATGCCTCGGAACTTACATCGGGATGACGTCAATGCGCCTCTCCAAGAGGATCTCCTGTCACGCGCAGGAAGGAGCGGTATTAATCATGCAAGGACTGCCCATAATAAAAGAATCCGACGCAGCGACATCGTCGGTAACTTCGAGGTTATCGACCAGGCACCCGATCTACGTCGTTTGCGAATCTTAGAAGCGCTGCACATCGGGAGAGAAGAAAGAAAGAAGCCCAGTTTAAACATCACACAGGAGACCTTCCTCCTCCCCACCGCCGTCAGGAGAGCAGCAGACACCGCCCCACTAACGACCATCGCACCAGAGGGATCCTGAGGATGATAGAAGCCATTAGCTCTCATCCTGAGGACGTCCCTAGTAACCCTGAGGGTGATCGCAGCTCAAGCTCTCGCCCTGAGGTGACGACCTGGTAGCACGCCCTTCGAGGGGACCTCCACCATCACCAATAAGGATGAGGCTCCGCCCACGAAGAGGACAGCCAACCAGCAACGGGCCCCCTGATGACATCGCTCGTGACGTCACAGGTATTGCCCAATGAAAAGTGAGGTACCCGTTTCTTCAAGCCAACCGAATGCAATAAATAGCGTGAATACATCTGACACAGACCATTGCACTCAGCGATCCCGTCCCGAAGATGGCCAAACGAGGTGGCCGAAACATGTAGACGCCTTGAAAACCAGAAAAGAAGAAATAACAAGAAATACCGATAGACCCCTGACGACTACGGCCTGTTCCCGACCTACGAAACCCACCTGTATACCTGTTGACGACCCCAGCCTTGTCCTGATAACCAGTTTTGCTTTTGATAACACCAGCCCGCCCGAAATTTCCGTTGACGACCTACAGCACGATGAACATTGGACAGCTGCTTTATAATACCAGCGTGCCAGAAAGAAAAAATCATAAGGAGAATTGAAAGAATATTGTACAAAATCAATTCTGTGAATTCTGCCATTATTTTCAATAAAACTTGTTTGAAAGAAGGTCTGTTTCCAGCGTACACAAATATCCGGCATGCAGACCCTACAACGCAACAGCACCCCGGCATGCGAAGCTTTAGGAGGAGCCGCCTGCAGCAAGAACTAGAATCCAAAGAGCAAGAGAAAGCCACGCTCATAAATGAAAGGGCGCAACTCTTCGTAAAATGGGATGAAATTCGCGGTATGAATCCTGTAGCAGCCCCCTCGGATGCCGGGGATAATAATGATGGCACTAGCAGCAACGCCCTCCCAACACCAGTGCAGTACCATCAAGACATCGTCGACTGCCTGAAACGTATGGAGGAGAAAGATGCCCTGAAGAAACAGAAGACCATTACAAGAAACTAATTAACCTTAATGGAGGTAAATACGCCTGCCGCAAGAACATGACAAATATATTAACTTGACCACCTACACCCCATCCCCTGAAGAAGAGGGACATACTCAAGAAAGGCCTGAATTGCCACTTCATCTCTCGCCCCCGTCCCCTTAATAAAAGGATGGAGATAGAATATCTTACGGAGACGATAATGAAACAAGAAAGCCTTGGGAATGTACACACCACCGACGCCCTTCAACCTCTCCTCTTAGCAGAAGCCCTTACAGACCGAGGAACTTATAAAAGTGACATCGTCGATCGCGTCTGCGGGATCTGCTAAAAGCTTGAGAGAAAACGAAGACATCACCGTCAGGAGAGCCGACAAGACCGCAGCCCTAGTACTTATCAAGACTACCGAATATAGACAAAAAATCGACGAGATCCTCGCCGATACCACTAAGTTTCGACGTATTACTAAGAACCCCGTAGACGACATTAAACGCGAAGCCAATAGAATCATAGAAACTGTCAACGCAGCCACTAACGCCTTACACCTCTCTAGTATTTCTGGAGATTACAACCTCGGGTACATCTACGGTAATGTGAAAAACTCATAAACATGGAAACCCTTTAAGACCTATCATTAGCCAAATACCAGCACCCACTACCCACCTTGCTAAACAACTAAATACTATTCTCACCCCCTACATCCCCAGCACACATAGTTTGAAGTCGTCTGCGGAGTTTCTGCAAACCTTAAGATCCGCGCCCCTGGAGGCAGTATTGCATCGATGGATGTAGAGTCGCTGTTTACTAACGTTCCTGTAGATGAAACCATCGAAATGATCCTTGAACGTGTCTACAGAGACCCATCCACCGACCCACGCTGAATATCCCCGAACACGCCCTTCGCTCTCTGCTGGAAATATGCACCAAGAAGGCTCCCTTCATTAACCACCATGGCCATATGTACTTACAAATCGATGGTGTAGCGATGGGATCCCCCCTCGGGGTCCTGTTTGCGAACTTTTACATGGGCATGGTGGAGGAGAGCGTGTCTTTAGGAGCATTAGGAAGCCATCTATATACGTAAGATATATAGATGACACTTTCATCCAAGCAGGAACGAGGGAGGAGATCGAGGAAAATACGTCAAGCCTTCACCAACAGCCGTTTACGATTTACCATCGAATATAGCCGTGATGGCCGTCTTCCCTTCCTGGACGTCCTGGTTGAACAGAAGGAGGGTGCGTTCGCTACACGGGTTTACACGAAGCCCACGACCTGGGAATGTGTCTGAACGGCGAGAGTGAATGCCCATGAACGCTATAAGGACACACCATCAGCGCCTACGTCAGGAGAGCTCTTTCCCATTGTTCAACATGGGCAGACACCCATAAGGAGATGGAACGTGCAGCCCAGGTCCTAGTAAACAACGGACACACCAACCGAAGCATCCAGAACGTCTTCAGGAAGAGCATGGAAGAATGGTACCTACAGGAACCCCGCCCAGACCCCCAGCAGAAAATTAATTTTTTCTACAAGGGCACCTTCATCGGCGGTATAAAGAAGACGACGCGAGCCACTCGGGAAATAATCAGGAATCACGTTTCTCCGACCGACACCAACAAGCAGATCAACTTGATCATATTTTATACAAGTAAAAAAACATGCAGTCTTATTATGAAAAAATAACCCCGCACCGTTGTAGGATCCCTTGAAGAGGACGAACGTCCATTACAGATACACGTGCCCAATCCGAGGATGCTCGGAACTTACATCGGATGACGTCAATGCGCCTCTCCAAGAGGATCTCCTGTCACGCGCAGGAAGGAGCGGTATTTAATCATGCAAGGACTGCCCATAATAAAAGAATCCGACGCAGCGACCATCGTCGGTAACTTCGAGGTTATCGACCAGGCACCCGATCTACGTCGTTTGCGAATCTTAGAAGCGCTGCACATCGGGAGAGAAGCCCAGTTTTTGTTTAAACATCACACAGGAGACCTTCCTCCTCCCCACCGCCGTCAGGAGAGCAGCAGACACCGCCCACAACGGACCATCGCACCAGAGGGATCCTGAGGATGATAGAAGCATTAGCTCTCATCCTGAGGACGTCCCTAGTAACCCTGAGGGTGATCGCAGCTCAAGCTCTCGCCCTGAGGACGACCTGGTAGCACGCCCTTCGAGGGGACCTCCACCATCACCAATAAGGATGAGGCTCCGCCCACGAAGAGGACAGCCAACCAGCAACGGCCCCTGATGACATCGCTCGTGACGTCACAGGTATTGCCCAATGAAAAGTGAGGTACCCGTTTCTTCAAGCCAACCGAATGCAATAAATAGCGTGAATACATCTGACACAGACCATTGCACTCAGCGATCCCGTCCCGAAGATGGCCAAACGAGGTGCCGAAACATGTAGACGCCTTGACCAAAACCAGAAAAGAAAAGAAAAATAACAAGAAATACCGGATAGACCCCTGACGACTACGGCTGTTCCCGACCTACGAAACCCACCTGTATACCTGTTGACGACCCCAGCCTGTCCCTGATAACCAGTTTTGCTTTTGATAACACCAGCCCGCCCGAAATTTCCGTTGACGACCTACAGCACGATGAACATTGGACAGCTGCTTTATAATACCAGCGTGCCAGAAAGAAAAATCATAAGGAGAATTGAAAGAATATTGTACAAAATCAATTCTGTGAATTCTGCCATTATTTTCAATAAAACTTGTTTGAAAGAAGGTCTGTGTTTCCAGCGTATTATTATAATTATTTTTATTATTATTATTATTATTATTATTTTTAATTATTATTATTTTACAATCTATTTATTTATTTATTTATTTTTTTTTTGCTCTATCACAGTCCTCCAATTCGACTGGGTGGTATTTATAGTGTGGGGTTCCGGGTTGCATCCTGCCTCCTTAGGAGTCCATCACTTTTCTTACTATGTGTGCCGTTTTTTAGGATCACACTCTTCTGCATGAGTCCTGGAGCTACTTCAGCCTCTAGTTTCTCTAGATTCCTTTTCAGGGATCTTGGGATCGTGCCTAGTGCTCCTATGATTATGGGTACGATTTCCACTGGCATATCCCATATCCTTCTTTATTTTCTATTTTCAGATCTTGATACTTTATCCATTTTTTTTTCCCTCTCTTTTTCTTTTCTTCACAACTCTGGTGTCCCATGGCATTGCGACATCAATGAGTGATACTTTCTTCTTGACTTTGTCAATCAACGTCACGTCTGGTCTGTTTGCACGTATCACCCTATCCGTTCTGATACCATAGTCCCAGAGGCATCTTTGCGTGATCGTTTTCTATCACTCCCTCAGGTTGGTGCTCGTACCACTTATTACTGCAAGGTAGCTGATGTTTCTTGCACAGGCTCCAGTGGAGGGCTTTTGCCACTGAATCATGTGGCGCCGTGGAGGAGTGGGTTAGGTCGTCAATGGACTTAAGTCAAGTTAAGCAAACATTGGGGCTGGTCAGTCATTGGATGGTGACCGCTCTCCTCGGTTTTTGATTCCTAGGGAAAGGATCTTTACCATAATTTCCTCAGTCTACTCAGCTGTAAATGAGTACCTATCCCTGATGGGGTAGGGTCCAGCTATGGGTTAAATAATAAAACTCAGCAATGATGGAAAGAAATGAAGGAATAAACGACAACGACGTAAATGGAACCTCTGGCAACAGAGGAGCTTCGTCTGGCAACCAGGTATTCAACCCAATTGAAGGGGAAGACGGTCAGGTACTTGGAGGTCGTCATCCAGCAACTGATCACCACAACGACATTATTATTATTATTATTATTATTATTATTATTATTATTATTATTATTATTATTATTATTATTATTATTATTATTATTATTATTATTTTGGAGATTTGAAAAGCCACGGCAATGTTAAAAATATTTATGTTTAGGGCTAAAAACAGTACCGTGGCTTTTAATTCTCAATATTATAGCCTCGTTACAGGGGTTCCTTGGTTCACTATTATTATTATTATTATCATTATTATTGAAAGATATTGCTGCATCAGCTGCATTCAACTTGTAAATAGTTTTCTCTATTTTTCTAATAATAGCTTTCTCTCTGCTATTACAACTGGCGAGTATTGCGCCGATATTATTCATCAGATGAGACTAGCTGCCCAGCAGCCAATGACATCGCGAGCCGTCGTGACACAACGCCCAGGGAAGCCTTGCCCCAGCCTCGACGGTTTGCTAGGCTGCAACTTTACCACCTTCAACGACGAGAAGCGTCTTGAAGAAAACTTCCTTCAACCAATGGCGGGAGCGCATTGCGCCACCGGCCAGTGAAAACGCAGCTAGCGGTTGACCCCCTGCTGACCTGCCGCTATATATTGAGTAGATCTTGACAGCACCAACAGTCTGCTCCGATCCACTGCCGTGATCATGCTCGGATGATACCGAGAGAAACGTTGGCCACTAGATTAACTTATATTTTGATCTATTTGTACATTTACTGTAACAAATAAATAAATTTGTAACCATTATCCCTGAAATTGACTCCTCCTGATGAGTAATATCGGCGCAATATTCGCCAGTTGTAATGGCAGAGAGAAAGGTATTATTAGAAAAATTGAGAAGACTATTTACAAGTTGAATGCAGCTGATGCCGCAATATCTTTCAATAAGACTTGTTTGAAAGAGGGTCTCCTTCCAATATATTATTATTATTATTATTATTATTATTATTATTATTATTTGTATTATTATTATTATTATTATTATTATTATTATTATTATTATTATCATTATTATTATTATTACTCAGATGATTTATAACTGGAAAATATTTGCATTATTGTGACGAAAAATCTAGCATCTGGAATTTGCTCTGACTAATCTGTTAAAATAACAAAAATGAATTTAAAAAAAAATAAAAGAGCGGTAAATTACGAAAAATAAGTATAAATGAGTAAAAAAAAAGTTCTGCTTATTTGTAATAATTTTCCCAAGTAATCTCAAATGAGCAAGCGATTAGATGACATGAAAATGAGGGCAAAGGTAAAAGAGTTCAACCTACTAACGTCTGCTGAGTTTGCAATAATTTTCACTAGAATATGATCCACAGAAATCAATTTTCAATAAGGAATCGATTAGAATAAAAAAAAAATTAGTACATATTTAAAGGCATCTAACGTCCCCTAAAGGAGTTTCAATGCTGAGTTTGCAATCATTGTAACTAGAGTATGATCCACAAAAATAATTTTTCAATGTGGAATCGATTATATAAAATAAAATAAGAAATTAATACATATTTAAAGACATCTAACCTCCCCTAAAGGATTAGATAAAATAAAAATGAGTACATATTTAAAGGCATCTAACGTCCCCTAAAGAAGCTTCAATGCTGAATTTGCAATAATTTTCACTAGAGTATGATCCACAGAAATAAATTTTCGAAGAGGAATCGATTAGATAAAATAAAAAAAAACAGTACTTATTTCAAGGCATCTAATTCCCCTAAAGGAGTTCCAATGCTGAGTTTGCAATAATTTTCAATAGAGTATAATCGACAGAAATTAATGTTCAAAGAGGAATCGATTAGATAAAATAAAAAGGAGTGCATATTTAAAGACATCTAACTTCCCCTAAAGGATTGTCAATGCTGAGTTTGCAATCATTTTCACTAGAGTATGATCCATAGAAATCAATGTTCAAAGAGGAATCGATTAGATAAAAAAAAAAGAAAAGTACATATTTAAAGGCATTTAACTTCCCCTAAAGGAGTTTCAATGCTTAGTTTGCAATCATTTTCACTAGAATATGATCCACAGAAATCAATTTTCAAAGAGGAATCTATTAAACAAAATAAAAGAGATTAGAACATATTCAAAGGCATCTAACTTCTCCTCGAGGAGTTTCCATGCTGAGTTTGCATTTTCACTATTATATGATCCACAGAAATAAATTTCAATGAGGAATCGATTAGATAAAATAAATTAAAAATTAGTACATATTTAAAGGCATCTAACTTCTCCTTGAGGAGTTTCATTGCTGAGTTTGTAATCATATTCTGTTACAATTTCGAAGCAGAATCTCCCCCCAACTGTGGAGAGAACTCTTCCTCCATGCGTTCCCCGATAGTTCTTGGCATCCACTGGCATTCAGAGGACTTTTGCAGATACATTTATAACCCCCATAAATACTTACTATACGTCGTGTATATTTTCGCGATGCATGGAGATGACATTTTCCTATCGAGGTGTTTTTTTTTTTTTTTTTACTCATTCAATAATGGACGATTTATTGTTACGTTTATTGCTGGTCAGGGATCCACTCTGAAGCAAATTTATTGTATCAATTGTCTTTTTTTCATTCTTTTATTTGCTTCATACTGAGTTATCGTTCATTTATTTGATAATGCAATGAAAAACATTAACGCAAGAGTATTTAGCTAATTAGTTGTTTTAAAACTATATATATAAATAGCTTTTATTAAAAATTAGCTCTAATATTTCATCATTAAATCAAGTATGGTAAATTTTTCTTGAATTTAAATGGATAGTTCTAACGTAATTTTATTCCTAATTTTTAGCATTCCTTTGCTTCAATAAGCTATTGAAAGCATTGCATGTCATCGGAGATATATGATAATACCAAAATGACATAGTACAATCTAAGATCTTGTTGTAATATATCAGTTAACTGGTGTGTCTATACAAAGTGTTAAATTGTATTTTTATAGGCAATATTTCTGGGACTTATAAATATGGTTATGTATAGTAGTTATGGAGGGGAAGCATTGTACTGTGCTCTCTCTCTCTCTCTCTCTCTCTCTCTCTCTCTCTCTCTCTCTCTCTCTATCTCTCTCTTCTCTCTCTCAACATTATTTCCATTGACAGGTAAGAGTTAAAATTATGTATGTCAGGTAATGACACTCTCTCTCTCTCTCTCTCTCTCTCTCTCTCTCTCTCTCTCTCTCTCTCTATGAACTTTTGGTGTTACTTCTTGTATATGTATATTACGCGACTTTTATAGACAATGATGCAAAACATTTACATTGATAAAAAAAATAGCCAGACTCTCTCTCTCTCTCTCTCTCTCTCTCTCTCTCTCTCTCTCTCTCTCTCTCAACCTTTAGTATTACCCCTTGTATCCATATATTACGTGACTTTCATAGACTATGATGCAAAAAATTTACATTGATAAAAATAAATAGCCAGACTCTCTCTCTCTCTCTCTCTCTCTCTCTCTCTCTCTCTCTCTCTCTCTCTCTCTCTCTCTCTCAACCTTTGGTATTACCACTTTTATATATATATTATGTGTCTTTTATAGACTATGATGCAAACATTGACATTGATAAAAAAAAGAAACATACCCTCTCTCTCTCTCTCTCTCTCTCTCTCTCTCTCTCTCTCTCTCTCTCTCTCAACTCCAGGATACAGCTCAAGAGATAAATACTGTATTTACGATGGTGCACATACTAAGAAAATTGGAGATTCAGACACAAAATGAATAATTATGATGAAGCAAGATAAAATATTTTGGAAAAGTTGGATTTTTTAATGTCAGAATTTCTGGAAATGAAGAAAAGGACAACATACCAGAACAGGAAAGAGACATAAGAGGCAATACGAAAAGCTATTAGATATGCTACTAAAATACAACATTCAACAAATAAATCACCTGCCAACAAGAAAGGAAAATACTTTAGACCTACTATGTGATTCAGGTCCTCTGTAACACGTTTTTTTCGCAAGAACTTTTTATCTATGCATTTCATAAATATAACGCTTTTTCAGAATACACATTATATGTACACATAAATTGTGACTGAATTTTGCATTACGTAGGTTGAATAAATTTGGTACTTACTCAGAGAAAAGGTTTCGAACGCACTCGTTACATAACTTATGACATCATTTCTTCCCTCTTTCTCGATGGATGATTAGCTATACGTAACGAAGGCTATACCTCTGGCAACAATGACAAACAAATTTAAATACAAGCAAAGCAACACACCTTTATGAACTCTGAAACCTCTTCACTGATAATTGTCATAATGAACAAACCAACAAAATATGTTAATAAATACAAAAACACTTCGATTATTAGTCTAACTCCCAAAATAAATTTCTTAAGAAATTACAGTCTACTTTATAGGTCACAATCAGATTGACAAGATGTAGGGATAGTTGGTAATTTTCAAAAACATAGTAGACAAGCTTGATTTGATAATGTCAAGCAATTTTTATTTATTCGCGATCTACCTATTTACTGAAAAAAAAAAAAAAAAATAGCCAGTACCGTCTCTTGGCTTTAAACCTTCACCAGTAATTATCGTCAGAATGATAACTTCATGAGGCTCCACCCACTTGGGCCTCGTTATAATTCAGGATAACACTGAAGGCTATCATGGACATTGTTGGATTACAAAATTTAACTTCTGGCTATAAAAACTCATTTCTCGAGTAGTTGTAAGAAATGCTAAATGATCCTCAAGGATCCCAACAGCTGGCCTAAACGTATAATTCATGTATATTACGCATATACTGTTGCGGCACTACTGCTACAGTAGTATTACTACGCTAGCACAGATACCTCACCCACATCTATGTATCGTTCCGCCATTCATAAAGTCTTCGGGTTTCAGAGCCGACGGAACAAGGAGAATGAGTTTCTGTCCAGTGGATGGGCGGGGCAACATTTCGTCAAAAGGTGATTACTTTGCTTCCGTAATGAATGTTTTTTTTTACTCTTGGCTCGTAATCATTGGCCATGGCGTCGGCTAGATAATTTTTACTCTATAAAAATTAAAACTATCGGGTTTAGGTTATTGATAATGCTGACAAAATTTGTGTGTGGTTGTAAAATATACATATGTCAACTTTCAGCTACATCCGATGCTTTGACAAGGAGCAAAGTACAAAAAACCGTGTTACAGAGGCCCTGAATCTCATAGTAGTATTTGTGAATGAGGTGAATTATGTTAAAGAAATAATAGTTTATAATGCTAGTATTTCAGACCATAATGTCATAGAATTAACAGTCCACTCTAAAGCAAGCGAAAACATAGATAAGCAAGAAATGAAAAAGTGGGAAGGATATGGAAAATACAATTTCTACAGAAAAATATAAAATGGTCAGAAATAAATGAAGAATTAAACAAAGATTGTGATAACATTTTCGTAAGTGATGATATATAGGTAAATATGGAGATATTATATAAAATATCAGAGAAAATAGTGGATAAATATATACCGAAGAAGAAAAGTAAATATCAATCATGCATACCAATAGACAGAAGGATTCTGTTCCAGAAAATCAGAAAGTGGAAGAAAGGTCTTGCAAAAGAAAAAGGTGCATGGAAAGTGATCGAACTAAAAAGTAAGATAGAAAATTGAGAACAAAAGATAATATAATCAAAATAAAATAAAAAATGGGACATGGAAGAAATAACCCTAGTAAATATCAAGCAAACCCCCAAACTATTGTACTCTAATGCAAAAAATATGAATAAAAGAAGAATAGATATAGGCCCTCTAAGAATAGAAGGGAGATTAACAAATGAAAAAAAGGAAATATGCAACATATTGGCAGAAAGATATAAGAGAGAATTCACCCCTAGAATTGATAATGGAGATAATGATACAGAAATAAGGGATGGAAATAGTGAATATTTATCAGACATAGATATTAATGAAGCCGATATTGTGCAGGCTATTAATGAAATTAAAAATGGAGCTGCAGCTGGGCCTGATGGTGTCCCTGCTATTTTGTTAAAGAAGGTAGTTCATTCTATTGCAAAGCCACTTGCAATATCATTAAGATAAAGTGTAGATACAGGCAAGATTTATGATGAGCACAAATTAGCATTTATTACCCCTACTTTCAAAAGTGGATCAAGACTAGAGGCAAGTAATTATAGTCCTGTGAGTCTAACATCACACATTTTCAAAGTGTATGAAAGGGTAATGAAGAAAAATATTATGAAACATTTAATAAAAAAAGATATTTGTTTAATATAGGACAACATGGTTTTGTTCCCGGAAAAAGTACACAAGCCCAACTGTTAGTCCACCGTGAGAACATATACAAAAATATGAAAAACGGAAATGAAACAGATGTGGTTTATCTAGACTTTGCAAAAACTTCTTGACAAGGTAGATCATAATATATCAGCTAAGAAAATTAGAAAACATAATATAGAGGATAAAGTAGGAAGATGGGTAAAATAATTTTTACACAACAGGAAACAGATAGTTATTGCAAACGATGAGAAATCGGATGAAGCTAAAGTAATATTCGGTGTGCCACAAGGTACGGTGTTAGCTGCATTACTGTTTGATATTATGATTGCAGCATAGACAGTAATGTTAAGGACTCGGTAGTGAGTACTTTCGCCGATGACACAAGAATAAGTAGAGAAATTAATTGTGATGAAGATAGGAATGCACTACAAAGAGACCTTAACAAAGTATATGATTGGGCAGAGGTAAATAGGATGGTATTTAACTCTGATAAATTTGAATCAATAAATTATGGAGATAGAGGAGGAAAATTATATGCATATAGGTGACCTAATAATGAGACAATCACAAATAAGGAAGCAGTTAAAGACCCTCGTGTGATGTTGAATAGGAACATGCTATGTAATGATCAAATAGCAATTCTATTGGAAAAATGTAAAGCAAAAATGGGAATCTTGTTACGGCACTTCAAAATAAGAAAAGCTGAACACATGATTATGCTTTATAAAATGTATGTTCGTAGTCCACTTGAATATTGCAATATGATATGGTACCCACACTATCAAAAGGATCTTGCACAAATAGAGAGTGTACAAAGGTCCTTTACAGCTAGAATAGAAGAAGTTAAGGATCTTGACTATTGGGAAAGACTACAATCTTTAAAATTATATAGTCTAGAAAGGACAACAGAACGCTACATGATAATTCAGGCATGGAAACAGATAGAAGGAATTGCCCAAAACATCCTATACCAGGAAAAATAAGGAAAGCCCACAGGACATTAATCCCCTACGCACCAACATCGACAATGCAGCGTCTATTCAATGCATTGCCAGCTTATCTGAGGAATATATCAGGAGTGAGCGTCGATGTGTTTAAAAATAAGATTGACAAATATCTAAGCTGCATCCCAGATCATCCAAGATTGGAAGATGCAAAATATACCGGAAGATGCACTAGCAACTCTCTGGTAGGCATTAGAGGTGCCTCACACTGAGGGACCTGGGGCAACTCGAACAAGATGTAAGGTCTGTAAGGTCTCTCTCTTAACCATTTGTATTACTGCTTGCATATATTACGGGACTTTCATAGACTACGATGCAAAAAATTGACATTGATTAAAAAAATAGTCAGACTCACTCTCTCTCTCTCTCTCTCTCTCTCTCTCTCTCTCTCTCTCTCTCTCTCTCTCTCTCTCTCTCTTTGGTATTACTACTTGTATATAAAGCGTGACTTTTATAGACAATGATGCAAACACTGACATTGATTAAAAAAAGAAACATAGACTCTCTCTCTCTCTCTCTCTCTCTCTCTCTCTCTCTCTCTCTCTCTCTCTCGTCAGGAACCTTTCTTTTACCCCAGCAGCAAGAGACACATCAAAAAGCAAGTTTCCTTTTCACTTGTCAAGAAGGAAGCCAACTTGTTTATTCAACATTCCGGGTTGGGTGAAATATAATTTTTTTCCTCTTGTGTGTTGACGTTGGCGCTACAAGATGACGTGACGTTTTTACCTTTGAATTCATTTTGCCCTCAAAGTCTTTTATTAATGAATGCCTAACCCTTCAGTGGAAAGAATAGAACCTTTTCCCCCCTTCGTTCGTGATGTGAGTCCATATGATATTACCTTCGAATGTGAGACTGCTTGTGTTAAGAGAAATTATTATTATTATTATTATTATTATTATTATTATTATTATTATTATTATTATTATTATTATTATTATTATTTTTATTATTGTTATAGAAGTCCTGCTAGCTAGGATAGCTGCATCAATAGAGTTAGTATTTTATTGAGAAGGCTCAGTATTACATTAATTTATGCAGCCAACTTATTGAATAGGACTTAGAATTATTATTATTATTATTATTATTATTTTTTTTTTTTTTTTTTTTTTTTTTTTTTTTTTTTTTTTGCTCTATCACAGTCCTCCAATTCGACTGGGTGGTAATTATAGTGTGGGGTTCCGGGTTGCATCCTGCCTCCTTAGGAGTCCATCACTTTTCTTACTATGTGTGCCGCTTCTAGGATCACACATCTTCTGCATGAGTCCTGGAGCTACTTCAGCCTCTAGTTTTTCTAGATTCCTTTTCAGGGATCTTGGGATCGTGCCTAGTGTTCCTATGATTATGGGCACGATTTCCACTGGCATATTCCATATCCTTCTTATTTCTATTTTCAGATCTTGATACTTATCCATTTTTTTCCCTCTCTTTCTCTTCAACTCTGGTGTCCCATGGTACTGCGACATCAATGAGTGATACTTTCTTCTTGACTTTGTCAATCAACGTCACGTCTGGTCTGTTTGCACGTATCACCCTATCCGTTCTGATACCATAGTCCCAGAGGATCTTTGCCTGATCGTTTCTATCACTCCTTCAGGTTGGTGCTCGTACCACTTATTACTGCAAGGTAGCTGATGTTTCTTGCACAGGCTCCAGTGGAGGGCTTTTGCCACTGAATCATGCCTCTTTTTGTACTGGTTCTGTGCAAGCGCCGGGCATTCACTTGCTATGTGGTTTATGGTTTCATTTTTCGTATTGCACTTCCTACATATGGGAGAGATGTTATTTCCGTCTATCGTACTTTGAACATATCTGGTTCTTAGGGCCTGATCTTGTGCCGCTGTTATCATTCCTTCAGTTTCCTTCTTTAGCTCTCCCCTCTGTAGCCATTGCCAATTGTCATCGCTGGCTAGTTCTTTAGTCTGTCTCATGTATTGTCCGTGCATTGGTTTGTTGTGCCAGTCCCTCTGTTCTTTTCTGTCTTTCTCCTGTCTCTGTATATTTCTGGGTCTTCGTCTACTTTTATTAGTCCTTCTTCCCATGCACTCTTTAAGGGCCACTCGTCTTCACTGGTTTTCAGATATTGCCCCAGTGCTCTGTTTTCGATGTTGACGCAGTCCTCTATACTTAGTAGTCCTCTCCCTCCTTCCTTTCGTGTTATGTATAGTCTGTCCGTATTTGCTCTTGGGTGTAGTGCTTTGTGTATTGTCATTTGTGTATTGTTATTATTATTATTATTATTATTAT
The DNA here is from genome assembly GCF_015104395.2 of Macrobrachium nipponense. NCBI lineage: Eukaryota > Metazoa > Arthropoda > Malacostraca > Decapoda > Palaemonidae > Macrobrachium > Macrobrachium nipponense. The sequence goes on from NC_087201.1 coordinate 171,573,710, forward strand.
TATTATTATTATTATTATTATTATTATTATTGATTATTATTTATTATTTTTTTTTTGCTCTATCACAGTCCTCCAATTCGACTGGGTGGTATTTATAGTGTGGGGTTCCGGGTTGCATCCTGCCTCCTTAGGAGTCCATCACTCTTCTTACTATGTGTGCCGTTTCTAGGATCACACGTCTTCTGCATGAGTCCTGGAGCTACTTCAGCCTCTAGTTTTTCTAGGTTCCTTTTCAGGGATCTTGGGGATCGTGCCTAGTGCTCCTATGATTATGGGTACGATTTCCACTGGCATATCCCATATCCTTCTTATTTCTATTTTCAGATCTTGATACTTATCCATTTTTTCCCTCTCTTTCTCTTCAACTCTGGTGTCCCATGGTATTGCGACATCAATGAGTGATACTTTCTTCTTGACTTTGTCAATCAACGTCACGTCTGGTCTGTTTGCACGTATCACCCTATCCGTTCTGATACCATAGTCCCAGAGGATCTTTGCCTGATCGTTTTCTATCACTCCTTCAGGTTGGTGCTCGTACCACTTATTACTGCAAGGTAGCTGATGTTTCTTGCACAGGCTCCAGTGGGGGGCTTTTGCCACTGAATCATGCCTCTTTTTGTACTGGTTCTGTGCAAGTGCCAGGCATTCACTTGCTATGTAGTTTATGGTCTCATTTTTCGTATTGCACTTCCTACATATGGGAGAGATGGTATTTCCGTCTATCGTACTTTGAACATATCTGGTTCTTAGGGCCTGATCTTGTGCCGCTGTTATCATTCCTTCAGTTTCCTTCTTTAGCTCTCCCCTCTGTAGCCATTGCAAATTCTCATCGCTGGCTAGTTCTTTAGTCTGTCTCATGTATTGTCCGTGCATTGGTTTGTTGTGCCAGTCCTCTGTTCTTTCTGTCTTTCTCCTGTCTTTGTATATTTCTGTGTCTTCGTCTACTTTTATTAGTCCTTCTTCCCATGAACTCTTTAGCCACTCGTCTTCACTGGTTTTCAGATATTGCCCCAGTGCTCTGTTTTCGATGTTGACGCAGTCCTCTATACTTAGTAGTCCTCTCCCTCCTTCCTTTCGTGTTATGTATAGTCTGTCCGTATTTGCTCTTGGGTGTAGTGCTTTGTGTATTGTCATATGTTTCCTGGTTTTCTGGTCTATGGTCCGGAGTTCTGCCTTCGTCCATTCCACTATCCCTGCGCTGTATCTGATTACTGGCACTGCCCATGTGTTTATGGCTTTTATCATATTTCCGGCGTGGAGTTTTGACTTGAGTATCGCCTTGAGTCTCTGCATATATTCTTTCCTGATCGTGTCCTTCATCTCTTGGTGTTTTATATCTCCTCCTTCCATTATTCCCAGGTATTTGTATCCTGTCTCATCTATGTGTTTGATGTTGCTCCCATCTGGTAGCTTTATCCCTTCAGTTCTCGTTTACGTTTGCCTTTTTGTATGTTGACTAAGGCGCATTTTTTCTATTCCAAACTCCATCCTGATGTCCCCAGATACAATCCTTAGAGTCTGGATTAGGGTATCTATTTCCTTGATGCTCTTACTATACTTGATTGGTCATCCATGAACATCAGATGGTTGATTCTGTTGCCTCTTTTCTTGAGTTGGTACCCGGCATCCATCTTCTGTAGTACTTTTGTCATGGGAATCATGGCTACTACGAAGAGTAGTGGGGACAGTGAGTCGCCCTAGAAGATCCCTCTCCTGATATTAACCTCTGCTAGTCTTATTCCAGAGCTTGTAAGTATTGTATTCCAGTTGCGCATTGTATTTTTGAGGAAGCTGATGGTATTTTCCTCTGCCCCATATATTTTCAGGCATTCTATTAGCCATGTGTGTGGTATCATGTCGAAGGCTTTCTTATAGTCTATCCATGCCATGCTTAGGTTGGTTTTCCTTCTCCTACTGTTCTTCATTACCATTTTGTCTATCAGGAGCTGGTCTTTTGTGCCCCTACACTTCCTTCTGCAGCCTTTCTGTTGGTGGGGGATGGTGTTTGTCTCCTCTAGGTAGTTGTTTATTATTATTATTATTATTATTATTTTTATTATTATTATTATTATTATTATTATTATTATTATTATTATTATTATTATTATTATTATTATTATTCTCACAAAGAATCTTTGAAGATGAGAGCAGGAATATTGCAAGCTAAAAACAGCCATATATCAGTAATTTTTGTATGAAATTTGTATAAAACACAGAAACAATATAAGCGAAAATTTTACTAATGGGTGTTTTTCCGTTATTATTATTATTATTATTATTATTATTATTATTATTATTATTATTATTATTATTATTATTATTATTATTATTATTATTATTAAGCTACAATAGGAGAAATTTATTTCATAACTGCAATAGTTAAAAAGTATATTTTAGTTTTACCAGACCACTGAGCTGATTAGCAGCTCTCC
>NC_087201.1:171578641-171581141 GCF_015104395.2 Macrobrachium nipponense
AGCCCTGTGACTGGATTATCAACAGCCAATCAGGAGCGTCGTAAAGGACTGGCCTAGACATCAGATGCACGGTTGATGTGAATCTACTATAGATATAATGGTTTTATTCCCATCAACAATTTCTACACTTCATAAGACTTCCAATCTCTCTCTCTCTCTCTCTCTCTCTCTCTCTCTCTCTCTCTCTCTCTCTCTCCATTGAGAGGTGGAGGAACTCTTGCCAAAATACCAGAGAGGAATAACAACTTGGGTACGTCGTGAGGTCATACTTGTTCTAGCGGATAAAAATTCAGGAAAATATGACACCATTATTCCTTATTCGCTATGCTGGAGGCGGAAGGTTAAGGGCGTCTGTAGATCTTTATATCCGCTTAAAGGTGCTCGTAAAGAGAGAGAGAGAGAGAGAGAGAGAGAGAGAGAGGGAGAGAGACTTAGACTAAATATATTTACCGTGTGTCAAATCGATGTTTAACGTAGCAAATACCGGAAGACGAGCATTCTGAGAGAGAGAGAGAGAGAGAGAGAGAGAGAGAGAGAAAATAAATGTTTACCGAATGTCAAATCGATATTTAACTTTCTGCCCTCCCGTGTGTGTGTGTGTGTGTGTGTGTGTGTGTGTGAGAGAGAGAGAGAGAGAGAGAGAGAGAGAGAGAGAGAGATGTCCTGAATTTTGCATCCAGATTGCTGAACGCTGGAATAAGGTTCTCTATATTTTATAAGTAAATAAAAATAGTAGAATACTCATCTTATGAGAAATAATAGTTGAAAAAGTATCTAAATTATAGAATTTGTGAGTCCAGCTTAACAACCACATAGAGAGAGAGAGAGAGAGAGAGAGAGAGAGAAGAGAGAGAGAGAGAAGAGAGAGAGAGAGAAAGTCATAGCTTTTTAATGTTATACTGGAGTAGAGCATTTTACATTTTGTTATTAAGAATAGTAGCCTAATCGTCTCGGAGAGAGAGAGAGAGAGAGAGTAGAGAGAGAGAGAGAGGTGGGGGGGGGTGCCCTGAATTTTTCCCTTAGATATTTTAATAACAGAATAAAGCACTTTTTCTTTTTGTAATTAAAAATAGCACACTCTTCGTCTTAGAAGAAATAATGGTTTAAAAGCAGCTTTTATAGAATTAGTTAAGTTCAGCTTAACAACAGTAATATGTACTAATAACGCACTTTATAATAGCAGGCAAATATGAAAACCGAATAATTTTTTTTTTTTAGTAAATGACTAGAGAGACAAGAAGAATATTAATTCAGTCAATTATTCCTCAAGGGTTATTGCTCTTGTAGACTACTGGGACTCTTATCATATTGGTAGTTTCCTTTTGTGGTTCTAATAATACTTCTAAATGTATATCAATTACAATGGTATACGAAATTGAGGAATTCGTTTTCTACACTCCAACACGAATTGTCGATAACGAGTGATATATAATCGTCATAACGCAAATGGAACAAAGAAAATATATATTTTTTTAAATTCAATATCAGCTCGACCCAACACCTTATGGAAAGGAGTCAATTAAGACACTTAGCAAGTTTCAAAAAGTTGTTGGGTCATAGTTTACATTAATTCATCGTATCACAAAATAAATTAAGCCAAAAAAAAAAAAATCAACTCGAAATCACTATATACTCCAGGAATTACCAAACGACGCAATTCGTATTTAAATAACGTAACTATTTCGAATGACTCATTCCTTCATCGTTTCATCGTATTAGAAAAAAAAATCGAAATCACTATATACTTCAGGAATTACCAAACGACGCAATCCGTATTTCAGAAACGTACTTATTTCAAACGACTCATTCCTTCGTCATTTCAACCTATTGCAAAAGAAAAAAAAAAAACTCGAAATCACTATATACTCCAGGATTTGCCAAACAACGCAAGTCGCGTTTCAAAATCATACCTATCTCGAACAACTCATTCCTTCGTCGTAAAAATTCTACCCTTTCTCAGTTGAGGAACAGATTCTCCTGCGTAATTGTTCCACCCTTACCATTCGCTTAGAAAAAACCGTCGATCGACACCAGATTATTGAGCTTTTATACCGAAAGTTCCAAGGAATTAGGGAGAAACTTTTCTCGCTAAAAGCTACATTTAACGAGAGGTTGGGGGGGGTGGGGGGGGGGGCGGAGGCGAGAGGGGGGGTGAGAAATGATATTCAATTCGTTCTTCTATCCCAAAGGGGGCCCACCACCAACCCTATCCCTCGCTCATCCCAACTAAACAAAATCGTGCATTAGGACGAATTAGGAAGATGTAGGTCACTTTCAAGGAATGACTACTAAACTTTTTTTTGTTTTTTTTTGGGGGGGGTGGGGGGGGGGTGGGGGGGGGCTAGGTTTTTTTTCCATGTGGAAATGAGATAATGATAATAAACGTCGGTCTGATGTCATTAACATATTTTCATTCACATCACAAACTCAACCCTCTCACGCTGAGACGTATAGACAGACGCACACACACACCGCACGCAAACACACACACACACACACA
>NC_087201.1:171586141-171606141 GCF_015104395.2 Macrobrachium nipponense
GTGTTCTGTAACAACAGAATTCCATCTAATAAAAGGAGCCCATAAAAACACCAAAATGTAGAGAGAAAAGTACTATATTTCAGAGACTGCTGTCTCTCTCTTCAGGTATATGAATGAGAAAAGTTTACAGAAAAGGTGGTATTTATACCAAGAGATTCGTCCAAAAGTAAGCCAATTTAGGTCACCCCCGCTGATAATCTTCCTTTAATCTTCTTAAGCGTTTGGTTGAATGAACACTGCGTCGACGATGTCCGATGTCCAATTCCCTTTTGAGATGTTCATTACCTGCTTCTCTTTTATTAAGGCCGATTCCATCATTTGACTCTTGTACCGGCAGTTGCTGCTATAAATTACACGTGACATATTCCAGTTTATTCTATGGTTATGTTCATTTATATGATTGAAAATAGCCGAGTTCTGTTGTCCATACCTAACTGACCGTTTGTGTTGTATTAATCTCTGGGGAAGTGATTTACCTGTAAATAAATCCGATGTAAGATTGGTCACAGTCCTGGCATGGGATCTCATATACCCCAGAGTCTTGGGTTGGGCGATGTCTTTTGTTGGACGTTAATCAGGGATTTGGCTAAGGTATTTGGGTAGGTAAATGCAAAAGGGTTGGATTTCCCAAGGGTGTGAGTTACTCTCTTAATCGTCTCCAGGTGGGGAATTTTTATTTTATTGTTGGGTGTGTCTCTGGTCTTGTCTTTAGGGGTCGGTAGAAAATTACGTTTGCTTTTTGAATTGCTTTCTCAATTATATGGTCAGGATACTTTAAAGATGAAAGTTGCTTGCGAATTAGTTCAAATTCTTTTTCCAGGAAATCTGGGGAACAAATTCGTAAGGCTCTTAAGAATAAGTTGCTAGCTAGACCTTATCTTGATAGTATTGTCATGATAGCTAAAGTAGTGAATATATGAAAAGTGAGAACGTTGGTTTTCTGTATATGTAAATTTGTATTCTGTCGTGTCTCTGATTATTAAAACATCAAGAAAAGGAATTTTGTTGTCTGTTTCCCATTCAACTTTAAATTTGATGCTGGGCACTAATGCGTTTAATTTTGAGAGGAATTCATTAAAATTACCCCACTTATTATCCCAAAATGTTAGTATGTCATCCACGTATCTCATCCACAGCATGTTTTTGGGTTTTATTGCATTTATTACTGTAGTTTCAAAGTATTCCATGTACAGATTGGCTAAAATAGGACTTAAAGGACTACCCATACTACACCCGAATTTTGCTTGTAGAATGATTCCCGATGAAAATACGTTATTAGATGCACATAATTCAACTAACTTTATTATTTTGTCAAGTGCCAAAGGGAAATGATCTGAATAGGGGATATTTTCCCTTAAAAACTGAAGAACGTCCTGTACTGGTACTTTTGTGAATAGGGAGTCTACGTCAAGGCTTAAAAGTTTTATGTTGTGAAGTGGTATATGTGCTTCTCTGAATTTGTGACAAAAGTCTTCCGAATGTTTGATGTGACTGGGAGAAAAAGTGCCTAAAAAAGGAGAAAGAAAGGAGGCCAGCTAACCATTTAGAAATTTTCTAATTGAAAGCTCCGGCGCATGAAGAGAGAGACAGCAGTCTCTGAAATATAGTACTTTTCTCTCTACATTTTGGTGTTTTTTATGGGCTCCTTTTATTAGATATATATATATATATATATATATATATATATATATATATATATATATATATATAATATATATATATATACATATATATATATATATATATATATTATATATATATATATATATAATATAATAGAATATATATATATATATTTATAGTATATATATATATATATATATATATATATAATATATATATTATATATCTATATATATATATTATATATACTATATATAATATATATATATATATATATATATATATATATATATATATAACGAGAGAGAGAGAGAGAGAGAGAGAGAGAGAAAAGAGAGAGAGTTTACTCGTCTCTGCAATTTGATATATTTTCATCTATTCGTTAATTTATTAATTTCCTGGGAGCTTAATTTCACGTTCAGTTGTAACCTGTGGATTTGTTACAGTGTTATTACTTTCAAACGTGGTCTCTGTGGTAGGCTTGTTCCATGTGAATGAGGTTCATGTTCTCAATAATGGTAGTATTAACAAATTTAATTTTGCTAATTCAGTCTGATATCAATTTATTACCATTCCATGTAACTTTTCCAGTGTAACTGTTACTGACAGAATAAGAACTTGTAAAACAGTTAACTCAAAAGACAAAAACAAAAAAAGAGTTAATAACTTCACTTAAAAATTGCTAATTGATAAAAAAAAAAAGATAGTTAAACTGGCGCATCAAACATCCCATCACGCAAATATCTCCTCCCCCCCCCCCCCCTGCCCCCTTCCCCCCCTCGAAAAGTAAAATAAATAATAAAACCTTTTACACAGAATAATGGAAGAATTACACTGCTGACTGCGTTCACATGGAGAGTGAACATGATTTTAAAAATCCTATCAAAGGGCCATTTGCTGCCGTCGTAAACGCTCTCTCTCTCTCTCTCTGCTCTCGTCTCTCTCTCTCTCTCTCTCTCTCTCTCTCTCTCTCTCCCTCTTTAATGGAACAAATCGCTTCCAAACAGAGGAGCATCATTGGAGGTTTTGTGGACTACATGAGAGTTAGGAATTATTCCCTACGTCAGGGAATTTATGGGAGTTATCCAGGCTTCAAAAATGGTGCTGGAAATAGAGTTATTTTTTTTTAAACGTTATCAGTGACCCAGAATCAAGCCTTTAATGTCAAGAATCAAGTTTTTGGATATTTTGAATATTGTTTTCTCTAAGTGGTGTTTGCAGGTAGCGGCATGTCAGGAACCTAAATGAAAATTAAATATTATCCAGAGTTGTGTATTTGAATAAAAATTAGATATTACTTTCTCTATTCTATTTAGGAGTTATCTTTATGGGTCTGTGCAAAGCTATTTGACATGCTGCATTGTTTGGGTGCCATTGTTAACATAAAGAGCTGCAGTTCGTCCAAGTAATGTTCAGAAAAGCTAATATAATGATAATAATAATAATAATAATAATAATAATAATGATAATAATAATAAATAATAATAATAATAATAATAATAATAATAATGATAATAATAATAATAATAATAATAATAATAATAATAAAATAATAATAATATGAAGGTAGGAGACCCTCTCTTAAACATGGTTTTGTTAAAGATGATGGCAGCATCAGTGGAATTGATTTTATATATGGTCTTTTCAATTCTTCTTATTATTCTCTTTCTCATCAGGGCTGATATTTTGCTAATAGCTGGCCGATGTTCATATCTTGGTTAAAGAAATGTTTCTAAAAATACTAATTTATTGTTATGATAACAAAAGTGATTAACAAATCTTAGTAATGGAATTCCAACGTTTCCAACCGTATCATCGGTTCATTTTCAAGGAAAGGTGAGCGTGAACTGATTGGAATGGGGTCGTCGGCGGTATTTATTGTGTCCCAGGTGCTCTGTCTGATGGGCGCTGCGTTTTCATTGGCTGAACAGAGGATTAAGTCCCATGAGTCAAAGCCGTCGTTGCAGAGGTGGAAGCTCGCACTGCTCTTCGCGTGCGGACGCTGGAGACTGGGAGCATAGTATTGGGCAGGGGCACCTGATTGGTCCGTTCGATCGGCTCTATGGTGCCGGCGGGCAGCGCCCTACGTACCACCGTCGGGAGGAGTGAAGTCTCTTGAGTGGTGTTGAGTTTGGGTCTCTCCTTCCCGATGTGTAGGGCCTCTAAGAGGCGGAGGCGACGGTGGTCCTGCTGCCTTATCGATAATACCAATATTAGGAATAATGTCCTTCCGAGTTATCCTGGTATTGTGGACGTTTTTTGCATGATTATGGATGGCGCCTTCCTGAGCGTGGCAGGATATCCTCTTGGAAAATCGCATCGTTGTCATACCAATGTAGGCGCTGGGGCATTCCCGGACAGGGCATTTGTATTGGTAGACAACGTTAGTTTTCTTGAGAGGGTCCTGCATCACAGGGGCTGGGTTGTTTTTCATAATCAGGCCACTGGTCTTCTTGCTTTTATAGTAAATGATCAATTTTACTTTTTCGCATGGTCCGTGGGGGAGACATTCCTTTCGATATGTTACGAAGGGCTCGTTCATCCTTCTTTTGTATTTCTTGTGAAATGCTCCCTTGTAAAAGAGAGTGACGTCTTCAAGGGCGGCGGGGTGAGGCTCCTGCTAGTACCACTTATTGATGTTTCTGCGAATGGCTTTTTCGATGTCCCGGTTGAAATCCCTGTTGTTAATTAGAACTTGGGTCTAATTCAGTGTGTGTGTCCTTCCACGAAGAGCAGTGTGAGAGAGCTCTCTTGATGAAGGCGCTGATTGCAGTGCGTTTGTATCTCTCTGGACACTCGCTCTCGCCGTTCAGGCACATGCCCAGGTTCGTGGGTTTCATATACACTTGTGTTACGAAGCGTTCTTCTTGTTGCCCGACGAGGACGTCAAGGAAGGGGAGGCGACGGTCACGGCAATGCTCGATGGTGAAGTTGAGTCTGCTGTGGTCGTGGAAGGCTTGTCGCAGGCGCTCTATTTCTTCCACCGTGTTGGCACTGATGAAGGTGTCGTCAATATATCGGACGTACATAGACGGTTTCTCGATGGTGGCGAATACCTAACGTTCCACAGCACCCATGTAGAAGTTTGCGAAAAGTACTCCGAGGGGAGAACCCATCGCCACACCGTCTTTTTGCGTGTACATATGGCCTCTGTGGGTGGAGAAAGGGGCCTTTTTTGTACATATTTCAAGGAGTTTTTGGAGGGCATGCTCAGGGATGTTTAATGGTGGGCGTGGAGTCGTCTCTATATACACAATCCAGAATTATCTGGATTGTTTCATCCACGGGGACGTTCGTGAACAGGGACTCCACGTCCATCGATGCAATAACTCCTCCGGACGGTGTCGTTTTCAGGCTTCTATAAACTCGGCAGAGGACTTCAAACTGTGGTCATCTGGAACGTAAGGAGTCAAAATAGCATTCAATTTCTCGCAAGCTGGTATGTAGGAGCGGGAATTTGGCTAATGATGGGGCGTAACGGGTTCCCTGGTTTATGGTTTTTAACATTCCCGTATATATAGCCAAGGTCGTAGTCCCCTACGATCGGCAGCAAGTGAAGGGCATTGGAAGCTGCATTGACAGTCTCAATAATCCTATTGGCCTCACGTTTTAATGTCATCTACCGGGTTCTTAGTAATTCTCTGGAATTTGCTGCTGTCTGACAGTATCTCATCCAACTTGTGGTGGTATTCCTCAGTGCGGATGAGTACAAATGCAGCGGTTTTATCGGCCCGACGGACGGTGACATCCTTTTTCGCTCGGTAGGGTCTCCTACCTTCATATACTACTCTACGGCTACATGACCCATCTGCACAGGAGACCCGGGCACTAGGAGCTTCAGGAGGACCCTGCTTCAACGTCAACTTTCGGCGAAGGAAACGAGACAGAGTCGCACTCCAGGATGAGATGAAGAACTTGCACACCGATGGGACACCTCCTCCGTCGCAGTAACAGCAGGAACCCTGTAGCAGCCCATCCGAGTGTCCGGGAAGGCGATGCTAATTATGGAACGGCCAACAGAGACGACGATTCCCCCCAGGAACGGGCTCACCCCACCGCCATCATGGAATGTCTGCACCGCCTGGATGAGGAGGATGCCGAAAAGAGAATGAGGACGATAACGAAGAAGCTGGTCGCCCAACTCAACGGAGGAAAACTACGGCTCCCGCAGAAGAGAGAAGAATATATTAATTTGACCGACTATGTACCTACCGCCGAACAAGACGAATTCTGCGTATGGGACTAACAACTGCCATTTATCTACCCGACGAGGCCCATGGAGAAACGCCTTGAGATCGAGTACCTGCTGGACACCATACACAAGCATGAAGATCAAGACACCATACGAACCACGGACGCCCTGCAGCCCCTCCTCTTGGCCGAGGCCCTCACGGAACGCGGTGATTACAAGAGTGATGTGATCGACAGGCGCCTGAGGGAAGCAGCCAAAGAACTCCGAGCGAAAGATTGGATGTCACCGTCCTCGGGCGTACCGATAAAAACCGCTGATTTGTACTCATCCGCACTGAGGAATACCACCACAAGTTGGATGAGATACTGTCAGACAGCAGCAAATTCCAGAGAAATTACTAAGAACCCGGTAGATGACATTAAACGTGAGGCCAATAGGATTATTGAGACTGTCAATGCAGCTTCCAATGCCCTTCACTTGCTGCCGATCGTAGGGGACTACGACCTTGGCTATATATACGGGAATGTTAAAACCCATAAACCAGGGAACCCGTTACGCCCCATCATTAGCCAAATTCCCGCTCCTACATACCAGCTTGCGAAGAAATTGAATGCTATTTTGACTCCTTACGTTCCAGATGACCACAGTTTGAAGTCCTCTGCCGAGTTTATAGAAGCCTGAAAAACGACACCGTCCGGAGGAGTTATTGCATCGATGGACGTGGAGTCCCTGTTCACGAACGTCCCGTGGATGAAACAATCCAGATAATTCTGGATCGTGTATACAGAGACGACTCCACGCCCCCATTAAACATCATCCCTGAGCATGCCCTCCAAAAACTCCTTGAAATATGTACGAAAAGGGCCCCTTTCTCCACCCACAGAGGCCATATGTACACGCAAAAAGACGGCGTAGCGATGGGTTTCTCCCCTCGGAGTACTTTTCGCGAACTTCTACATGGGTACTGTGGAACGTCGGGTATTCGCCACCATCGAGAAACCGTCTATGTACGTCCGATATATTGACGACAACTTCATCAGTGCCAACACGGTGGAAGAAATAGAGCGCCTGCGACAAGCCTTCCACGACCACAGCAGACTCAACTTCACCATCGAGCATTGCCGTGACCGTCGCCTCCCCTTCCTTGACGTTCTCGTCGGGCAACAAGAAAAAGAACGCTTCGTAACACAAGTGTATACGAAACCACGAACCTGGGCATGTGCCTGAACGGCGAGAGCGAGTGTCCAGAGAGATACAACGCACTGCAATCAGCGCCTTCATCAAGAGAGCTCTCTCACACTGCTCTTCGTGGAAGGACACGCACACTGAATTAGAACGTGTTGCCAAGTTCTAATTAACAACGGGTATTCCAACCGGGACATCGAAAAGCCATTCGCAGAAACATCGATAAGTGGTACCAGCAGGAGCCTCGCCCCGTCGCCCTTGAAGACGTCACTCTCTTTTACAAGGGAGCATTTCACAAGAAATACAAAGAGGATGAACGAGCCCTTCGTAACATCATCGAAAGGAATGTCTCCCCACGGACCCTGCGAAAAAGTAAAATTGATCATTTATTATAAAAGCAAGAAGACCAGTGGCCTGATTATGAAAAACAACCCAGCCCCTGTGATGCAGGTGACCCATCTCAAGAAAACTAACGTTGTCTACCAATACAAATGCCCTGTCCGGGAATGCCCGGCGCCTACATTGGTATCGACAACGATGCGATTTTCCAAGAGGATATCCGGCCACGCTCAGGAAGGCGCCATCCATAATCATGCAAAAAACGTCCACAATACCAGGATAACTCGGAAAGACATTATTCCTATATTGGTATTATCGATAAGGCAGCAGACCACCGTCGCCTCCGCCTCTTAGAGGCCCTACACATCGGGAAGGAGAGACCCAGCCTTAACACCACTCAAGAGACTTCACTCCTCCCGACGGTGGCACGTAGGGCGCTGCCCGCCGGCACCATAGAGCCGATCGAACGGACCAATCAGGTGCCCCTGCCCAATACTATGCTCCCATCTCCAGCGTCCGCACGCGAAGAGCAGTGCGAGCTTCCACCTCTGCAAGACGGCTTGACTCAGGGACTTAATCCTCTGTTCAGCCAATGAAAACGCAGCGCCCATCAGACAGAGCACCTGGGACACAATAAATACCGCCGAACGACCCCCACCATTTCAATCAGTTCACGCTCACCTTTCCTTGAAAATGAACCGATGATACGGTTGGAAACGTTGGAATTCCATTACTAAGATTTGTTAATCACTTTTGTTATCATAACAATAAATTAGTATTTTTTAGAAAACATTTCTTTAACCAAGATATGAACATCGGCCAGCTATTAGCAAATATCAGCCCTGATGAGAAGAGATAATAAGAAGAATTGAAAAGACCATATATAAAATCAATTCCACTGATGCTGCCATCATCTTTAATAATAATAATAATAATAATAATAATAATAATAATAATAATAATAATAATAATAACAATAAAAAGAGAGAGAGAGAGAGAGAGAGAGAGAGAGAGAGAGAGAGAGAGAGAGAGCTACAGAAGCAAAAAGGAAGAAATGGACAAGAGAAGAAAATAAGGAAATATGGAGATGCTACATCAGAAGCAACCCGACGGAGAGAGGATATAGAAGAAGATTGGTCAACATCTGGAATGAGAGGAATAACACCCCCCAAACAGAGCAGAGCTGGCAGACCAAGTCAAGGAAACGTAAGAAAAAGAAACTGGCTCTCCCCAACAGAAAGAGAAGAACTGGAAAGGGAAAATATCACACGACAACGAATTACACGAAGACGAACTGAGAGACGATGCCACAGAAGACGACAGGGAGGAAGAGGTATCAAACAACGACACACGAAGAAACACCGACGAAGTAACACAGAGGACGGAATGGGTAGAAAAGATTAGACAATGGATGGAACCAGATGCAGAGAGAACAAAGATCCCCTCCATGAAAGCCTACAACACCAAGAAATTAAGGGAGAAAACAAGTGAGGTCAATGAAATAATGGGCATAATACACACCACCAGTATCACAGAAACAAATAACTTGACATATGCAGGAGCAAGATTAGTAACAGAACTGATGGGATTCGAACACCAACACCACCAGCACAACCAACCCAACAGAAACCAAAACAGCAACCTCCTTGGAAAAGGCGCCTGGAAAAGCAAATCATGGTGATGAGATCTGACTTGAGTAAACTGAAAGAGATGGCAGAAAAAAGGCTAAGAAGCAAGAAAACAAGGGAGGAACTCAACGAGAAATACAAAGTACAAGAGAGGGGACTAAACAACACAATAGAAGATGTTAAACAGAGGCTTATGGCCAAAGCACATAAGATCCAACGGTACATGAACAGGAATAAGGGATACCAACAGAACAAACTATTCGGAACCAACCAGAAAAGACTATACAGCACACTAAGAGGGGAAGACAACCACCCAGAAATTCCTGAAGCCGAACCAAGTAAGAGACTCTGGGATAACATATGGAGCAATCCGGTATCACACAACAAACATGCAACATGGCTCCAGGAAGTCAAGGAAGAAGAAACAGGGAGAATAAAACAAAGATTCACAGAGATCACGACAGACACAGTCAGACACCAACTAAAGAAAATACCAAACTGGAAAGCCCCAGGTCCCGATGAAGTCCATGGATACTGGCTCAAAAACTTCAAGGCCCTACACCCACGAATAGCGGAACAACTCCAGCATTGTATCTCAAATCACCATGCACCCAAATGGATGACCACAGGAAGAACATCCTTAGTACAAAAGACAAGAGTAAGGGAAATATAGACAGTAACTACAGGCCTATCACCTGCCTATCAATAATGTGGAAGTTACAAACAGGTATCATCAGTGAAAGGCTATACAACTACCTAGAGGAGACAAACACCATCCCCCACCAACAGAAAGGCTGCAGAAGGAAGTGTAGGGGCACAAAAAGAACCAGCTCCTGATAGGACAAAATGGTAATGAAGAAACAGTAGGAGAAGGAAAACCAACCTAAGCATGGCATGAATAGACTACAAGAAAGCCTTCGACATGATACCACACACATGGCTAATAGAATGCCTGAAAATATATGGGGCAGAGGAAAACACCATCAGCTTTCTCAAAAATACAATGCGCAACTGGAATACAATACTTACAAGCTCTGGAATAAGACTAGCAGAGGTTAATATCAGGAGAAGGATCTTCCAGGGCGACTCACTGTCCCCACTACTCTTCATAGTAGCCATGATTCCCATGACAAAAGTACTACAGAAGATGGATACTGGGTACCAACTCAAGAAAAGAGGCAACAGAATCAACCATCTGATGTTCATGGACGACATCAAGCTGTATGGTAAGAGCATCAAGGAAATAGATACCCTAATCCAGACTGTAAGGATTGTATCTGGGGACATCAGGATGGAGTTTGGAATAGAAAAATGCCGCTTAGTCAACATACAAAAGGCAAAGTAACGAGAATGTGGGAAGGGATAAAGCTACCAGATGGGAGCAACATCAAACACATAGATGAGACAGGATACAAAATACCTGGGGAATATTGGAAGGAGGGGATATAAAACACCAAGAGATGAAGGACCCGATCAGGAAAGAATATATGCAGAGACTCAAGGCGATACTCAAGTCAAAACTCAACGCCGGAAATATGATAAAAGCCATAAACACATGGGCAGTGCCAGTAATCAGATACAGCGCAGGAATAGTGGAATGGACAAAGGCAGAACTCTACAGCATAGATCAGAAAACCAGGAAACATGACAATACACAAAGCACTACTCCCAAGAGCAAATACGGACAGACTATACTTAACACGAAAGGAAGGAGGGAGAGGACTACTAAGTATAGAGGACTGCGTCAACATCGAAAACAGAGCACTGGGGCAATATCTGAAAACCAGTGAAGATGAGTGGCTAAAGAGTGCATGGAAGAAGGACTAATAAAAGTAGACGAAGACCCAGAAATATACAGAGACAGGAGAATGACAGACAGAACAGAGGACTGGCACAACAAACCAATGCACGGACAATACATGAGACAGACTAAAGAACTAGCCAGCGATGACACATGGCAATGGCTACAGAGGGGAGAGCTAAAGAAGGAAACTGAAGGAATGATAACAGCGGCACAAGATCAGGCCCTAAGAACCAGATATATTCAAAGAACGATAGACGGAAATAACATCTCTCCCATATGTAGGAAGTGCAATGCAAAAAATGAAACCATAAACCACATAGCAAGCGAATGCCCGGCACTTGCACAGAACCAGTACAAAAAGAGGCATGATTCAGTGCAAATGCCCTCCACTGGAGCCTGTGCATGAAACATCAGCTATCTTGCATGTAATAAGTGGTACGAGCACCAACCTGAGGGAGTGATAGAAAACGATCAGGCAAAGATCCTCTGGGACTATGGTATCAGAACGGATAGGGTGATATGTGCAAACAGACCAGACGTGACGTTGATTGACAAAGTCAAGAAGAAAGTATCACTCATTGATGTCGCAATACCATGGGACACCAGAGTTGAAGAGAAAGAGAGGGAAAAAATGGATAAGTATCAAGATCTGAAAATAGAAATAAGAAGGATATGGGATATGCCAGTGGAAATCGTACCCATAATCATAGGAGCACTAGGCACGATCCCAAGATCCCTGAAAAGGAATCTAGAAAAACTAGAGGCTGAAGTAGCTCCAGGACTCATGCAGAAGAGTGTGATCCTAGAAACGGCACACATAGTAAGAAAAGTGATGGACTCCTAAGGAGGCATGATGCAACCCGGAACCCCACACTATAAAATACCACCCAGTCGAATTGGAGGACTGTGATAGAGCAAAAAAAAAAAAAAAAAAAAAAAAAAAAAAAAAAAAAAAAAAAAAAAAAAAAAAAAAAAAAAAAAAAAAAAAAAAAAATAATAATAATAATAATAATAATAAGTTTTATTATAAATAATGGCAGAATTCACAGAATTGATTTTGTACAATATTCTTTCAATTCTCCTTATTTGTCTTTCTGGCGCTGATATTATAAAGCAGCTGTCCAATATTCATCATGCTCTGGGTCGTCAACGGAATTTCGGGCTGGTGTTATCAAAGGCAAACTGGTTATCAGGGACAGGCTGGGGTCGTCAACAGGTATACAGGTGCGTTTCGTAGGTCGGAACAGGCCGTAGTCGTCAGGGGTCTATCCGGCATTCCTTGTTTTTTCTTCGTTTCTGGTTTTTAAAGCGTCTACATGTTTCGGCCACCTCGTTTGGTCATCTTCGGGACGGGATCGCCTAGTGCAATGGTCTATGTCAGTTGTTGTTGTTGTTGTATTAAGCCAACAATCTTGTTGGCACGGGCCTTTCCCTTGTTCGGCCCGTAGGTGATCTGAAAAGATTCATTAGGTTCATGGTTAGTTTTATGAAATTGGAAATATTTTCAGTTGTAGAGATAGGAGTGAACAGGGGAAGGATGATGTCGTCAGTAAGAGAGGGCCATCATGTCATATTGTCGTAGAAGTTTGAAAGAATGTAAGGCTTTCGAATATTAGAGAAGCTGTGCAGGTGGGGTTGTCCAACCCTTTACTCCCTTGTGTCCCTGCGGGAGGATTTCAGTGGTATGAAAATTTTAAAAGAATGATAGTGGATGATGTGGATAGAGCCTTACAGTGAGGGGATGTGATGAGGGTGATTGATGTTACTTTTAGTTTATTTACTTTAGTGGAGGTAGGTTGTAGAGCACTTGGGCATGCTCTTCTAAGTTTTCAATGATTGTCTTTGTGACTGTGGCAGCTGCATGCTTAGCATCTTGTGCAAGTAATTCAATTTGTTCTGCACCTCTTAGCCGTGCTGTTTCTCTGCATTCCAGCAGGTTGAGAAGGAGTGGTTGCTGTGTTTCTTTTTGACAGTGTTCACATGGTCTGACACTGTTTTCCACGATTTCCCAGCAGGCTTTATATCATAGCCTGAGTCTGTGGATGATCACAGTAAGTTTTCTTGGTGTGTGCCTGTCTATGGGAGGAGGCACTAGATCAGTCGATGTCTTATACCATCTGGCAGAAGGTGAGTTCTTTTCTACCCACTCACGTTGGTCTTTTAGCAAGGTTTCTTTGCAGAGTGGTTTCATTGTATTCTTGATTTGTTGCAGTGCAGGTTGAATATGTATTTGCACTCTGTCAATGTGTTTTGTACTTTTGGCTAGCTCATCGGCCCTCTCGTTGCCTGTAATTCCTATGTGACTGGGTATCCAGTTTAAGGTGACAGGTCTTCCTCTTTCGCTGTGCTGGTGCAACAGTGTTTTAATTCCAGCCAGCAGTGCCTTGTTTTCTTTATTTTTCTGTTGTTGCAAGGCTTGCACTGAGGACTTTGTGTCGGCGTGGATGATTACAGGCCCTTCTTCATTCTCCAGTGAGTACAGCAGTGCCTGTCTTATTGCTGTTAACTCTGTCTGCATAGTGGAGGCGTGGTTGGAGGTCTTCTAGCAGGCTGTGAAGTTTCTTGAATATACTGCAGCTCCCGTAGTTTGATTCTCAGGATGTACAGTGCCATCGGTGTGGTATGTGTCATATGTATTCACACTATTTATTGCATTCGCATGGTTTGAAGAGATGGGTACCTCACTTTTCATTGGGCAATACCTGTGATGTCACGAGCGATGTCATGAGGGGGCCCGTTGCTGGTTGGCTGTCCTCTGCGTGGGCGCAGCCTCATCCTTATTGGTGATGGTGGAGGCCCCCCTCGAAGGGAGTGCTACCAGGTCGTCCTCAGGGCGAGAGCTTGAGCTTCGATCACCCTCAGGGTTACTAGGGACGTCCTCAGGATGAGAGCTAATGCTTCTATCCTCCTTAGGATCCCTCTGGTGCGATGGTCGTTGTGGGGCGTTGTCTGCTGCTCTCCTGATGGTGGTGGGGAGGAGGAAGGTCTCCTGTGTGACGTTCAAACTGGGCTTCTCCCTCCCGATGTTCAGCACTTCTAAGATTTGTAAACAACGTAGATCGGGTGCTTGGTCGATAACCTCGAAGTTACCAATGATGTCGCTGAGGCGGATTCTTTTATTATGTGCAGTCCTTGCATGATTAAATATTGTTCCTTCCTGCACGTGACAGGAGATCCTCTTGGAGAGGCGCATTGACGTCATCCCAATGTAAGTTCCGAGGCATCCTTGGATTGGGCAAGTGTATCTGTAGATGACGTTCGTCCTTTTCAAGGGATCCTGCGACGGTGCAGGGTTATTCTTCATAATAAGGCTGCATGTGTTTTTACTTGTATAAAATATGGTCAAGTTGATCTGCTTGTTGTTGTCGGTTGGGGAAACGTGATTCTTGATTATTTCCCGTAGGGCTCGCTCGTCTTCTTTATATCACCGATGGAAGGTACCCTTGATGAAAAAATTACTTTTCTGCTGGGGGTCTGGGCGGGGTTCCTGTAGGTACCATTTCTCCATGCTCTTCTTGAAGACGTTCTGGATGCTGCGGTTGGTGTGTCCGTTGTTTACTAGGACCTGGGCTGCACGTTCCATCTCCTTATGGGTGTCTGCACATGTTGGACAATGGGAAAGATCTCTCCTGACGTAGGCGCTGATGGTGAATACCCTGAACCCTATAAGACACACCATCAGCACCTATGTCAGGAGAGCTCTTTCCCATTGTTCAACATGGGCAGACACCCATAAGGAGATGGAACGTGCAGCCCAGGTCCTAGTAAACAACGGACATACCAACCGCAGCATCCAGAACGTCTTCAGGAAGAGCATGGAGAAATGGTACCTACAGGAACCCCGCCCAGACCCCCAGCAAAAAATAAATTTTTTCTACAAGGGCACCTTCCATTGGCGATATAAAGAAGACAACCCTACGGGAAATAATCAAGAATCAGGTTTCCCCGACCGACAACAACAAGCAGATCAACGTGACCATATTTTATACAAGTAAAAATACATGCAGCCTTATTATGAAGAATAACCCCGCACCGTCGCAGGATCCCTTTAAGAGGACAAATGTCATCTACAGATTTATGTGCCCAATCCGGGGATGCCTCGGAACTTACATTGGGATGACGTCAATGCGCCTCTCCAAGAGGATCTCCTGTCACACGCAAGAAGGAACAATATTTAATCATGCAAGGACTGCACATAATAAAAGAATCAGCCGCAGCGACATCGTCGGTAACTTCGAGGTTATCGACCAAGCACTCGATCCGTTGTTTGCAAATCTTAGAAGTGCTGCACATCGGGAGGGAGAAGCCCAGTTTGAACGTCAGACAGGAGACCTTCCTCCTCCCCACCGCTGTCAGGAGAGCAGCAGACAACGCCCACAACGACCATCGCACCAGAGGGATCCTGAGGATGAGAGATGCGTTAGCTCTCATCCTGAGGACATCCCTAGTAACCCTGAGGGTGATCGAAGCTCAAGCTCTCGCCCTGAGGACGACCTGGTAGCACGCCCTTCGAGGGGGCCTCCACCATCACTAATAAGGATGAGGCTGCGCCCACGAAGAGGACAGCTAACCAGCAACGGGCCCCCTGATGACATCGCTCGTGACGTCACAGGTATTGCCCAATGAAAAGTGAGGTACCCATTTCTTCAAACCACCCGAATGCAATAAATAGCGTGAATACATCTGACACAGACCATTGCACTCAGCGATCCCGTCCCGAAGATGGCCAAACGAGGTAGCCGAAACATGTAGATGCTTTAAAAACCAGAGAAGAAGAAAAAACAAGGAATACCGGATAGACCACTGATGACTACGACCTGTTCCCGACCTACGAAACGCACCTGTAAACCTGTTGGCGACCCCAGCCTGTCCCTGATATCCAGTTTGCCTTTGATAACACCAGCCCGAAATTCCGTTGACGACCTACAGCACGATGAATACTGGACAGCTGCTTTATAATACCAGCGTGCCAGAAAGACAAATTATAAGGAGAATTGAAAGAATATTGTACAAAATCAATTTTGTGAACTCTGCCATTATTTTTAATAAAACTTGTTTGAAAGGTCTGTTTCCAGCATACACAATAATAATAATAATAATAATAATAATAATAATAATAATAATAATAATAATAATAATAATAATCCCTTTCTTATCTATTATCAACACAAACAAATTTTTCTCATACTTTTGTTTGTTGATGACTTTCATAGATCAAATTACAGATTACAACTAAACATTGTTCATATTTGTTTAGTCAATGATTTTAAGTAATCGAATTAGATGTTAAAAACAAAAATCCCTCTATTTCATTTTTAGTTAATTATTTTAAGTAACCAAATTAGATATTAGAGCCAAATATTGCATCTATTATTTCTTGTTAATTAATTATTTCATGTAGCCAAATGATTATGAATTTGAAGAAATTATATCACATAATCGAAAAAAAATCTCAGATTGTCTCTCTCTCTCTCTGAAGCAAGATCCATAAAACCAAAGTTATTATCAAACCATCCATGAAAACAAAGTTTTTACCTAACCATCCATGAAAACAAAGTTTTTATCTAACCATCCATAATATCTAGCCATCCATAAAAACAAAGTTTTTATCCTACCATTCATAAAAGGAAAGCTTTTATCTAACAATCCATATAAAGTTTTTATCTAACTATCCGCAAAAACAAAGAATTATTGTAACCACCCATAAAAACAGTTTTTATCTAACAATCCACGAAAACAAAATCCATTAAAATAAAGTTTTTATCTAACCATCCATAAAAAAATAAAAACAAAGTTTTTAAAACATAGAAGCAAAGTTTTTATCTAACCATCCATGAAAACAAAGTTTTTATCTAACCACCCATAAAAACATAAAAGCAAAGTTTTTATCTAACCATCCATGAAAACGAAGTTTTTATCTAACCATCAATGAAAAATAAGTTTTTAGCTAACCACCCATAAAAACAAAGATTTGATCTAACCAGTCCTTCGTCAGATATCAGCTCTACACAATTTTCTTTCCCAATTGGCACCAAAATGTTTTGGGGAATTTCCCCAACCAGGTTGTTCGACTAGGGGTAACCTTCAAATATTCAGGGCTTATGCTGCTGCATTTTTCATGAGAACGTCACTCATACACCGACTTTGATTTGATATTTTTCTCCCTGTTGGGGAAATTTCAGTTAGGATGCCTTGTATTGGAAGTGTTCTGTATTACCCATGGTTTGAGAAATAACGATATAGAGGACGTTATAGAAGAATAATGAGACGTAAATAATACAAAAACTTATAATCAATATGGCCAAACTTGAAAGCATATAACTCAAATGTACCCAAATTGACTAAATGTCAAATTCAGTTCGTCCGCTTTACACAGTACCCCTACTAAGTATATTTGTTTGTTTGTTAGATACATGCGAGGAACTGGGTACGTAATCCTTCTCAGGGCATCATCTGGGCAAGTTTCATCAAGTGCCCTGGGTACATTTCATCCTCGGTTTCTGGGGGCTGTTGACTGAGGCTTAGATAAATGGAGGCAAGATTATCACTTATCCAGGCTTGGGAATATCTGCCAATTGCTAACAGAGGAGGATTTTAACCTAGATTTTAAATACCAGCAGACTCTCTCTCTCTCTCTCTCTCTCTCTCTCTCTCTCTCTCTCTCTCTCTCTCTCTCTCTCCTCTCTCTCTCTCTTTTTCACTTGCTTTGTACATCATTATTTGACAATAACACTCCGATGACACTAATAGTTTATTTTATTTTAATCCAAAGATAAATAATATTTGTAATTCCTTTATATATATTACTGTATATTTGAACTTACACTCGCCTAAAAAGTTTTATTGTTTTTTTATTACATTTTCTTATTCATTTCCCGTCCTTTGCATGACTTTTCAGTCACATTATATCCCGAATTTAAAAAAACAAACTCATTACATATGACGCAGGTTTTAATTCCAAATTCAATTAACACGAAACCACGCGCCCTCGTTTTTATATACTTTTTAATACAATATTTGCTTGGTATTACAACTCTTATAATTATAAAATAATAATATGCCTTCTGTGATATTCGACGTATGCATTTTCAATTCATTTAATTGCTTTCGTCAAAAATCAAGGTTTAACTCATCCTGAGCAGAAAAAATCACTTAGAACAAACGACCGTGTTATAAAAAATATTTCTTTGCAATACAGAAACTAACATCTGTAGATTCTAAATCATTTTGAGAAATTTATAATATGTAGTTGGTTGTCAGTTGATGCTAGTTCGCTTAGAGTAGTGACTGCTTCTGGTCAGCAAACCTAGAAGCATTGGCAGATATACTCCTGTCCCAAGCTTTCCACTCCACCTTGAGCCAGCCCTAAAAGACAGATAAATCTTTAACCACCCAATTCAAATTGGAAACCAGAATTTGTATAGAATTGTTTAAATGAAGTGTAGAGTAAATTTAATTCTTCATGGTGTTACACTTAGTATTCATAGCACTGAACACAACGAGTCCCATCGTTGTGGAGTCCTGAAAAAATTTCCAGCATTACGACGAAGAATATAAATCCATAAAATATCCAAAGTAAGGTGAGGTGAGGGAGAGTAATCACTCCCAGACGGTTGGTGTTGGACTGCTTTTCCCTTCCAACAGTGACTTCGAGGTTACTTCGTAGAGTTGTTTGGCTCGTATTATTCAGAAAATTAGGTAGTTAGTAGTTATCTTTAACTCCTCTTTACTTTTGATTGCACAACGAAGGCTGAGGTCAGTTAATTAGCACAATTTTATTTTCAATGATCTAGGAAAAATAAAGCCTCAAACATTAATTGAATAAACCGGAATTAAATTAAAACAAACAAATTAAAAGAAACAAATTCAAAGAAGTTATAAAGTAAACTACGGAGATAATTACCAATTCCAAGGAATGTTTCTCCATGTAAGATAATTACCGATCATAAAGAAAATTTCTCAATCACCCAAAATAGCCATAAACTTTTTACAAAATGTTATAGGAATATATATTTAAACATATATTTTATACACATCCATACTTTTTTTATTATACAATTTCACCTACTTTTGCTACATTAAATTCAGTGGCAAGGTTTTTAAATAATCATTACTTTACTCCATTATTCGGTTTACCTTATTTTTGCTCAAATAAACTATGTGACTACAAGAGTCAATGAAAAAATTGGGCAAAGCTGATAAATTTAACTCTGCATACAAATGTTCACTGGAAAAAAAAAAACTGACAATCTGATTCCCCATAATTGCACTGAAAATGAATCTGTCATTCGATTGTATCAACTGAGCGAACGCAACGTAAAAAAGAAAAAAAAAACTAAAAAAACATACACACACACACACACACACACACACACAACAGCGCGTATCATATCAACCATCGATGTTTATCGCTAATGGAAAAACATTCCCAAGTGAACGTCAACGAATGTTTTAAATGTTTCTGTATGACAATGGAAGGGCGGACCCCTCTTGGGAAATATGCCAGCGGTATGTGTCGCCAATAGGCCGCGCTACATCCCTTGCAAATATTTATTTTTTTATTTTTTTTTTTTTTAGCAAAAATCCTAAATTATTACGAACTCGCGAAAAAATGCATGTCTTTTTTTTTCCGTTTTCGAAAGACGAACATTTTAAAAAGGTTGCTGTTAATTTAATAAATGAAACAGGCTGGATCAATAGGTTAATGATTTTGTGAGACTTATTTGTTGAATAATGGAATGACATTACCATGCGTCGAAAAATGCACTTTTTAAAAAGAATTTTTTTTCTTTTGAGAGAGATAATTATTTTACGTTGGATAATGTTAATATAATAAATAAAATGGGTTGGATCGATAGGTTAATAATTGTGTGAGACTTATTTGTTGAATAATGGAATGCCATTACATTGTCGAAAAATGCAGTTTTTTTTTTTTTTTTAGAGCGAGAGAGAGAGAGAGAGAGAGAGAGAGATGATTATTTTACGCATGGTGGTGTTAATTTAATAAATAAAATGGTTTGGATCGATAGGTTACTAAAATCTAGCGATAGTTTTTTTAAACAATTGAATTAAATTAATATCTAGAGGAATTTTTCCAACTGAACTGTAAATTCAAAACGGTTTACAGTTATGTTGACAGAGAAATTTTGAATGAACTGATTCGCATATTATTTTAAGATATGTAAAAATAGTTCAGTCGGTTTTAATGTCAAGAATCGTTTGATTATAG
>NC_087201.1:171608641-171611141 GCF_015104395.2 Macrobrachium nipponense
CGACTCTGTCGTTATCCGATAGAAACATTTACCTTTAGGTGAGTTTCATCAAAATATCCGATAGAAACATCTTTTGAAATACTGATTTTCTTCAAATAATAAATGCATAACTATAAATTCAATGCGTGACTTCAACTGTATTGTATTTATTTTCGACTCTGTAGTTATCCCACAGAAATATCTGCCTTTAGAATATTGATTTTCTTCAAATAATAAATGCATAACTATCAATTCAATACGAGACCTCAACTGCATTGCATTAATTTTTTACTCTGTCGTTATCCGATAGAAACATCTGCCTTTCGAATATTGATTTAGGTCTAATATTGAATTCATAAAATCGTTATATGCTAAGTTTTTGTGAGATTTTGTTATACGTTTTTTCTTTCATTTACGTCATACATATTTCCCATAGTTTTAAAAAGGATAAAAAGGTTATATTTACGGACGAAATCCATGACAAATAGCTCGCCAGATCTCCCATATGGTGAGTTAAAGCAAACATAATGTTCTTTTTTCGAATGGCAAATCCCTACGCGCACATTTTATAAAAACACTCCACTGGACAACATATATACGCACGTATTGCGATAACACGCGCAATCAAAGATTCGAGATGAAAAAAATATATCGCGGATTGGAACATGTTTTTCTTGCCTAGGGACCAAAA
Organism: Macrobrachium nipponense; assembly: GCF_015104395.2. Taxonomy (NCBI): domain Eukaryota; kingdom Metazoa; phylum Arthropoda; class Malacostraca; order Decapoda; family Palaemonidae; genus Macrobrachium; species Macrobrachium nipponense. The sequence continues at coordinate 171,609,312 of NC_087201.1, forward strand.
ATATCTCTTTGGATATTTCGTTCACCTGCACACGGAGAATAACAAGTCGATATCCAGCTTGGCAAATATTAAAGGTTCACCCCTGCTAAGTTTACTCGCTCCGTTTTGTACACCTGCATACCTGTAGACCTATTATTATTATTATTATTATTTTATTTTATTATTATTATTGATTATTATTATTATTATTATTATTATTATTATTGTTGTTCTTTTTTTTTTTCTCTCTCTATCGCAGTCCTCCAAATCGACTGGTGGTATTTATAGTGTGGGGTTCCGAGTTGCATCCTGCCTCCTTAGGAGTCCATCACTTTTCTTATTATGTGCGCCGTTTCTAGGATCACACTCTTTTGCATGAGTCCTGGAGATACTTCAGCTTCTAGTTTTTTTAGATTCCTTTTTAGGGATCTAGGGATCGTGCCTAGTGTTCCTATGATTATGGGTACAATTTCCACTGGCATATCCCATATCCTTCTTATTTCTATTTTCAGGTCTTGATATTTATCCATTTTTTCCCTTCCTTTCTCTTCAACTCTGGTGTCCCATGGTATTGCGACATCAATGAGTGATACTTTCTTCTTCATTTTGTCAATCAACGTTACATCTGGTCTATTTGCACGTATCCCCCTATCTGTTCTGATACCATATTCCCAGATGATCTTTGCCTGATCGTTTTCTATCACTTCTTCAGGTTGGTGCTCGTCCCACTTATTACTGCAAGGTAGCTGATGTTTCTCGCACAGGCTCCAGTGGAGGACTTTTGCTACTGAATCATACCTCTTTTTGTACTGGTTCTGTGCAAGTGCCGGGGATTCGCTTGCTATGTGGTTTATGGTTTCATTTTTCGCATTGCACTTCCTACATATGGGAGAGACGTTATTTCCGTCTATCGTTCTTTTAATATATCTGGTTCTTAGGGCCTGATCTTGTGCCGCTGTTATCATTCCTTCAGTTTCCTTCTTGAGCTCTCCCCTCAGTGGCCATTGCCATGTGTCATCGCTGGCTAGTACTTTAGTCTGTCTCATGTATTGTCCGTGCATTGGTTTGTTGTGCCAGTACTCTGTTCTTTTTGTTATTCTCCCATGCACTCTTGAGCCACTCGTCTTCACTGGTTTTCAGATATTGCCCCAGTGTTCTGTTCTCGATGTTGACGCAGTCCTCTATACCTAGTTGTCCTCTCTCTCCTTCCTTTTGTGTTATGTATAGTCTGTCCGTTTTTGCTCTTGGGTGTAGTGCTTTGTGTATTGTCATATGTTTCCTAGTTTTCTGATCTATGCTGCCGAGTTCTGCCTTCGTCCATTCCACTATTCCTGCGCTGTATCTGATTACTGGCACTGCCCATGTGTTTATGGTTTTTATCATACTTCCGGCGTTGAATTTTGACTTGAGTATCGCCTTGAGTCTCTGTATATCTTTCCTGATCGTTCCTTCATCTCTTGGTGTTTTATATCCCCTCCTTCCATTATTCCCAGGTATCTGTATCCCTTCTCATCTATGTGTTTGATGTTGCTCTCATCTGGTAGCTTTATCCCTTCATTCCTTGTTATTTTGCCCTTTTGTATGTTGACTAAGGCACATTTTTCTATTCCAAACTCCATCCTGATGTCCTTAGATACAATCCTTACAGTCTGGATTAGGGTATATATTTCCTTGATGCTTTTACCGTACAGCATGATGTCGTCCATGAACATCAGATGGTTAATTCTATTGCCTCCTTTCTTAAGTTGGTACCCGGCATCCATCTTCTGCAGTACTTGTGTCAAGGGAATCATGACTACTACAAAAAGTAGTGGGGACAGTGAGTCACCTGGAAGATCCTTCTCTCGATAT
>NC_087201.1:171616141-171626184 GCF_015104395.2 Macrobrachium nipponense
CAATTTTGGAAATCGAATTTGAATGGGAATGACAGAATAGATAATGGTAGAGATTAGGAATTGAATATAACATTACATTAGTTTCGGAGATCGAAGTTGTGTGATAATTACATTACATTACAATTTTGGAAATCGAATTTGAATGGGAATGACAGAATAGATAATGGTAGAGATTAGGAATTGTAATAATATTACATTAGTTTCGGAGATCGAAGTTGTGTGAGACAGACAGAGTAGATAATGATAGAGAATGGGAACTGTGATAATTATATTACATTACAATTTTGGAAATCGAAGTTGAGTGGGAATGACAGAATAGATAATGGTAGAGATTAGGAATTGTAATAATTACATTACATTACAGTTTCGGAGATCGAAGTTATGTGAGAAAGACAGAATAGATAATGGTAGAGGTTGGGAATTGTGATAATTATATTACATCACAGTTTCGGAGATGGAAGTTGTGTGGGAAAGACAGAATAGACAATGGTTGAGGTTGGGAATTGTGATAATTACATTCTATTACAGTTTAGGAGATCGAAGTTGCGTGAGAATGACAGAATAGATAATGATAGAGAATGGGAATTATAATAATTACATTACATTGTAATTTTCATTGTACTTTAAATTTGTACTTAAAGTAGTTCATTTTTGTATCTCTTTATTTTAGTAATTTGTTGATTCATTTTTTTTAACACCTGATCTCCTCTTTTTTAATTCAAAATATGTTAACATTCACTGGCTCTATTTTTAAATAAAATCTTTAATCATTTATTCATTATCATTTTTTTGTAGATTTAAAATATAACAATTCAGTTGCTCTATTTTTAATAAAATCGTCAATCATTTGTTCATTCTTATAATTATTTCAGATTTAAAATATGTTAACAATTCAGTGGCTCTTTTTTTAATAAAATCTTTAATCGTTTATTCATTTTTACATTATTTTTAGATTTAAAATATGTTAACAATTCAGTGGCTCTTTTCTTAATAAGATCTTTGATCAATTAATCATTCTTATACTTTTTGTATATTTAAAACGCGTCAACAATTCAGTTGCCCTTTTTTAAAAAAATTCTTTAATCATTTATTCATTCTTATATTTTTTTCTAGATTTAAAGTGTGTTAACAATTCAGTGGCTCTTTTTTAAATAAAATATTTAATCATTTAATCATTTTTATGATTTTTTGCAATTTAGAATATGGTAACTATTCAGTGAATCTATTTTAAATAAAATCTTTAATCATTTCATCATTCTTATATTTTTTTTAGATTTGAAATATGTTAAGAATTCAGTGTCTCTATCTTATATATATATATATATATATATATATAATATATATATATATATATATATATATATATATATATATATATATATATATATATATATATATATATATATATATCCCAAAGGAAGTAGCAGGGATGAGCTTTCACGACGAAATATCCTTTCTGGTGAGATATTTTAATAATAATTGTTTTCCTTCACGACTTTTTTTCAGATCTCTAAACAAACTGCTAACAGAGAAAATGGTGCATTCAACACCTGTATCTACTGTACCGAGACTGATGATACCTTCAGGAGAACATGCACATCCATTATTCAAAAGATGTTTCCGGCTGTGGACTTGAAACTATCCCCAAAATCCTTAACTATTGGATCGATGTTTTAGAGTCAAAGACCGACTCAGTCCTCTGCTTTCGTCCAGCATCGTATATAAATATACTTGCCCGAGAAGTGATCACGGGACATACGTGGGATGCACGAGGAGGCTGTTGAAGGTTCGAATTGATTCCCACAGGGGCATAAGCCATAGAACAGGTAGTAAGTTATCTAATCCAGAACAATCCAATATACGTAATCACTCAAAAACATGTAAAACATATATTGTCAGCAAGGATTTTTCTATCTTGGGCCAACTGCGGTACAACAACAACCTGACAATTTTAAAAGAATCTATAATTATCAAAAAGATTGTACCGTCGTTAAATACCCAAAACGTCCTCTGTAAAATTGTTCATAGCCTAGTTTGGCCAGCTGGTTTGCCTCACTGTATTTTTACTTATATTGGTTAGTCTTACTCTTTCTTTTGTATAGTTAGTTGTTTCTGAAATTTTAGTGAAGTCCTGTACTTTTAATATGTCTGACTTTGGGGGTGCTGTTGAATTTTAACTTTTAACTTTTTACTTTTTATTGCCATGATATTTTTAATATGAATTAAATTGAATTGATTATTAATGTTCGTAAACTTATATATATTTTTAGCCTTGAAAATGCGACTGGGAATTCGTCGCGAAACGTCGGCATTAAAATAAACTGTTGAAAGATGAGGATGCCTTTCTCTACTATCCTCGGGATATATCTCTTTTGAGCTGCAGCTCCGGCCTTATGTACTATATATATATATATATATATATATATATATATATATATATATATATATATATATATATATATATATATATATATATATATATATATATACTATAATCTTTAATTATGTAATCATCTTATAATTTTTATTGGTTTGTCACTTCATCGTAGTAATGTCACTCCAATAAAATGTCACTATTTTAATACAGTTTATATTATCACTCCTTTGTCATGTCACTCCTGTGAAATGCCTCTCCTTCGATACAGACCCAAATATACCTTTACTTTAAACTACAAAAACCTCTTTCCGTTTGCTTTATGTTTACTCGGGGATTTTCGATAAAGCCAAATTGCTCTATCGTTTTGTGGTCGTATCTTCCACTGTTTTGTGCCGTGTCGTATATATACGTATATTTCCTATTTCTTTCATATTTTTCCTGTATTGGTAGCCGCTGGTTGCGCCTTTTACGAAAACAGACGCAGGTGAACCGAAAATTCATCGGAAACTGTTGTTCACTTTTATTTTTTCTGAAAAAGAAAACTATTGAGATGCCTTTGTCTGGCCGTCCTTCCGTCCGCACTTTTTCTGTCCGCCCTCTGATGTAAAAAATTGCTGAGGCTAGAGGGCTGCAAATTGGTACGTTGATCACACATTCACCAATCTTCAAACATACGGAATTGCCACCCTCTAGCCTCAGTAGGTCTTAATTTATCTAAAGTTGGCCATGGGTCGTGCATCTGGCAGCGCTTTCCGGAACCATGCTACGCACCTTCACTCTACAGTTTTTGGTGAACCCTTGAATTCGCGGTCATAAAGCTGATGGTTTTATACAGTACCATGCATTGTGCGGAAAACTATTCCTTGCATTTTTTGCTTGATTAGTTTTATACAGATGACTTTGTCTGTCCGTTCGCGCTTTTCTGTCCGACCTCATATGTCTTGCTGGTTTCCAAAGACCTGGATTGGAGGGATCCTGGGGCAACTGGGGATGCATAGATGGAGAAATGTTGAGACTAGAGAGCTAAAAATCGGTATTTTGATAGTCCACCCTTCAATCATGAAACATACCAAATTGCAGCCCTCTAGCATCAGTAGTTTTAATTTTATTTAAGGTTAAAGTTAGCCATGATCATGCTTCTTGCTTCTAGTGGGCTGCAAGTTGGTATGTTGATCATCCAGAACAGTAAACCTTGCCAAGATGCACGAGTATAATTTAGATCACCCGGACGAGAAAAAATTTTTTTTAGTAGTTTAGTTTACGAAATTATCAATATCACCCGCCATTCGTCTCTCTCGCCTTTCTGGTCCACTCTTGATTGTTGAAGGAAATTATTGCTGTGGGGTTTCTCCCCCACCTCCACCCTCTAACACCCCCATCCCCGCACCCCCTCCTAAAGTTCAATGGGTCAGTGATGAGTCCTCGCAACACACGCATTTCAATCAAGACGCTTCACAGTCTACCCATTGTCCGAATACTTCCCACCAACACCAGCGTCTCTCACTCTTCGAAATGGGACCCTGAACGGATTAGTTCAGGTTCAGAAAACCCCGTTCTCTTGTATTGGGACGTTAACGATTGAAAGCGGAGAAAATGGTTTGAAATTGAACGTGGAAGAGATGTAAGAGCTAAGAATGAACTTATTCTCCTAACTGATCTCTTCTTTCTGTGCTTCCCTTTGCCTCCTGTTACACCTGTCTAATGGTCACCATATTCTTTGGTGGGCTTGCTCCAAATGAATAGGGTTCATCTGGTGAATAATGATAATAATAATAATAATCAAGAAGAAAGTATCACTCATTGATGTCGCACTACCATGGGACACCAGAGTAGATGAGAAAGCGAGAGAAAAGCTTGATAAGCATCAAGACCTGAAATTAGAAATAAGAAATAAGAAGGATATGGGATATGCCAGTGGAAATTGTATTCATAATCAAAGGAGCACTTGGCATGATCCTAAAAAGGAACCTGGAAAAACTAGATGCCGAAGTAGCTCCAGGACTCACGCAGAAGAGTGTGCTACTAGAAAAAGCCAGCACACAAAGTGAGAAAAGTGATTGACTCCTAAGGAGGCAAGATGCAACCCGGAACCCCATACTATAAATGCCACCCAGTCGATTTGGAAGACTGTGATAGACCTAAATAATAATAATAAAAAAGAAAAAAAAATAATAATAGTAATAATATACTTTATTATAAGTAATGGCTACTCCAGCAGCGTTACGCTGGTAGAGATTCTTCTCTATTTTTCGAATAGCAGTTTTTTCAGTACTACTTAAACAGGCTAGTGGAACGCCTATGGAGGTCATTTTCAAATGCAGGGTAAGATCAGTGTATATATTTGTATTTCGATGTTTTACAGATGAACTCTGATATCATAGTCACCAAAGTCATAAACCGTTAATGACTTTGATGACTATGATATAATAGTTTATCTGTAAAAAATTTAAATATAGATATATACACTGATCTTGACCAAGCATTTGAAAATGACCTCCATAGGCGCTCTGCTAGACTGTTTAAGTAGTAATGAAAAAGCCGCTATTCGAATAACAATAATAATACTAATAATAGGTTTCATTTAAAATAATGGCTATAGAAGGAGATAGAGAGAGAGAGAGAGAGAGAGAGAGAGAGAGAGAGAGAGAGAGAGAGAGAGAGACGCCACTGAACAAGAGGAACCTAGAATGAGTCTATTAGTGTCTTTTGTCAATTAGGCTTCAGATCCAATTTGTAAAACTGCATTTTGTATAATGTATTCAATTTGACAAGTACCACATTTTTTTACATGAATCCCCCCCCATTTGGCGTTTTAATAGCCAATTTGAGTACAGAAGAAAAGTCAACAATAAGAAGAATAGAGGAACATCTATACAAAATAAACGCGGCTGAAATAGCCGTTATTTTCAATAAAACCTGTACTATTGAAGGTCCTCTTCCAACAAATAATAATAATAATAATAAAATAATAATAATAATAATAATAATAATAATAATAATAATAATAATAATAATAATAATAATAATAATAATAAGGAGAAACAAATCCATAAACTGTGGATTTGTTTCTCCATTTGAAGACTCGTGCTACTATGAGGATTTTTAATAATAATAATAATAATAATAATAATAATAATAATAATAATAATAATAATAATAATAATAATAATGGAGAAACAAATTCTCCATTTGAAGACTCGTGCTACTATGAGGATATTTTAATAATAATAATAATAATAATAATAATAATAATAATAATAATAATAATAATAATAATAATAATAATAATAATTTAGGGTTGGAGATTCAAGTATCGATTACTGATTGTCCTACAGGATACCTGTACAGGTTTCATTTTACTGACACCCATTACAGAACCAGACGGTCAAGCTTCATTTGAAATCAAGGGCTGTGTGTAGTACTGTAAGTTAGGTAGTTTTTACTTAAAAGTTTAGCACAGTGGCATTGTTGAGTTTCTCATTTACAGCCAAGAGCTGATCTCACAATGATTTTTAGAAAATAGTAGCATAATTATGTTACATAGTCTTATACGTTCATAAAAGTTTGAGTTTATTTTGTTCTTAATAATACACCCAATGATCAAGTTTCTTCAGTTAATATCACAAGAGAGCATGCATTAACGAGTCAATACAATCTGGGTGTGACACAATTTCGGCAATTCTTTATTTTTGAGAAGAAAATTCGTGCTAGCATTTAATTTAACACTTATCTTTGTTACTAATTTGTAAAGCTCTCGACCACACTTATTTCTAAGTAGCCCACGAGGTTGTGAGAGATATGAAAGTGGTGGATTGCTCAGATAAAGCTTGATTGTTACTAGCTACGTAAAGACTTCTTCGTTTCGGGTAACCTGTTTCACCATAATTCTCTTTTCTGAATGCAGGTTCCATTATCCAATATCCTATTCATTCTAGATCCTAGGATTAATACTTCTGGAACGTAAGTCTGATTGGATGCAATTAAATAGCTTGAACTTTTATTTTATTTATTTTATTTTACTTTATTTTATTTTATTTTATTTATTATTTATTTTGTTTTTTTGCCAGCTCGTCACAACAAAGTGACATTTACTTACCCCCAGATCCGGCCACATTCACGGCCTTTCGTGTTGTCTATTCAGAATCATATTTATGACCTCTGCGTGACCCTTTGTCTTATCTATTTATCACATCATTTTTTACCTTTGACCTAGCTTGAGGCAGCTATTCCAAAGATATTGACTTGGAGAAACAAACCCACACTTATCTAAAATAATAAATATCTACCGAGAGCTTTTGTTAATTAGTATTTAATTAACTATTTTCAACCTTATAATTGTATCTCCTTACTTCTCTGTAAGGAAAATAAATGTTCTAATATATTTTCTTACGTAAATATCCATTGAAAATCTGACGTCCACATAAGCGTCATTAAATTTCATATTTACGTGATATCTCTCAGGATTGACTTGTATGGTATCAATAATGTCAGTACTATGTTTACCTTCTATTAAGCGCAATTTATTTCTGGCGTCGCTTTTCATTTGAATAAGTATGCCCGTGTTTAGGGTTATATTTGTATAGTATGTCTGCATAAAACTTTAATTTGATATTGCAACAAAATTGGTATATTCAGGTTGATGAATCATTATATATGTATTTTATATTTGTATGATACTGTTGGTATTGTTATAGGAGAGGTACTTTAACCATTCCTTCTTTTATGACTTTTTGCATCCAATGATTTTTACGAATATCATTTTGATATTGCCATCATTTATAGATTTGCTGATGCCTATATCATTCATTATTATTTTGATTATCAAGAAAATATATGTATGACTGTCCAATTATTTTTTCTAGCATCATAAAAAATTCATAAATTCAGCTTTTTTTTATGCCAATGTTATTCATTAGGATTTATATTATTAAGAAAAAAGCATACTTACAATTGACAGAGGATATCAGGGCTGCCCGTAGGTTTGTCATTAATTCTTCAACATTTTTTTCGAGTCTTTCTGAAAAAAAAAAGTAATGGAAAAATTTCAACTTATTTCCAAAAGTATTAAAATCATTCCAAAAGCATTGTATGTTTCTGGACTCGCAGTTTTTAAATTTTACCAAAAAAAAATTTTTTTTTTTTAATAATACATCTCTTTTTCAAACACCCAACATCACCCAACATCATTCTTTCATCGTCACTATTTTTTTTTTTTTTTTAAATCCAACATCATGCTTCCATCGTCACACTTTTTTTTTAATTCCAACATCATGCTTTCTTCGGCACACTTTTTTTCAAAATCCAACTTCAGGCTATCTTCGACACACTTTCTTTTCAAAATCCATCATACTTTCTTCGTCACACCTTCTCTCAAAATCCAACATCATTCTTTCTTCGCCACACTTTTTTTTTTTTCTCGAAATCCAACATCATACTTATTCGTCACACTTTTTTTTTTTTTATCCAACATCATGCTTTCTTCGTCCCATTTTTTTTTCAAAATCCATCATGCTTTCTTTGTCACACTTTTTCTTTCAAAATCCAACATCAAGCTAATTAGTCACTTTTTTCAATCCAATATCATTCTTTCATCGTCACACTCTTTTGAAATCGAACATCGTGCTTTCTTCGTCACACTTTTTCTTTCAAAATCAAACCTCATGCTTTCTTCGTCCCACTTTTCATTCAAAGTCCAACATCATTCTTTCATCGCCACACTTTCTTTCAAAATCCAACATCGTTCTTTCATCGTCACACTTTTATTCAAAATCCAATATCATGATTTCATCGTCACACTTATTTTTTCAAAATCCAACATCATGATTTCTTCGTAACACTTTTCTTTCAAAATCCAACATCATGATATCTTTGTCACTCTTTTTTCACAAAATCCAACATCAAGCTTTCATCGTCACAGTTTTTTATTTTTTTTATTTTTTTCAAAATCCAACATTATTCTTTCATCGTCACACTTTTTTTTCAAAATCCAACATCAAGCTTATTAGTCACACTTTCTTTTATCCATTATCATTCTTTCATCGTCACACTTTTTTTTCAGAATCCAACATCATGATTTCATCGTCACAATTGTTTTCCAAAATCCAACATCAGGATTTCATCGTCACACTTTTATTTCAAAATCAAAGACAATGGATTTCTTCGTCACACTTTTTTTCAAAATCAAATATCATGGCTTCATAGTCATTTTTTTTTCTTTAAATCCAACATCACACTATTTTCGGCTTATACATTTTACTTTCTAATCCTGAACCCAAAATATAAAATTTCCTGAGTAGGAGGAAAATGTTGCCCTTTAGCACTTTAGGTCAAAGGTCATCTCTCTGAAGAGTAGTCTTTGTAAGTGAATAAGTGAATAACATCTCCATCGTTTGCTCTTTAACCTTAAGTTCCCTTTGAGAGAAGAATGAAGGCGCTGGAAGTCTGGAAAGGTCATGTGGAAGCATTCGTTGGAATTCTCGTGACTGTAATGGACTTGTAATGTTGTAGTGTAAGTTTTAAGGAGAGAACTCTATAGAGGCTTGGTGGGTCAGTTTATCATACAATCTTGATACCGTGACCTCTGTGTTATACATGATATAGTAGCAGACATAAAGAGAAAGCAAATAGCTAGCCAGAAGCAATGAAAACCATGAAGCATAATAGCAATCAAATAGGGAAACCAAATAGCAAGCCAGAAGCAAAGGAAATTTTGAAATTCAATATCAGTCAAATAGAGAATCCAAATAGCGAGCAAGAAGCAACGCAAATGATGAACTTTAATAGCACTCAAATAGGGAAACCAGATAGCTAGCCAGAAGCAATACAAATGATGAACTTTGATAGCAGTCAAATAGGGGAACTAGATAACGAGCCAGAAGCAACGCAAATGGACTTTATTAGGAATCAAATAGGGAAACCAGATAGCTAGCCAGAAGCAAAGAAAAAGAGCTTTATTGGGAGTCAAATAGAGGAACTAGATAGCGAGCCAGAAGCAACGCACATAATGAAGGTTATTAGCAGTCAAATAAATAGGAGAACCAAAAAGCTAGCCAGAGGCAACGCAAATGAACTTATTAGGAGTCAAATAGAGCAACTAAATAGCGAGCCAGAAGCAACGCAAATGAAGTTTATTGGGAGTCAAATAGGGAAACCAAATAGCTAGGGAAAAACAACACAAATGTTGATACCTCTTTGGTTTAAGTGTATTAATAGCAGACAAGTGGGAAAGCAAATAGCTAGCCAGAAGCAACGCAAGTGTTAAGACCTCTTTTTCTTAGTGATTGAATAGTACACATATAGGAAAGTAAATAGCCAGCTAAACGCGACACGACTGACGAACTCGTCTCATAAAACAACCAGCATATCAGTGTCCCAGCTCAGCCATGCAAACCTATATGGGCAAAACCTACATCCAATCTACAATGTAAAGTCGTATATTTCATGCTATCCTCAGGTGTCTACACGATCCTGTGACGATGTTCCCATCTGCGGCCTCGGGTGTTTATATAAACGTTCCCAACTCGCATTGCCTAACAAAAGGTTGCCTGACAGCTAAATGGAACTCGTTACGTGCGTGAAATGGATATGTATATATATATATATATATATATATATATATATATATGATATATATATATATATATATAAGCAAATACCACGGGAAAAT
>NC_087201.1:171629184-171650677 GCF_015104395.2 Macrobrachium nipponense
CACAATACATTCGAAATGGAAGTGTTTGTTCTGAAAATCTTATACATTATATATAATATCTATCTATCTATATATATATATATATATATATATATTTAATATTATAGATATATATATATATATATAATATATAATCCATATATTATAGTTATACGATCACAAGTAACACGTGAAGATTGTATATCAAGAGCCAGTACTGCTGCTTTTCATTTTTCCTGCCGGCTCTTGATATATATATATATATATATATATATATATATATATATATATATATATATATATATATATATATATATACATATATATATATATATATATATATATATATATATATATATAAATATCTTTTCAACTAATTTTCGAACTTGTTGAAATCCATGAATTTGTAGCAGATTTTCAATTTAGCTGTTTAGTGACTCGCGTTAATTGATGGCATGTAACTGGTGGGTGGCTCTGTTTACTTATTTGTTTTTTCAACTTTTTTTTAATCCTGTAAAGGCGGAGTTTTGTTTACTTTGAACGTGGGTTCATACAAGTTGTAAATATGAGTTCAGAGTTTACGCTCACGTGTGTCAAAATCACAGGTTTCGTGTAAATACGAAGGTGAAAGTGATTCATATAAACGTTCGAATTTTGAGGTTGAAATATGCGGTACTTTTTATTTTAATAAACTCAATCGATGTTCCTTATATAGAGGTGGAAGTTATTCATGCTACTTACTGGATTTTTCAGATTGATGCGTGAAATATTTTTAATTTTTTTTTTTTTTTACGCAACTGGTGTTATTTCGTGTAGATTAAGAGGGCAAAGTAACATGAACTTTGATAATATATATATATATATATATATATATATATATATATATATATATATATATATATATATATAATATATATATATAAATAAAGGTTTTTGCCACGAAGGAAAAAATGAAAAAGCGAGATAGCCAAGTACTTTCGGTCCTGTTCGGACCCTTTACTAAGGCAAACTGATTTTACAAAAGAACAACAGTCAAAAGAAGGCTTAATATACAAACTGACACTACCAGATTAGCCATAAGGGCGATTTTCACTCTACAGAAAGGAGGAGCCGCCAGAGGCTAGCCACACCTTGAAGGATACCCGCAGTAAACAAGTGATTCTTCCAGACACTTGTTTACTTGTTTACTGCAGGTATCCTTCAAGGTGTGGCTAGCCTCTGGCGGCTCCTCCTTTCTGTAGAGTGAAAATCTCCCTTATGGCTAATCTGGTAGTGTCAGTTTGTATATTAAGCCTTCTTTTGACTATGTTGTTCTTTGTAAAATCAGTTTGCCTTAGTAAAGGGTCCGAACAGGACTGAATGTACTTGGCTATCTTGCTTTTTCATTTTTTCCTTCGTGGCAGAAAACCTTTATACATAGCATCATGTTTTATATACTTCGTGATCACGTTATTCATATATATATATATATATATATTATATATATATATATATATATATATATATATATATATTATATATATATACATATATAATTATATAGTGGTATTATATAAATGATTTAAAATTCAGTAATTATCCAGTAGCAGAATCTCAGATCAGGAGATTGGCGGAAAACCAAGTGTGGGTCAAAAAAGATCTGCTGACGCTACATCCTTCGGAATCTCAGCTGTAGTCCTCACTGGCTCTCACGGTGGGTTCTCGTGGAAGGAGCCGTCCTGATGACTCTTGTTACCTTGGGCGTTGACCCTGGAGGCCACGCGGAATTTCCCGCTAATGGGCGTGCTACGAACGGAAAAGGTTTGGGTGTGAGACGTGAATCTGTATGAACTCGTCACGTGTCAGTGACGTCATATTAAAGGAGGGCTCTTGTTTGTGAATACATTGTGTTATAACCTTCTTGAGGGGTTTCTATAAAATCATAGTTCACTCCGAAGTTAGAATTTTCTGTAGAGGCTATATGTGTTCAAATGGCCATAGAGAAGTAAGTGATTTAATTTTTGCTAATCTGTTTTATTCAGTGTCCGGATACTTTGAACATTTTAATTTTGATATTTCATTTTTGCTGATTCATTTATGAGATGAACTAACGTATCATTTATAATGTATCTTAATGGGGGCCATATTTTCATTTTGACAAGACCTCTGTCGGCCTCTGTGGGCCGGTTATAGTCAGTTTTGATACGCCCATGATTGTGTAAAAAGAAGTGAAGAGACTATTTTATTATATGACTTTTTAGTTGGCTGAACGGACATATCTGTGTTCGAAGAGAGATGTGTTGTTTTGTTTCATTATGAATTTACTTTAGTTAGCCAGGTGTCGTTTGAAAGCAATTCGTTTTCTATATGACAGGTTCATTTGGGTTAAATGTCGGCTTATTTGATTCATCATATCTCAGTCATCCATGGTAGATAGAATCTGGCTTATTTTTCTAGAATAAAGTCTATTTTTGTAGTTGAGTTGAATATAGAATTTAAGCCTAAGGCCAAGCACTGGGAGCTATGAGGTCATCCAGCGCTGAAATGAAATTTTGACAGTAAAAGGTTCGAAAGGTGTAACAGGAGGAAAACTTCACATTCGCACTATGAATCAAGTGTGAGGAGAAGGTGGAAAGTAAGATGAAGAAAGGTAATATGAAAGGAGGTACAGTAAAAAACAGGAGGGGTTGCAGCTAGGGGCCTGCAAAGAACCTTAAGTAATGCCTACAGTGCACCGCATGAGGTGCACTGACGACACTACCCGCCTTGTGGTGTCTATTTTGTAGTTCAGATTTTAATTCAGTTGCCTACGTTCATTTTGGAGTTGCCTTTGGGTGATGATTAGGTTTTTCAGATTGGCCAACGTTACCATTTTTAGATTTAGGCTAAAACATATCCAACCGGCTTCATAATACCTACTAATTCTTTCCTCGGTCAGTAGAGGCTCTGCTGTCGTCATACCAAAAACTGCCGGATTTTCTTTCTTAAATGAAGGGGCGGATTGGCAATTAACCAGTCACACGCAACTTTCGTTCTTGTTCCCGTAAAACATATGAGCATACGTAAACGGTGCATTTACCTATTTATATACTGTAATGTATTTTGCATTTAAGGTTCAAATACTTCATAATTTATCTTGGCACTTGATAGCTTGATCAGTTCGACGAAGTATCGAAAGAGTTTGGATTATTGCTTGCAAAATAGTTTGAAATACAGAGGTGTCCATAAACTCCAAGTACCATTGCAAGTATTTATTGCCCAGAATGGTACTGGGACTTTATGGACACCCTGTAGTTAACTTATTAGATTCTTGGTTGCTTCGGGCTAGCCAGACCTGCGTCAGTACTGACAATTGCATGGTCATTTATGATCAAGTTATATATCTAGAATTGAAATATCGATTCTCGCATGATGAATACAAACCAGAACACTTAAGGAGTTCATTCTTGCATACGAGAATCAGGAAGCTTAGTTATAACTCGGTACATTTCATTTATTAACATGAGTAAAAAAAAAAAAAGAATATTTATATCGAAATGTTATGCGAGAGCAAATACTGAGAAATCATATTCTCTATAAAAAAAAATTATAAGTATATCTTCAGTTTATCAAAATTACATAATTCATTTAGAAACCGAATTTTATATCTGACTGTATATATTATTAATCGGCTGGTTTTAGAATAGGCTGGAACTTACTAATCATTTCAAACGAGTCCAGGTGATATGAAGGTATTCTATATTAATGCCACAAGTTGCCTAACATTATGGTCCAAAATTGGTCTCAATACTAAGCATTCATGTCCTTAATCTGAAATAAAGGATAGTATTGTTATTATTATTATTGTTATTATTATTATTGTTATTTTTTTTTTCTCTATCACAGCCCTCCAATTCGACTGGGTGGTATTTATAGTCTGGGGTTCCGGGTTGCATCCTGCCTCCTTAGGAGTCCATCACTTTTCTTACTATGTGCGCCGTTTCTAGGATCACACTCTTCTGCATGAGTCCTGGAGCTAGTTCAGCCTCTACTTTTTCTAGATTCCTTTTCAGGGATCTTGGGAGCGTGCCTTGTGCTCCTATGATTATGGGTGCGATTTCCACTGGCATATCCCATATCCATCTTATTTCTATTTTCAGATCTTGATACTTATCCATTTTTTCCCTCTCTTTCTCTTCAACTCTGGTGTCCCATGGTATTGCGACATCAATGAGTGATACTTTCTTCTTGACTTTGTCAATCAATGTCACGTCTGATCTATTTGCACGTCTGGTCTATTTGCACGTATCACCCTATCCGTTCTGATACCATATTCCTTGAGGATCTTTGCCTGATCGTTTTCTATCACTCCCTCAGGTTGGTGCTTATACCACTTATTACTGCAAGGTAGCTGATGTTTCTTGCACAAGCTCCAGTGGAGGGCTTTGGCCACTGAATCATGCCTCTTTTTGTACTGATTCTGTGCAAGTACAGGGCATTCGCTTGCTATGTGGTTTATGGTTTCATGTTTCGTATTGCACTTCCTACATATGGGAGAGATGTTATTTCCGTCTATCGTTCTTTGAATATATCTGGTTCTTAGGGCCTAATCTTGTGCCGCTGTTATCATTTCTTCAGTTTCCTTCTTTAGCTCTCCCCTCTGTAGCCATTGCCATGTGTCATCGCTGGCTAGTTTTTTAGTCTGTCTCATGTATTGTCCGTGCATTGGTTTGTTGTGCCAGTCCTCTGTTCTGTCTGTCATTCTCCTGTCTCTGTATATTTCTGGTTCTTCGTCTACTTTTATTAGTCCTTCTTCCCATGCACTCTTTAGCCACTCGTCTTCACTGGTTTTCAGATATTGCCCCAGTGTTCTGTTCTCGATATTGACGCAGTCCTCTATACTTAGTAGTCCTCTCCCTCCTTCCTTTCGTGTTATGTAGTCTGTCTGTATTTGCTCTTGGGTATAGTGCTTTGTGTATTGTCATATGTTTCCTGGTTTTCTGATCTATGCTGCGGAGTTCTGCCTTCGTCCATTCCACTATTCCTGCGCTGTATCTGATTACTGGCACTGCCCATTTGTTTATGGCTTTTATCATATTTCCGGCATTGAGTGTTGACTTGAGTATCGCCTTGAGTCTGCATATATTCTTTCCTGATCGTGTCCTTCATCTCTTGGTGTTTTATATCCCCTCCTTCCATTAGTCCCAGGTATTATTATTATTATTATTATTATTATTATTATTATTATTATTATTATTATTATTATTATTATCAACGCGAGTGGTTTATGTTTCAATAGTAGCACTGTTAAGGATTGTTGTCCGAGTATAATATATGCTATACAGTGAACCAGCAAATCTAGGTGCACGGTTTCTGGAGGGCCATTGTAAGGACTTTCCATCAGCCAACCAGACGACCGGTTATCGTCGGGTGAGAGCTAGTCAGTGTCCGGGTTACTCCGTAAATAAACAACTATATCAGCAGTTATTGGCTGTATCCTTAATCTCCGAGCTTTAATATTGTGGTTATAATGAGTTCATACAACGTAGACTGTACAGTGGTGTGCATGTGGCTGCCAGTCCTCGGATATTGTGAAAAGAAGCAAAAAAAAAATTTGTGTCAATGGCTCCTGCGCCTAGAGGATGGTGACAGCGATGAATGTAAGGCTTCCATAGCTACAGATTTGGTGATAGTGTTGTCACTGGTATTTCTGCAGAAGCAATCCGCGGTGGCCTAGAGTATGGCAATTGACGTTTTCCTATGTTATTTTACCCACTGGACAAGAATTTAAAGTAATATTTATTCGGACGACTGTAATTAACCCCCAAGGGCCAGTACTAAACACGGCGACTCGACCGCCGACCGAAATCGGCGGAAGAACACCAAAACCAATATGGCGGCGATACCAAAATAACAACAAACAAAGTAGGGAGCGACTACATATCCGCGACGATCGATTTATGTGTGCTGTCAGTAAGGCTGTGGCGGAACGGTGCTTCGCCCCTTATCCGCATATTTAAAGATTCTTGGCAAGCACAGCATGAACTGGGTTACAGTAAGGCTACTTACCGTGGAAGATCACATCTAAAGGCGTTCCTGTTGTAGTCGATCCCACAAATAGCTCCACAACACTTGCAGTTTTTTTGCTTTAGAATGAAATTATGTCATTGAGCATATTCAATCACAACTTCTTTACCAACACTAGACAAATAATGATAAAATTCACCGGAACCCACATTCTACTGCAAACAATCGGTAGGAAATCGAAGGTCTCTGTCAAAATCAATGCAAGAAGGGCCACCCACTGCCTCTGCCATAGCTACAGGAAGACAAAATGCCGGTTTTTGCTTCATTATTCAAGTATTCAGTCAAACAAGGATAACAGTGGACACTGGACAGGTAACTTTATTACTCCGCTGAAATGCTAGTGAAACTTAGTTTTCGATTAAAGTCGTTCGTAACTGGTTATGAAACCCATGACGTCATAACGATGTCACACCTCTCAGCCAATAATGAGTAACTGAAACTGCTTTTGTTTGCGTAAGAAAGTAAGTAAACATTACCATAGGGAAACACCTCTCCCGACTTAGGAAAAATTTGAGGTAAAATCTTATCAAGCTCATTTAATTCCACCCCTTTCAATCTCTCATATAATGACTATACTTTTTATATTGCTTTTCACATGCTCTTTCCATGTAGGTGATTATTTATTTTGATATCCAGTGCAGAGTGCTTCTGAAGTATTACCTTTAGTAGTGGCCCCTGGGGGTTAATTACAGTCGTCCGAATAAATATTACTTAAAATTCTTGTTCAGTAGGTAAAACTGCATAGTAAAACCGCAACTGCCATAGTCTGGGCCGCCGCGGATAGGTACCCTAGATCTACCTTGTCACTGAGCATGGCAATGTTGCTGTTTTTGACCGAGCTGGCCTTTTGCCAGCACGGGCTCTTGCTCATAGAGCAGAATGTCACAGTAGGTGAGGGTAGAGACTATGTGTAGTGATATGCAGTTGAGGAAAAGTTCATCGGCAGGCTAATGGCTGAACAGAAAAGGGAATGTGACATTATTACGATTATAGTGACAAACGGTGGTAGTGATATAGTTATGCTCCATCCCCTAGTGCCACTAGCATGGTCAAAGGTGCCACCCTCATCAATTTAAAAAAAATCACATTATCATTACATTATAGTGACAGTGAAACCATAGATCACGAGTGGGTGCGTCTCTAAAACAGTGATAGTGATATAGTAATAGCCCACACCCTTGTGCCATTAGCAACCCCATACCGTGGGCAAGTTTTGAAGTCAGTGACAATGCCAGCAATGGTTTACCTAACCTGTGGAACCTCCTACTGATGAGGCTAAACACATGCTCCAGAGTGAACTAGAATCATATGTTTATTGTGCTAAAAGGCAGAATTCATAGTCTGTTTTGCCAAGACTTTGTTAAGAGGACCGGTGCCAAGCAAACCGTTCCCACAGGAATGTAAGTCGCCCTCTTCCCCGCTTTCCCCATGGCTCCTGGCCGTTGCAACTTCTAGCATGGGTGTTTTTCCAAAGTGGGAATGAGACGATTAACGTGATATTCAAGGCATATTGGTCAGTGAGGGAATACATCTTCCTGCTATCATACCTCCAGATGAATACCTACATGGAAAACTCGTCAAGTGGAAGTGATACAAGACACAGGAAAGGAAGAATTGGCCAATGAACTACTCTGTTAACTACGTGGGCAAGTGAACGAAAATCTTCAACGCTACTCCACCGTCTGATCGTGACATAACATCAATGAATACCCAAGTTGCCATGGAGGGGTTGTCTGGGAGAGAAGCAAGAATGAAGGATTTGAGGGGGCGTGAATCCTAGCAACAGGTAAATATCAGGGATTCTTTTAGAGGTCCTTGAACACTTGAAATTCCTGTTGATCTCAGCCACTACACCTGTATACTCACCCTGAATGGGCAACATTTGGGGTCCCAGCTCAGCACCTGCGAAGTGAATGAGAAATGCATTGACTTAGTGGGTGTCAGTTAACCTGGTAACGCCCTGGGGAAGTTAAAATATTTATGTTTATAATTTTACAGAATATGAACCCCTATTCATATGGAAGAAGCCCAGCAAAGGGGCCATCGACTTGAAATTCAGTCTTCCAATGAATATGGTACTCATTAGGAGGAATAAAGAGATACATCCAGAATTATCAAATTAGTATTTACCTTGTCAAGATGGATGCCTGCATCATCCGTCAGGGCTCCACGATACCTGTTGTTGTCACAGACTAAAAATGAATTATCGTGGTTTCTAGTGCAATTGAAGAGTCCAAAACTCTGCGACTGGGTCTGTGTCACCCCCATGGGCTTACAGCAGACCATATCATGCCCTCGTCTTCTTCTGGCATCTCATCATACTACAGTTACAAATATTGCATTAGTCTTTTCAACATACATAGCCTTCCTCAACTCCTGGTTGATCAACCCTGGCTACCTTCCAAATAAAAAGATAGTCAAGAACTTCCATACTTTGGTGAGTACAACTATTTAATAATCATTATCCATTACTTTCATGCCTTTTCATCCAATAATGTTTATTTCTGTGCATTAATCACCATTGTCTTCATTAACGATTTTTTCGCAATAGCGTGGTTCAATATTGGCTTACTTAGTGTTTATTGATTTTAGGAACTGCGTATGACAATACCAATTTTGGTGGAATTCTTGTAATTTTTATTTATATCTCGTCTATGCTTTAGTCCCCATTATCATCATTTTGTCATTATTCGTGTGTTTTTGGGATCATTACTAGCATTTTGCATGGCATGTTTATTGATGATTATTGATGTTTGCTAATTAGGGGGGGAAGGAGTTTTATGGAAAATATTTTCATAGAAAATTAATAAGTTAGTTTCAAATATAATTTTGAACTCAGTCACTCAGTCTGTCAGTCAGTGAAATGAAATGAGCAGCAATATATTGTTATTCGAGGACTCCTCTTTGGTGTGCGTGTTGATAAATCTTCTTGGCAGTTAAACAAGCGACCTCCGGATTTTTTAGTATTGATTTTACGTATACGAAAATAATTTTATTTTTATGTAAGATAAGTTCTATATCCCTTTATTTTATTATCCTGTCGTAGAAGAATAACATTTTGCTAGATTTTATTTTTATCATTTTGCATTTTGTCGTAAACAATAAATAGTTTGCTTACTTTTCAAATTACTTTTCAAGCAGCTGTATACTTTTTGATGAACATGATAATAGTTCATACCATTATCTATTTTCATAAATTGAAAAAAAAATATCTAGACGTTTACAACTTTTACAGTTTCCAGTAAATCGAAAATATAACTTTTTTCGAGGGGTATGATATTTACTATTATAGAAATTATCAATAACTTCTATCTATAAAGCTAAAACAACTGATCGAAAATATAACTTTTTCAAATGAACCGTATGATCATTGCTTTTAATAATAATTATCAATAACCTTTTATCTATAAAGCTAAAATCAATATACATCAGGATCTTTACGAATTCCGCGTTCAAAAAATAAAAGTACAACCTTGTCCCTTCTACAGCTTTCAGCAACTTAAAAATGCTGTTCAGGAACTCGGTCTGACATATATATAACTCTTGCAAGACCGCTCTATTTAACCCAATAGGAGTTCAATTTCTCGTCCAAAGACTCAGAGTGTAAACAAGTTTAATAGCTATGGGAAAATTGCTAAAATGCAACGTAGCGAACAATACCTTAAGCCCCATGTTGTAACATAACAAAGGTATATTTGTCCGATAGACAGAGGATATAGATATATGGACCTCTCTCTCTCTCTCTCTCTCTCTCTACGTTCTATTGGAATTCTGTTTTGAGTGTCAAATCTGAATAAATACCAGTTCATAAACACGTATATGTTATATTGGAAGTGATTACAAATTAGAATTCACTCTAGTTGCCTGATGGTTGAAAATATTCCATTAAAAGAGTTTTTTTTTATGTTTGTTTTGTACGACATATTTGTTTGCGTTCAATTGCCAAATAAAAGTATAAGTATTTTGATGCTGAATATCACATATTACGTAAAAACAGCCTTTTCTCTGAAAATAACTTCAAAAGACAATGAAGATATCACTAATATACTGTTAGTGATCTCTACATTTTATTCAACCAGTCATGGCATTAATTCATGAGGACCTCACATGTAATAAATGACATATCTAGTGGTTAACTATTAAATAATTTTTTTCTATTAATTCACATTTTTAAAATAACGGAAATAATCCGGTATTAATCTGTATAGTTTATGCAACAACTTAATACACGATTCTATAATGACGTAGCATATAGTGAATGATACATCCAGTGGCTAATCATTGAATTACTATTTTTTTTTTTTTTTTTTTTTTTTGTTTTTTTTTTTTTTTTTTTTGCATCACGTCCAAAAATCTATTATCAGAATTTTATTTTTCTCCTCTCTTCCTGTTAATCAGTGTTGGAATTGGCGATAATTGATCAGTTCTTGTTCACCGTTCAGAAAGGTGCAAAGGTAAAAATATATCCAGTAGCAGATTATTGAATTATTTATTAATTGCATCGCATCCAAAAATCTGTATCAGAATTTTTTCCCGTCTTATTAAATCAGTGTTGGAATTGGAGATAATTGATTAATCCTTGCTCACTTTTCATAAAGATGTAAAGATAATAGCATATAAATTAATGTATATCACATCTTAATTAATACATAGTCGACACAAGCAGCTAATCTGTCCACTTCATTGTGGTTTTCTTTGTTGTAAAGTAATTTGATTGGGGTAGTTATTAACTCTTAATGTGATCAGTTACATGAAATTATATATCTATTTAATGAGTTAGAAGTAACATTACAATTATTTCCATTTAAAAATTTTTTTTATTCGTTTTATAGAGTTTTGTTTTCTGTATTTAATTTTACTTATTTTTTATTTTTTAGGTTGCCTTTTTAATATTTATAATTTTATTTCAATGGTTATATATATATATATATATATATATATATATATATATATATAATATATATATATATATATATATATACATATGTATATATATATATGTATATATATATATATATATATATATATATATATATATATATATATATATATATATATATATGTATATTTGATGATACAAATATAACCTTTAAGATAAAATTATGAATAAGCAAAATGAAATACCGAAAAACAAAACTGTAAAAGGAATATAAAAAATTTAGAAATTAAAATAATTGTAATGTTATATCTCACTCATTTATATAGTATATATATATATATATATATATATATATATATATATATATATATATATATATATATATATATATATATATACACATATATAAGTCAAGACTTACCCTCTTCGAAATGACCAATTCAATTAGCACTTCGGAATCAATGAACATTCACTGTCTCCTTCTCCCCACGAGGAAATGCATTAAGCAAATAAATTTCTCAAAGTCGTTATGGATTCTAATAACCCCAAGTGGCCCTCCTAATAGGTAATATATATCAATAATCGTAAATAATTGCCCGGATCGGCGATACGATGATGATATATGTGGTAGTCAGCTATGCATCATTTCTCTTGTAATTTCGGTGGGAGGTAATTTCTTATCGCCAGAGTGGAATAGTTCCTTCCTTTTTAATGATGGTGCCCTCGAACCAACTTGTGATTGATGCTACGATTCTGGAGGGAGAGATGAAATGGGCTTTGTGGTGTGTATATGATAGATGTTTGTGAAATCTGTTGTTATTATCATTATTATTATTATTATTATTCAGAAATTTAACCCTATTCATGTGCTAAAAGCTGCAAGATCATTTGACTTGGCATTCAAGTTTCCAGATATTATTATTATAATTATTATTATTATTATTATTATTATTATTATTATTATTATTATTATTATTATTATTATTATTATTATTTAGGAAGTAGACCCTCTCTCAAGCATACTTTATTAAAAGTAATGGCTACTTCAGCAGCGTTACACTTGTAGAGATTCTTCTCTATTTTGCGAATAGCGGCTTTTTCCGTGCTACTTAAACAGGCTAGTATAGCGCCTATAGAGGCCATGATCAAATACAGTATCAAACTAGGTGTATTTATTTGAATTTTACAGATAAACTAAGATACCATAGTCATCCAAGTCATTAACGATTCTCTCTCTCTCTCTCTCTCTCTCTCTCTATCTATCTCTTCTCTCTCTCTCTCTCTCTCTCTCTTAAAGCGAGCTTTCGTCTGGAGCTGCCAGACATCCTCGGCTGGAAAGCTGAGGGTGGACTGATCTTGGTGTGTTGTTGTTGTTGTTGGTTAAGCTGGCATAAATGCCAACACGGGCTCTTCCTCTACGAGCAGCCCGTAACAGTAGATGTGATCTGGAACGAGAAAAAGATGGTGGTTATAAAAGAAAGGAAGAGGACAGGCAGGGTTACAAACCCCATTAAACCTTACGGTATCCATCAGTATGAGAGAAAGTTTTACAGCAGAAAGTCCCGATTGAGTCTTAGAAAACCAGGAAGGAAAATGAAAAAATTTTAGATCAAGAAAAAGCGAGAAACTCTTATGGAGAATACTCCGAAGAATTAACTCTGTGTAAATGTCATATTGAATTTTGCGAAAAAGCTGCTTATTCGAATCGAACGGCAGCTGCTTTAGGACGAGGACTCTGTATTAGGTGTGGTTGTATGTATTCCAGCAGTGCTCTCCTCTCGACAGGTTTCCCTGTCAAATTCTCAAAGGGAATAAGGATCCCTTCTACTGTGATTGTAACACAGTCAATGGCTGTTTCGGCTCTCTCTCGGCTGGCATTGGCTGGAGCTCTGGAGGAGGAAGGAGTTGGGGTTGGGTAACAGGTGAGGGAAGGGAGAGGATCGGTTTTTGGAGGTGGAATGGGATTTGGTGAACGTAATGGCGCATGTATTCTGGGTTTCGGTGTGTAATGTTTCTTCTTTGGTGTATGACGTTGTCTGTATGGTCTTGGCGGCAGTTGTTGCTGTGATGCAGTGGGTACTTGCTGTGGCTTCGATGTCTCTTGTTTTGATGGCTTCAGAATCAGCCCCGAAGTGGGAAGAACGCTCCTCATTCTTGCAACTCACTCCAATCTTGCACTGCAGCGCTTGTTCCAGGCATGGTATTGGCTGGAACAGTTGGGGCATTTGCTTGTAACTTTTTTACCATTCTTGTAGGTGTACAGGCATTGTTTGGTGGGGTGTGGCTGGCTGCATATCCCACACTTCTCTTGTCCTTTGCAGCGGCTGCTGTGATGCCCAAACTTTTGACATTTGAAGCATCGTAGGGGCTCAGGTGTGTAGGCTTTTGTAGGGAAAATTCCCCATACGCCGAGGGAAACGTGACTTGGGATGTGTCCCTTGAAGGTGGGGATGACTTTTTTCGTCGGATCTCCCAATTTTCCGATACATCTCTGGGCCCCCATGACGTTCTGCAGCTTAAGGATTGGTTCTAGGGGCAAACAGGTCGGGAAATTGCATATTACAGCCTTCTTGATCCGTTCATTTGGATCTAGCAACTAGAACTGGGTGTGTTTCTTCAGGAACTCGGCGGGTTCTCTGTCTTTTAGATATATGATTAGGTCTGCATTCCTGTTGGGCTTTACTGTCATTTTTAAGTCTTATATTTGGCTTCCAAGTCTGATATTAATAAGTATGCAGACTTTTCAGCATTTGCTCTTACTCGAAACTTTGGAAGTTCCGTTCCAGCAGTAGTAGTAGGAGCGGTTGCTTGGAGAGGGGCATCCCCCCCCACCAAGGATCCTCCTCCTGGCCTTCTTTTGTCAGTGAACTGTCGATCATTTGTCGGCGATCGTGTCCGATTCTGTGGCCCAAGGGCTTGACGGCACTGGAATTGCTTCTTCAGGAACTGGAGGACTTGGAGGGGCTTCCTCTGCCTCGCTCAGGCAAAAGGGTGCCTCCAAAGGTGGCCAGTGGAAGTCTGCGTCGGCGCTGGTGACTAGTGTCCAAGACATGCTCTGTCTCTCACTCTGGCTGAGAGTGATGACTTCTTGGTGTGGTGTCCTTCCTCCTAATATTTAGGGTTGACAGCAGGGGGTCTGCCACATGCTGATCTCCTATTGGCTGGTGGTGGTGATTCTTTGTTTTCATTGGTGGCTTGACCCAGGTCTCAAGCCACTTTCTCCGAGCCGATGGTTGCGATGCTGAAGCTCCTGCAGCCCTCTAGACCTCATGTAGCCATCTAAACCGCGCTGCTCAGGAGGTCTAGTGGGCTGCAGGATCTGAAGCATCGCAACCTTCGCCTCGAAGAAAGTGGCTTGAGACCTGGCTCAAGCCACCAATGAAAACGAAGAATCACCACCACCAGCCAATAGAAGATCAGCATGGGTCAGACCCCCTGCTGTCAACCCCAAATATAAGGAGCCTGTTTAAGTAGCATTGAAAAAGCCGCTATTCGCTAAATAGAGGAGAATCTCTACAAGATCAACGCTGCTGAAGTAGCCATTACTTTTAATAGATTATTATTTTATTATTATTATTTATTATTATTATTGTTATTATTATTTTTCTTTTTTTTTTTTTTTTTGCTCTATCACAGTCCTTCAATTCGACTGGGTGGTATTTATAGTGTTGGGTTCCGGGGGGTGCATCCTGCCTCCTTAGGAGTCCATCACTTTTCTTACTATGTGTGCCGTTTCTAGGATCACACTCTTCTGCATGAGTCCTGGAGCTACTCAGCCTCTAGTTTTTCTAGATTCCTTTTCAGGGATCTTGGGATCGTGCCTAGTGCTCCTATGATTATGGGTACGATTTCCACTGGCATATCCCATATACTTCTTATTTCTATTTTCAGATCTTGATACTTATCCATTTTTTTCCCTCTCTTTCTCTTCAACTCTGGTGTCCCATGGTATTGCGACATCAATGAGTGATACTTTCTTCTTGACTTTGTCAATCAACGTCACGTCTGGTCTGCACGTATCACCCTATCCGTTCTGATACCATAGTCCCAGAGGATCTTTGCCTGATCATTTTCTATCACTCCTTCAGGTTGGTGCTCGTACCACTTATTACTGCAAGGTAGCTGATGTTTCTTGCACAGGCTCCAGTGGAGGGCTTTTGCCACTGAATCATGCCTCTTTTTGTACTGGTTCTGTGCAAGTGCCGGGCATTCGCTTGCTATGTGGTTTATGGTTTCATTTTTCGCATTGCACTTCCTACATATGGGAGAGACGTTATTTCCGTCTATCGTTCTTTGAACATATCTGGTTCTTAGGGCCTGATCTTGTGCAGCTGTTATCATTCCTTCAGTTTCCTTCTTTAGCTCTCCCCTCTGTAGCCATTGGCCTGAAATTATCATTCGCTGGCTAGTTCTTTAGTCTGTCTCATGTATTGTCCTTGCATTGGTTTGTTGTGCCAGTCCTCTGTTCTGTCTGTCTTTCTCCTGTCTCATTATATTTCTGGGTCTTCGTCTACTTTTATTAGTCCTTCTTCCCATGCACTCTTTAGCCACTCGTCCTCACTGGTTTTCAGATATTGCCCCAGTGCTCTGTTCTCGATGTTTACGCAGTCCTCTATACTTAGTAGTCCTCTCCCTCCTTCCTTTCGTGTTATGTATAGTCTGTCCGTATTTGCTCTTGGGTGTAGTGCTTTGTGTATTGTCATATGTTTCCTGGTTTTTCTGATCTATGCTGCGGAGTTCTGCCTTCGTCCATTCGACTATTCCTGCGCTGTATCTGATTACTGGCACTGCCCATGTGTTTATGGCTTTTATCATATTTCCGGCGTTGAGTTTTGACTTGAGTATCGCCTTGAGTCTCTGCATATATTCTTTCCTAATCGTGTCCTTCCTCTCTTGGTGTTTTATATCTCCTCCTTCCATTATTCCCAGGTATTTGTATCCTGTCTCATCTATGTGTTTGATGTTGTTTGCTCCCATTGATGGTAGCTTTATCCCTTCAGTTCTCGTTACTTTGCCTTTTTTGTATGTTGACTAAGGCACATTTTTTCTATTCCAAACTCCATCCTGATGTCTCCAGATACAGTCCCTTACAGTCTGGATTAGGGTGTCTATTCCTGGATGCTCTTTACCATACAGCTTGATGTCGTCCATGAACATCAGATGGTTGATTCTGTTGCCTCTTTTCTTGAGTTGGTACCCGGCATCCATCTTCTGTAGTACTTTTGTCATGGGAATCATGGCTACTACGAAGAGTAGTGGGGACAGTGAGTCGCCCTGGAAGATCCCTCTCCTGATATTAACTCTGCTAGTCTTATTCCAGAGCTTGTAAGTATTGTATTCCAGTTGTGCATTGTATTTTTGAGGAAGCTGATGGTATTTTCCTCTGCCCCATATATTTTCAGGCATTCTATTAGCCATGTGTGTGGTATCATGTCAAAGGCTTTCTTATAGTCTATCCATGCCATGCTTAGGTTGGTTTTCCTTCTCCTACTGTTCTTCATTACCATTTTGTCTATCAGGAGCTGGTTCTTTGGGCCCCTACACTTCCTTCTGCAGCCTTTCTTTTGGGTGGGGATGGTGTTTTGTCTCCTCTAGGTAATTGTTATAGCCTTTCACTGATGATACCTGTTAGTAACTTCCACATTATTGGTAGGCAGGTGATAGGCCTGTAGTTACTGGCTATATTTCCCTTACTCTCGTCTTTTTGTACTAAGGATGTTCTTCCTGTGGTCATCCATTTGGGTGCTTGGTGATTTGAGATACAATGCTGGAGGTTGTTCTGCTATTCGTGGGTGTAGGGCCTTGAAGTTTTTGAGCCAGTATCCATGGACTTCATCGGGACCTGGGGCTTTCCAGTTTGGCATTTTCTTTAGTTGGTGTCTGACTGTGTCTGTCGTGATCTCTGTGAATCTTTGTTTTTATTCTCCCTGTTTCTTCTTCCTTGACTTCCTGGAGCCATGTTGCATGTTTGTTGTGTGATACCGGATTGCTCCATATGTTTTCCCAGAGTCTCTTACTTGGTTCAGCTTTAGGAATTTCTGGGTGGTTGTCTTCCCCTCTTAGTTGGCTGTATAGTCTTTTCTGGTTTGGTTCGAATATTTGTTCTGTTGGTATCCCTTATTCCTGTTCATGTACCGTTGGATCTTATGTGCTTTGGCCTTAAGGCTCTGTTTTGTTTACATCTTCTATTGTGTTGTTTTAGTCCCCTCTCTTGTACTTTGTATTTCTCGTTGAGTTTTTTCCTCCCTGTTTTCTTGCTTCTTAGCCTTTTTTCTGCCATCTCTTTCAGTTTACTCAAGTCAGATCTCATCACCATGATTTGCTTTTCCAGGCGCCTTTTCCAAGGAGGTTTGCTGTTTTTGGTTTCTGTTGGGTTGGTTGTGCTGGTGTGGTTGGTTGTTCGAATCCCCATCAGTTCTGCTACTAATCTTGCTCCTGCATATGTCAAGTTATTTGTTTCTGTGATACTAGTGGTGTGTATTATGCCCATTATTTCATTGACCTCACTTGTTTTCTCGCTTAATTTCTTGGTGTTGTAGGCTTTCATGGAGGGGATCTTTGTTCTCTCTGTATCTGGCTCCATCCATTGTCTAATCTTTTCTACCCATTCCGTCCTCTCTGTTACTTCGTCGGTGTTTCTTCGTGTGTCGTTGTTTGATACCTCATCCTCCCTGTCGTCTTCTGTGGCATCGTCTCTCAGTTCGTCTTCGTGTAATTCGTTGTCGTGTGACATTTCCCTTTCCAGTTCTTCTCTTTCTGTTGGGGAGAGCCAGTTCTTTTTCTTTATGTTCCTTACTTGGTCTGCCAGCCTCTGCTCTGTTTGGGGGGTGTTATTCCTCTCATTCCAGATGTTGACCAATCTTCTTCTATATCCTCTCTCCGTCGGGTTGCTTCTGATGTAGCATCTCCATATTTCCTTATTTTCTTCTCTTGTCCATTTCTTCCTTTTTGCCTTATTATTATTATTATTATTATTATTATTATTATTCAGAAATTGAACCCTATTCATATGCCTAAAGTCTACAGGGGCCGTTGACTTGGAATTCAAGGTTCCAAATATTATGATCATTATTCATATTATTATCATTATTATTATTATTGTTGCATGTGGGAGCCAATGAAAAAATAGCGTTGGCTAGGTAAGGACCAATCAAAAATAGGGTTCAGAATTGGCTGAGTTCGTGAGCCAATGAAAAATGGGGTTTGTTTAGTGTTCAGAATGCTAAGTTTGATTTGCTGATTCACTGAGAGGCCAGGGAAGCTCTGTTCAGGCGGCACTGGCTCCGGGGCTGCTGTCTCCTGACGGTGATAGATTCTCTTCCTGTTGTCCTTTGTCCAGGGCGTCTTTCTCCTGTAGGGGGTGTTCTCTCTCCTGTAGGGGCTTTTCTTCCTGCTGGTGCTTCTCCTCCCGTTTCTCCTCATCCATTGTGTCATTCTTTGGGGCGTCTTTCTTTTGTTGGGGGCGCCTGTGGGCCTGTGGGTGCTTGTCCTCCTGTAGGTGCACCTTCAGGAGTTGCATTGGGGATGTGTCTTATTTGGGTGGGGAGCAGAAATGGTTTCTGGGTCGTATCTAAGGAAGGGCGATGTTTCAGTATCGGCATGAGAGCTTCCAGCATCCGTATAGGCGCCTGGCATCAGTCTATGCTTTTAGTTGCAGATGTCAGTTGCTGTCGAGTGGCACGTTGCTGGTGGTGGGTCACAAAATAATTGAAAATTGCTCCTTCCTATTCACGGCATGACAGTTTCTTTGACAGGCTCATGGTAGCCATACCAGTATATGATTCACGGGATCCATGAATGGGACGCATTAACTGGTAGATAGACTACATTGCTCTGCCGAGGGGAGGGGTCAGTTACAGAGGCTGGGTTGTTTTTCATTATGAGGGATGACGACGTCTTTGTTTTTATTTCGGTGTTACTGTGGGTGGGTTTCACATTATCATTAATTATTTTCTTCGGGGCTCTTTCAGCGGCTACATGCTCACTACTCATGTTGTGTTTCTGTAGTAGAGCTTAATGGTGGCCTTCTCTGGGGTGTCTTCTTTGATAGTGTACCAGTCTTCTAATGCTTTCTTTGTTGTGTTCGATGTCTTTGTTGGAGAAGCCATTATTCACCCGAGTCTGGACCTATCTTTCTATTTCCTTATGGGTTGCTGCCCAGGTACTGATGTGGGAAAGGGCTCTCCCGACGATGAAGACGCCGATTACACTGTTCTAGTGTAGTCTTGGGTGTAGTGTTTTGTGTATTGTCACGTATTTCCTAGTTATCTGGTGTATGCTGTGGATTTTAGCCTTTGTCCATTCCACCACACCTGCGGTGTATCTGATAACTGGCGTTGAGTTTGACTTGAGTATTGCCTTTAGTCTCTGTGTATATTCTTTCCTGATCGTGTCCTTCATCTCTTGGTGTTTTATATCCACTCCTTCCATTATTCCCAGGTATTTATATCCTGTCTCATCTATGTGTTTGATGCTATTCCCAACTGGTAGCTTTAGCCCTATTCATATGGAACAAGCCCACCAGAGGGGCCACTGGCTTAAAATTTAACCTTCCAAATAATATGGTGTTCATTTGAAGGAAGCAACAGAAGGTATTGGGAAATACAGAAAAAAAAGAGATCCGTTATAGAAACGAAGAATATAAATAAATAACAATGAAAACGACTCAGCAAAAACGACGTAGGCCTACTGCCTCCCATTACAAAATTAAGCCCAGTGAATATTGAAATCATGCTCCTCCTTCCGGAATAGCGTATATCTCTTTCCCACGATTCCCATGAATTACAAGTAAAAAAAATTCCCTCTTGTGGAGCGTTTGGGAGCAATTCCTGATTTGGAATTTCAACTTTGCTTCGGACGGTTCAGACAATGAATGACGCAAAGCATTGCCGCAGGGGAATATTACTTTAATTGGCAAATAGTAGTGAGAGATGGGGTACCGAATGATGTAGAGATCGTTATGTATATATATGTATGGATATATATATTTATATAATATATATATATATATATATATATATATATATATATAATGTATATATATATATATATATCCTATATATATATATATAACCTATTATACCGTAGCGTATACTAGTATAATTAAAATTTGCATCCTCTGCTCAAAGTTAGCTCTTTTGATAATGAACTATTTATAAGCATGTAGGTAAACGGAGACTCATTAATTTGTAAGTAATGAAAATATATATATATATATATATATATATATATATATATATATATATATATATATATATATATATATATATATATATATATATATATATATATATATATATATATATAATGTATGTATGTATATCTCACTACCATTTGACAGTGAATGGAACAATCCCAGAGTCAACCCTCTACTCAACCAATTATACCTGAACCGTTTCAGGCGAAATATATATAAACGAGATGATGTCGAACGCGAAACTGCAAAACAAATCTTAAATCAGGAATTGTTCCGAAACGCTCCATAGAGGGAATTTCTTTATTGATAATTGATGGGAATCGAGAGAGAGAGAGAGAGAGAGAGAGAGAGAGAGAGAGAGAGAGATACGCGTATTCCGGAAAGCGGAGCATGATTTCAATATTAATGGAACTCGCTTGGGGAAGGAAGGCACTAGGCCTATCTCGCTTGGTTGTGAGGATTCCACTTTTATCTCTATTTGCGCCGTTTATTTGTACTCTTGGAATAATTGCTTTGTCCAGATGGCCTTTTATTTATCTAATTGTATTCATTTGTTTTGTGAGCTGTACGTTTAAGTGTAATGTCCAAAGTGTACGTAAAGAAACATTGTTGTACAACTAATCTCAATAAGATACTTTTTAGGGGATTTCCATACCTCTACGAATAAGAAAATTCAACGTCATTTGAAGTCATTATTATTTTTTTATATATATCTCATTACTAATCTCTAAGAATATAAATATTTCTTTTTATTTGCGTTAACGTGTATTTTTTATATTTATACATATTAACCCACAGGTACCGTTTAGTATTTGAACCACTAGACCTTGTCAATTAGGCAACAATAAAAGGTTGTTGAGAGATATATATGTATATATATATATAATATATATATATATCTATATATATATTATATATTATATAAATAGATATATATACATATAATAATATAAGATTATACAATTATAACATAATTTGCTCACTAGATACTATGATTCGTAATACAGCAACAATTCATTTGACATACTACGAGCATAAACTGGTATAGCGGAAACAGATCCTTCACTTGTTTTCACATTGGAACCTGAAATCCGGCATCCGTGAGATAATAGTATATACAATTTTATGCTTTTAAAAAAAGTTTTATCGAGAAGCAGATGTTAGTCATCGAACATCTACTGACATTCGGTAGCCTTCGTCTCGTGGACGTGTTTGTCTTTCCTAAAATATTTCACGTGCTGGAGTTTGACGAGGGAGTCTGACGAGGGAGTTTGACAGAGGGAGTTTGACAGAGGGGTTTGAAAAAGGGGTCTGGCATAGGAATTGGACAAGGGAGTTTGGCAGAGGAGTTTCGTAGAGGAGTTTCGCAATGGAGTTTGCAAGGGAGTTTGACA